>NW_028274808.1:125420285-125723315 GCF_037043125.1 Eumetopias jubatus | reverse complement strand
AACCGTTTTTTGTTTTTTTTTTAACCTGTGATTTAATGGTATAAGAAGCCCAGAGTAGCCAGGTGGCAGTCTCTACCCTAATTTAATGAGACAGTGTTATGTCCCTACATGGAAGCATTTTTTTCTTAAGAACTAATACTGATAGGAAGTAAAAATTCTGTGGGTTTTTAGCTATGAGGAACAGCTGTAGTATAAGAGACTGGGCCCACATTTTATTTTACAGATCTATATATATAATGGCTGTGGGGAAAATAGCATCATATTGATTGCTGATTCAAAGCATTTACTTTCTTTGTACATCCTGTTGAATAACACATCAGTCTTGTGTGTTCTCTATAAGTTCATGTGCTGGATTTTCACTAAGTGGTACCACTGTTCTATAAGCCCACTGCTTCTTGAGTATTAAGGCACATGGTGAAATCACTGAACTTGGGCATGAATTCATTGATGCACTTTTCTTAGCTCCCTGGTCAGGAACATTATGGTGTCACAGTGTACTGTGTGAATTAGGTTTTCTCTATATCTATATATGATGTTAGTTTCCTAGGGCTGCCATAACAAAGTAGCACAAACTGGGTGGCTTAAACAACAGAAATGTATTGTCTTACAGTTCTGAAGCTAGTGCGTCAGAAGGGTTGGTTTCTTCTGAAGGCTTTCCATTCTCTTTGTTTCTCGTGGTTTGCTGGAACTTTGGTGTTTCTTGGCTTGTAGATCCTTGCCTTCGTCATCACATTGTGTGCTCTTTGTGTGCATGTCTGTCTCCAAATTTCTCCTTTTTGTAAGGACACCAGTCATCAGATTAGGGCTCGCCCTAATTTTAATTTGATTATCTCAGTAAAGACTCTGTCTCTAAATAAAGTCACATTCTGAGCTACTGGGTGTTATTCGTCACATGAATTTTGGAGAGACAGAATTCAACCCATAACTGATATTGCCAGAAGCAAGTAGAGAGGAAAGGCAGCTTACGGTAGTTTTCTATTACTGTCCCTTCCATGATGAAAGGGGTCCAATGTAATCAGCTTTCCACCAGACAGTTGACTGACTCTCCCAAGGAATGGTGGTATTGTGGAAACTCATTGTTGGCCTCTGCTCTTGGCAAGTCAAGTATTTGTTGGTAGCAATGGTCAGATAAATCTTGGTGTAGGACACTCTTGTTGATTTGTATGCACAGCCTCAATTCCTGTACCATGGCCATTTGTATGTAGACCCATTGGGCAAGCATTCAGATGGCTGTGGTGGTATTGGTATTCACAGAATAGATCATCTTGTCTATCTGATTCCTAAAAATTTCCTCTGTAGTAGATGGCCTTTGCTGAACATTCTCAAGGAAGACTGTTTCCCTTGCATTCTGTTCTCAGAAAAACTCCTGATAAGTTCAACAGTGCACCTCTTTCCCAGACTTCTGGTTACTGATCTTTTATTTTTATTACTCTCCTCCTTGGCTTCTGTCCATAATATATCATAGCTCTATACATCTGGCCATCTCTCTCTATACAAAAGGGACAGTAAGATGTACTGCCCAAAGTTGTGCACAGGGCTACTCTTTTAAAAGAGGTTAAATCATAGCAGTTTACTTCACTTTGGGCTGCTTCTAACAGTATGTAAACCCTTTGAAAACCAATTTCAAGATTTTCCCTCATTATTTGATCATAAAGAATTCCCAAAAGTGCCATAGATACTGGTTGAAGGAGGGGCAGCAGTAAAGCAGAGTAGGTACTATGGGACTCTGGGACTCCTGCACATGCAACTTATTTGTACTTCCTGAACCTGCTCAAGTTCAATTTCAGTCTCCCATTTTGATGATGGGTTGCTGCTGTTCATGCCCAGTTTTAGGCTTGGTAGATGAGATAATCAGATCACATCAGCTCAAGTCTCATGGTCATTTAATGTCCCATGGCCAACCATTCTGTTCCTGTCAGGACTCCCTATCAAGCCAACAGTTGTTTCACAAAGAGAGATAAGTCCATTCTGTTTTTAAAAGGAGAATTTGTTCCAGTGCAGTAAATATGTTAAACAGCAGTTTTACTGTAGCCTAAATGTTGCGTTATTTATGTACAGTTTTGTTCATGAGAAGTACTAGATGAACACAATACTGTACCCAACTGCACTGGGCCACATAGGAATACATAAAATGCACACACCCCAAACATTACTGGCTGCTTCATTTTCCATGTTTATTATCCCATGAGCCTGTGTTTTTATTCTTTCACAATGGTGAACTTTTTGGGAAAAAAGCACCTGTTCAACATCCCGAACATATCTAAGCAATCTCGTTCAAGAATATCAGGCAGTACATACAAAAGGAAAGTTTTAAGTGTTGAAGAAAAGCTTGAAACAAACATTTGGGAAGAAATAAGGATATGCTATATCCTGAGCAACAGGCATAAAGGAATCCACATTGTGAAGCATCAGAGACAGTGCCACAAATATAATACAGCCGGCCTGTCATGAAATGCTGGGATAGGCATAAAGAAATAGAAGAAAAGTAAAGATGGTTGAGCATTTGAATTAAAGATCAAAGAGTGAAAAAATCAGGAACACCCTTTTTCATATGAATCTTTATATACAAAGCCTTTTTAAGGAAATAACTGTATCCTGCAGAAGTAGCTTCTTTTGGTGCCACTAGTGGTTGCTATAGTAGTTTCAGACAGTGCTGCAAATTCCTAAGCCATCAACTGTCACACAAAGCGATGAGTGCAGATGAGAAAGCTGCAAAAGAATTTTCCAGGTGTCATACAGAAATAAACTAAAGGAAACAACTGTACATTGAATTAAACTCTAAATTTTGACAGAACAGGTATCTGTTACAAATGCCTGCCTTACAAGTCCCAAATCTGAAAGACAGAAAAGAGGAATTAGGGCTTTGAAAGATGGCATTACTTGATGTTCAGCACTAGTGCCAGGTAGAGACTTAGAGCTAAAACCAATAGTAGTTTCTTACTTACCAAACTGAGCTGAGCCCTTTAAAAGAAAGTCATCCTTAGAGTTCACTACAGGTATAGGAAAAATGGATGGATTGCCCAAATCTGCATTGATATTTTTACTTAATTATTGTCTGTTGTAAGAGAGTTATTGCAAAAACAAAAGCAAGTGAAAAAACCTTTACTTAAAAACTCTTATATAAAATGCATCAAGCCTGCCTATTTACAAAAACCGAACTCAACCCCATTTTTTTTCTTCTTTTTGCCTCAGAAAACCACCCCTCTGAGATAACCCTGTGATAAAAGTGTGATTACATCATTTATGGCTTACTATTTAAAGTGACCATTTAAGATGCTAATTGCTACTACCGAAAGAATGCAGATGTGATTATAGAATTTGGGAATAGATTTAACATCAGAATGTTCATTGCTACCATTGTAAAAGCCTGGAGTGATAAGAGTGTTTGCATTTGTGTGGTGGAAAACTCTCCTTGATTTATTTGTGATTTTGAAAGATTTTGATTCTTTAGAGAAGTTTTTAAAACTTAGAACAAGCTATGTTAAGAAAGCAGGTTGGATTGGAGGAAGTAGAAACTGGAGGTCATGAAGAGCTAGGGTCCCACTCTGATGATCTAACCACAGAACTCTTGCAATAATTTGCTGCTGCTGGCCTTACGAATGCAGAAGGTGACGATGACAATGATGGTGAAGACTAAAAGGCTACACCATGACAGCTTAACACATCACGTTAGGTGTTTTAAGTGTTACTGAAAACAGTTGTACTGGTTTAAAGATAATGGATTTAATGCTGAATGTAGAAAGAGTCATGCATAGCATCCAGTTGAATTTAGAACCATACAGACAGGGGCACCTGGATGGCTCCGTCAGTTAAGCATCCAGCTCGATTTCAGCTCAGGTCATGATCTCAGGGTTGTGAGTTCAAGCCCCACATTGGGCTCCACGCTCGGTTCAGAGCCTGCTTAAGATTCTCTGCCTCTCCCTCTGCCCCTCCCCTGGCTTGCATGCACGTGCATGCTCTCTCAAATAAATAAGTTAAAAAAAAAAAAAGAACCATATAGACAACATTAGTATGAAAGGAGAGGCTCTCAAAGGAGCAGAAATACATATTTGTTTATTTTATAATTTCTTATTTATATTTTCAGCCAATATTGCAGAGATAACACAGTGAGCCATGGCATTCCATAGCTGGTGTTAACAACTTTGTTATTTTCAGATAACCCTTCTACCACTTCACAGTACCTCACAGTACCTTCCAGTGCTAACGCCCCCAAGCAGTCTTCAGTTCATATTTATTACAGTATTTATGTATTTCTTAACCATTTAATGTATGTGAAATTGTGCTACCCTGTTTTAAGCACAGTCCTTTCTTTTTTTAATGTGTCACTGATGAAGTTTTTGAATGTTGTACCTCTAGCATGATTTTTCTTAAACACTGTAGTTTATTATTTTCATGATTTTGCACAGTGCGGTAATTTTGGAATTGCATATGTCATGTAGCAGAACAGACTGTAGTTTTCAGCAGGACACCTGACCTTGCTTCAAAAGCTTATGGGTCTCTGCTGTGATTTTCCTATTAGGGCTTTCTGCAGACACTATACAACATCCTTATTAGCCACAGGTTCTTTGAGAATATCGCATCTGCTTGTTGGTCAAGAAACCCAAGTGGCAGAGCACCTTGTACTGTATCCTGTACTGCTACAGAGTCTTCTCTTCATGTGGGCCTCATTCATAACTGTGACAGTGTTAAAGAGTTAGTTTGTAAACAGATTAAGCAGCACACGCCATAACGAAGTGTACCTTGCCTCCAGTATCGAAGGAGGCCGACCGAGTGTTGTGCTTCTTTCTCATAAACAGTATGCACCCTTTTTCTTTCCTTTTTTTTTGAATGGCATTTGCAACATGCCCCAGATTGGATCCCTCATAAAATTCATGAAAGTGGTGGTCCCCAGAATTTGAGGGGGGTTATTCCCCACTCTTTGACATGCATGTATCTTAGTAAGGTACCCAGTGCTTCCTGCCTACCAGGTTCGGTCAGTGTGATGTCTTCGGTGTAGATGATTAACGTGAATCCTGTGCACTGTGCAAAACTATCAGTCCTAGAGTACTATATGAGGAAAGAGCAAGAGAGTTACCATAGCCCTAAAGACAGTGAAGGTGCATCTATCACTGACACTGCCCAGATGAAAACAGTTGCTTTGGCTTGTCCTTTCTAATTGGGATGGGGACAGTGGGGGAAGAAGCATCTGACAGATTGATAACTGCACAGTGTTATTGATTTGCTCCAGTAAAAATACCACATCTGGTTTAGTAGTAAAAATCGGGGTCATCACCTCTTTGTTTATGATAACCTGAAGTAATCCCCCAGAACCCATCATCTAGCTCTTGTATAGGCCAAGGAGGCCCATTTCATTGGGATGGGATGGGATGGTGATACCATCTCTCAGTTCCTTGAGGAATATGCTTTTGCTGCTGCTGCTGCTTGTACTTCTCTTCTTCCTCTTCCTACCCCTTCCTCTGCCCCTCCTCGGTTTTAGGAACTTGGATTTGTTTTTTTCCTACACTAATGGCCCTTACTTCGTGGGCCAAGGAGCTAATATGAGATTGCTGCCAGTCCTAAATATATCTGCTCCAGCTATGCATTCTGGAATGGGAAAAATAACCACAAGATTAATTCATAACCCTACAGCCCACTGAGACATTTCGGCCCAGACTCTGTGTATCACCTGTCTTGTGTAAAGCTCTGGTGTTACCACTGGATCGCATAGGTATTTTAAGCCACCAGGGATTAGCAGAGCTGGCAGAAGTGTTAAATCTGAGAGCAGACAGCAAATGAGAGGTATACCATCTACTGAATGTTTAATTTGTACTATCATATATTTGATTCCCAAAAGATATTTACTGCTTTCCAAACATCAGACTTTTTTTTATTAAGGTAAAATTCACATAGCATAAAATTAACCATTTTAAGAATGAACAGTTCATTGCTAGTCTACCATCCCATCCCAAAATCTTTCTGTCACCCCATACTAGCCTGCCATCCCTTTTAAGTCGTTTCTCTCCTTTCATTCCTCCCCCCCCCCGAGCCCTAGGCAGCCACCAGTCTGCTTTCTGTCTAGATTTACCTGTTCTGGATATTTCATGTAAATAGAGGCACACAATGTTACCTTTTGTGTCTAGCTTTCACTTAGCATAATGTTTTTGGAGGTTCATCCACATTGTAGCAAGTATCAGTACTTCTTTTTTTAAGGCTGAATAATATTTTATGTATATACTACAGTTTGTTTATCCATTCACTCTTTGATAGACAGGAATGTGCTATGTGAATGACTAAGGTTTAGGAAACATTTACATAGTAGAAAAACAGCAGTGTACAGTTAGATACCTAAGTTTCTATTCCTGCCTCAGATAGTTATTACCTATCTATGACCTAAAAGGTTTATTTTTGGCGTTTCAGTGTCTTCAGCTGTTAAGTGAGGATGGCAGTATGAATTTCTGACAGTTTTGAAATGCTTTCTCCATGTATTAGTGTTTTTTTCCCCAGCTCAAAACCTTTGCTTTCTTAATAAAGGCTGACCTCAATTTAGCACTGCAGGCCAAATGCAGTATTAGCTCTGATTTAATTTTTCAGCCTAGTAGCCTATCCATGGTCTCTGTGCTTCAACCCAAATGGGCCATTCACTATTATAAAAACACATGGAGTTTTCTTCTTCCTCTTCCTCTTCCAAAATTATAAAAACACATGGAGTTTTCTTCTTCCTCTTCCAAACTTCCATAGTATTTTATCTGCGTCTGTCTTGTGGAACTCCCATCTTACACCTCTGCGCAGCAGAGGTATCACTCACAATTCAGTATTTCTATTTTGGGTGGGGAAGGAAAAATAACATTTAGTTGGATAAGAAGGAGGTAGAAGAGAAAACATGAGGCTGTATTTTTCTATATCTTGATTATATGGCATGTGGTATACTTCTAAGCAGAGTTAGATAAATACTTTTTATTGACTGAAATGCAAGATTTTTC
Source organism: Eumetopias jubatus (assembly GCF_037043125.1). NCBI lineage: Eukaryota > Metazoa > Chordata > Mammalia > Carnivora > Otariidae > Eumetopias > Eumetopias jubatus. The sequence goes on along the minus strand of NW_028274808.1, from coordinate 125,716,356 downwards.
TTATGCATGAACCCAAGAATCTTTTTTTTTTTTCTTAAGATTTATTTATTTGAGAGGGAGAGAGAGAATCTCAAGCAGACCTTCCACTGAGCCTGTCGTGAGGCTCCCACAACCTTGGGATCATGACCTGAGCTGAAACCAAGAGTCAGACACTTAACTGACTGAGCCACCCAGGTGCCCCTTAACTCTGGAATTTTAACCAGTTTATTTAAGTCAAGTGACAAAGAAGAGATTATATGAGTAACTATAATTATTCCCAGATTAATGTTTTGGCTTCACATAAGTTTCTTTATCATTCATGTTACTTTTTTGTTATGGCTGAACAATTAATACTTAAGCCATTCTGTGAATCAGCACCAAATGAAAAGTAAACTTTTTTCTCTCAGTGTTTGAAATTTGTAGGGAGGTATAAAAGTGTGAGCATAGATGAGATATTTGAATCATTTTTTTTTATGCAGCATATATAGCTGCTTAGCAAATATACTTCAAAATACCTAAATTATTTAGAATAATTTGAGGAACATTCTAGTCTTTTTGCAGATTTATCTCATTTTGAGTGTTTATGAATGAAGTGTGATAGGCAGTAAAGGTCTTTTTGTGATCGTAAAGCAGCAATATTTTTTATCCTTAAAGATAAAAATTTGTCAGTTTTCACAAGAAACAGAAAAACATTTTTGAATTCTTAATGTGGTAAGTTCCAAATCAAGTCAAATATAAATGTAATTGTCTTAAGACTGTTAGCGTTATAGATGATCTCCTTAATTGTTTTTTTTTCTTTCCATTAGGGAGAGGAATCAAATGAGTCTGCAGAATCTAGTAGTAATTGGGAAAAGCAAGAAAGTATTGTATTGAAGTTGCAAAAGGAATTTCCCAATTTTGATAAACAGGTAGGTGGTCGTGGACAGAAATATAATCAGTGTGTACTAAATATTTGGAACAAAATAGTGTCTGAGAAAAACTGTGGAAAAGCTTAGGGTATGTTTTGCATTTTCCTAATTAAATATACTCCTTTATCAATGTTATAAAATACTTTTATACTGCTTGTTAATTCTTTACGTTGCTTATTTATCTTAATTGCTAACTTTATCCGCACAGTAATCATAATCATAACAAACATAACAATTGGAACTCATATATGAAATGTGAGTATGTAGAAAGCCAAGTCAACCGTTTTAGCTTTTTTCATATTCTTGTCCTTTAAATTTTTCATTAAGAATTTTATTTTTTTTAATTTTATTGTTATGTTAATCACCATACATTACATCATTAGTTTTAAAGGGTTAGGGGTGCCTGGTTGACTGAGTCAGAAAAACGTGACTCTTGATCTCAGGATCGTGGGTTCAAGCCTCACATTGGTTGTAGAGATCACTAAAAAAATAAACTTAAAAAAATAATCTTAAAGTATAATACTGCATTTCAGTACTTTAGTATTCCATAAGCTTTGTTCTGCTTGCTAAGTAGTAAGAATGCTTTCAGAGTCTGTATAAAGATTATGCCAAACTTGCTTCTCTTCAATCACATGATTGTATGTAGAAGCACATTATTTGTTTAAGATCTAAGTACATTCACACTTGCATTGATTTATTCAGGTACATGCACGGGTAGTACATCTGCTGAATTCTGATAAGCTAACTGCAAAATCTTGTTGGTTGGTTCCTTACATGTGTTGAAACTATATGTTTTGAAGTTGGCAGTTTGAAAAAGCCTAGCTGCATGATAAGTTTAATTGAACAAACATTTTTGATCTCATGTGTTCAGAACCTTCATAGAGAGAATAGAAATGCAGAAAGTCTAGCTTCGTTTCCTTTGAAGACTTACAAATTCGCAGAGGTGAAATTTTATACACACAAAGAATTTGTAAAGCAGCATATAAACAAATGTGAAATAATCAGATATGAATTTTCAAGGGATTTACTTATTTTTAAAAGAGCATAAAAGTTTTTTACAAGTTGCTAATTTTAGATTTTTAACAAAAAGATCAATGACTTATTTCTAGGAACTAAGGGAAGTACTCAAGGAACATGAATGGATGTACACAGAAGCTTTAGAATCTTTAAAAGTGTTTGCAGAAGACCAAGGTAATTAGCTCTTCTGTCCTAGAAAACACATAATTCCTGTTATGTTCTGTATTTTGGAATATAAGAAAATGTAAACCTATTAGGTAATTATCAGAGAATGGGATTGCAAAAGATCTTGGAAATAATGATGTAAAAAATTTTTAAATGAGCAGTTTCCAAATGTTTTGGCTTGTTCTTTAATGGCAGTGTAAAATGAAATAGTAAATATCTTTTTCCACTTGGCTTTTTTTTTTGATAGTTAAGGCTACTTTTAAATTACCATGTTTTATTGAATATAAAAGGAACATTTTTTATATTTTAACAGCACACAGGATGGATCTTATGATTGCTGGTGGTTTATAATCCCTGTAATGTAGGTGTCCTAGCCTGCTCTTACATGAATAATCAGAAGCACCAGTATCAGAAACCTAAAAGATGAATATCACTGGCATGGAAGAAAGTCCCTAAACCTGTATTGGAGCACTTTTAACTCTCAGAACCAAATGTTAGATGGGAAGTAGTGGAGAAGAGTTGAATCACACATGTTTAGTAACATCCTTATGAAGAGCTGATCTAATTGATTCCTGCTTGATTACAAAACCGGCTTTAAAAACCCAGTACAGTGGTTTTAGGTTTTCTTGGTTTTGTTTTTTAATTATTTTAAGAAATACCTTAGTAGCAGTGCTCTTGATGGCACAGAGAATGAGATTGTGTGGGGGGAAAAAAAGCCACCAATATCACCAATTCTGTGTCTGAAAAATTCAAAAGAGATAGATTATGAATGTGAAGAATTTGAGAACTACCTTATCCCAGTTTATTTTTCTCTCTTTTATATGTGCATATGAATGAATGTGTGGTAATCAGTGTATAAGTCTGAAAGCTCTTTGAGTAAGTAAAACAGACATTCTAAACAGTAAAGTATTATGTAATTAACTGGTAAGAAATAACAGTTATCTTCAATCACAGGCATCTTAGAAATCTATGGAGTATGATAGGTTAACCAGTGATAAAGTTGCAATGTTTTTTAATAATAGTATATTTCAATAGATGGACATGGCGATGGAAAATTAATATAATAGGAATGGTTTTAATTTAGGGTGAGCATGTTTTTGCTATACCTGTTAGTGTTGGCATGGAGATGGGGCTGCTGAGTAGCATCTGGGATATCTTACAGAAATGCAGCTGCCATTTATATTCTCAGGACCTTTGTTAGAAAATGGAGGTTTTTATTCATTTTTTTTTTTTAGTAATCACCTGTTTTTGAAGCTAATTATTTCAACTCATTGTACAACTTCAAAGTCCACTTCAGTATTTCTCTTTAAAGCATATCAAGATTTAACAAATTATAGTTGAATTCTGTATTCAAAGGGAAAATAATACATTTAGGTAATTTTTCTCTTATTTGAGGGTTTATATCTTTATATTTATATTTGATTTATATCTTTCTAACTTAGTTATTTTTGTCTTTCTACACAGATATGCAGTATGCTTCACAAAGTGAATTTCCAAATGGAAAAGAAGCTTCCTCAAGAAGTCAGAATTACCCTAAAAATGCAGCTAAAACAAAACTGAAACAGAAATGTTCCATGAAACCACAAAATGGTTTTAACAAGAAACGTAAAAAAAATGTATTTAATCCTAAGAGAGTTATTGAAGACTCTGAATACGATTCGGGCTCTGACGTGGGTAGTTCACTAGATGAGGACTACAGTAGTGGTGAAGAAGTGATGGAGGATGGCTATAAGGGTAAAATTCTTCACTTTCTTCAAGATGCTTCAATTGGTGAACTTACTTTGATTCCTCAGTGTTCTCAGAAAAAGGCTCAGAAGATAACAGAACTCCGGCCCTTTAATAGTTGGGAAGCTCTGGTAAGGCTACATTTTTTCCCCCTGTGTGTGTGTGTGTGTGTGTGTGTGTGTGTGTGTGTGTGTGTGTTTAATTCACAGTACCGTTTATAGTCAAGGTGTCTTCAGCCCAGGGAGGCATAGATGGGTGGCCTTATCCTGTGTAGAGGCAAACATTACTTTCATTGTAAGCCAATAGTATTTCAAATAGTGTCATATGACCTAATTTTGAATGAATTAAGGGATGATTTTCTGAAAAAACCCAAGCTGATTGGCTGGGCATACTGTCACTCATTCTTTTGCATAGAAACTTGGTTCATTTCACTGCAGAAGAAGAAATTAGAGCTTACATTTAGGAAGGAGTTGTTTGCTAGCCTGTTCTGATCTGTTACTGCTGAGACACCATGCAGAAAGCAAGAATGGCAGAAATTTTACAACTACTTGAAGAGCAATAGCAACGTCCAGGGGAGCTTCATGATTCAAGATGCCAGCCTAAGTGTTTTATGCTTCACCACAAAAGAAGCAAGTGTTTATTTTCTTTTTCTTTTAAAAATGATAGCTCAATCTCTAACATGTTTTTCTTGGTTAAACAACACGGCCATTTTATGGAGTGTAGCAGGCTGCAGCGTTTTTAATTGGAAAAGATAGAAAAGTGTGTGAAGCCTAGAATTCAAGCGTTAGGTGAAGGGAAGGCATAAGCAACTGGTAAGTACACTTTGCATGATCCTTTTATGGAATTCAATTTCCTATAAGCAAGTGTTATCCAAATACTTGTATTTTGAGTTTTATAAGTCTCAGTGAGCAAATTTTATTCATACAGAGAAATATAAGAACTCTGTCTTTTCAATTTTGCCTTGACTTTTGTGAGAATGTGGGCTTTTATAGCATGAATTATATACAGGCCCTGCTGTGAAAGCAATATGGATGATTTTTTACAGCTTTCGAAGATGAAGTGCCTCTTGAAGCTTTAGAAATTTTAAGGAAGTTTTATTCCCTGTCTTAAGGAGTAAAGTTGTTTTGTGGTGAATTTTATACTTGTGACAAATCTGTAAGAGCATAAGTTCCCTTAATAAGTATCTTTAAAGTGGCAGTATGGGAGGGTCCCTGAAAAGTGGTTCTGAAAAGCATTTTTTAAAAAATTAAGATATTTGAAAAATAAAGAAACAACATTACTGGTATTTCATAGTTTAAAAAAATAAAATAAAGCCATTTGGTTTGCCTAAAGCCTTTGCTTTTCCAGAGAACATCTGTCAAAGCAGGTCCTTTCAAAACTTGTTCGGCTTTGCCTGAGTGATTTATTTGTTAAAGTATTTGCTGAAGGGCTTTCTTGTTCTTCTTTTCTTGGTTTTCTTCTTTCTTTTAATCTTTAATGGTCTCCTATGTTATTGCAGAGTCGGTTGCTCAGGCTTGTTGGGATTCTAATTTATTTAATAAGGAATGCATTTATCTACACCACTGTATTTGGTAACTGTAACTACTTGCCCAAATATAGTAAAAGTAAGTTATACCAGACTTATATGTGCCAGATGCTTTTAATGTAGAAAGCATAGTTCCCCTACTAATTAACTGGCATAGTTTAAATTAGCCTCAACATGAAATTTTTGTGGATTATGCGTTACCTAGGTAAATCTCCTATTGTATCTTGCCCCCTCTTTAAAAATTGAGCACAAAGATTTTTTTGCTAGCTGTTTATTTAAATGTTGGTTATTTTATGTAACAGTTAAAAAGTAAACTTGCTACATCAGCAAAAAACAGGGTTTTGCTGTTCTGAAAAATGTAGGTAAATGAAGAGTTTTTGGACATGAACAGTTTAACATTAGCACATCTGTGTATATAAGCTTTGAATTTTAATTTGTGTAAAACTTTAAGCTTCTACTTTCAGTCACTGTAGAATTTTCAGTGTGACTGATTTAGAGAGCCATTTCATCTTAAAATCATCAAAGGTAAAGTTAATATTATGTACATTTTAGTAAAAAGCTGTATATGGTATACTCCTTTCCTGTTATTCAGAAAGGTTTAATGTACCTATAAACAACTTCAGAAAGAAATAAAAGAAAAAACATCACTTTTGTTTTCATAGCTACTGTTTTTAGAAATTCCTATGAGAATTAGTTGAAATTTTAATTATGACACTCAGTCATACTATAATGACAATTACATGGTATTATATATTAAGATTAGCATGTAAATGGTAGTAGTCTTAACATTGTTGAAGCTTATTTTGTCTTAAGGATTGGGGAATTTATCAGAATTTTAGAAGTCATTTATATTTCATTTAAAAATGCATACTGAGCCAACAAATCAAGTACTCATGTTTTAATTACGATTTTTGTTAAAAATGAAGTCTGTAACATTGGTAGGTTAATGTAATCATTAGTATTTCATTGTCTTATAAAAATAGTTCAAATGTGAAAATTATGTTTACAGTGCCTTTTACAACAAAATTTGAAAAGTACCTCAGTTATGACTTTCCTTTTCAGAGAAATACACTTTTTAAACATTAAGTGCTGTAAGATATGCTAGTCACTCTTATTTTACGAGTAAAATGTGTTTATTTAGCACAATAATTGCATTGTGTACAATTGTTTATGTTTGCAGCTTTATACCTATTTTCTTTGAATCAGAATTTAAATACTGTTCGTCAAATTGTTTTCATAATTTTTCCATCTCATTTTTCTGCTTAATAGTAGTATAGTATGCGTTGTAAGAAACCACAACATCAAACCCTGTAGACTTTGGAAATACAGCAAACCAATAATGTCAGTTTAACATGTATAGTTAATGTAAAATTGGGATTTTTATTAAAATTGCCAAATTTCACTCGTTTGATTGCATCAGTTCACTAACCTTCACTAACCACTTAACTGAGTTTTTGTCTAGTCTTACGCCTTGGGACGCTATTTTATCTGTATTAATCTTATGATGTTGCATCTTTATACTTTAATCAGGTTGTAATGTATGCTGCTGACCAAAGCAAGATTCATGAGAAACTCATTCATGGATAACTCAACCTAAAAACTTTTCATAGATGCATCTACTTCCTTAACATTTAGGTCAGTGTAGATGCAGTTTTCCTTGATCCTTAACAATGCAACCCAGGTTTTAGTTCATGTTAAAATACTTTATGCTCCTCATTATGCAATTCCCATTTACTAGTAACTCGGACCCCAGGTTTTCTTTTTTGCTTTCTCAGTTGTTATTGTAAAATGTCTTAAGTTTGTCACATAAAGCATTGTAATGCATGTTACTTCCTTCCTGATAGGATGATTTTCAGTAAATTCAGCTTTATTTTATTTTATTTATTTAAAGATTTATTTATTTATTTTGAGAGAGAGAGAGAGAGAGAGAGGAGGGCCAGAGGGAGAAGCAGGTTCCCCGCTGAGCAGGGAGCCCGATGCGGGACTCGATCCCGGGACTCCAGGATCATGACCTGAGCTGAAGGCAGTCGCCCAACCAACTGAGCCACCCAGGCGCCCGATTCAGCTTTATTTAAATTTGTATAAGTTTGATAAACATTTATAAAAAAATTATAAATGCATTCTGAGCACTTTGTCGGCTGCTGCCAGGTATTTGTATCTGTGAATAAGATTAGGACTCTGTCCTTAAAAATGTTACTCATTAGGTGGGGGGTTAAATCTGGTTTTAAACAATCCTCCCCCTACCCCCCCATCGAAATTCAAAAATACTTGTATTGTAAGAGTGACACACTGTGGTGGGAGAGAGGTACTTCAATTTGTGACTGTTTCTAAAAGAAAAAAGTCTTTAGAGTGATACTTGAGTTTTTAATCAAAGTGATCGTAATCAGGGCCATATTGATATTCTTTTTTTTTTTTTCCATGCAGTTATCCAGGAAGTAGGAATTGCTTTCTTTTTTTTCCTTCCACCCGGAAAAAATAAAAGCTTTATCTCTTTTTTGAGGAATGCTTTTTCTTTGTCTAAAATAGTACCTTCAATAACAAAGAATAAAGTTAGTGATAATTCAACCAAAGATACCCATCACCTAAGACTTTATTGAGCATCTATTTGGGCATCCATTTGTATATTTCATATTATATAAATAGGACATTTTCTATGTTCATCAGTAACTTTAGATTTACTAGTAGATCCTGCATTTACAGAGTATTTTCATTTCTTAAATCCTTTTTTGGTGAGGCTAAGTAATGTATAGAATTCTTACATGCATTTTGTCTTTAGAAAACGGTAACATAGAGTATTCTTAACATATTTCCGTAAGTGCTGGCCTATCTGTCTCTTTCACATACAAACATACACACCACTAATGAAGATAAGTTTTGATTTTTATTATTCATGTATTTGGATTAACAAGTTAAATTCTACATGCTTGTTTCCTCCAAAAATCCATGTTCATCCCCTTCTTCAGCCTGTTTCCCACACTTCAAATAACTGTTGTCACTTCTTATGTCTGATTCTTATCACTTCCATATCTCTAGGTAATATAAGCATAAGGCTGTTTTTAATTTTTGTTTTAGGTCTTATCTGTTGACATGACATTATAACATTATGGTGAGATTAACTCTCAGTGTCAGTCTCCCCTCCCATGCCCATTTCCTATTCCCTGGTCCTACTAATAGAAGTTAATGATAGGATAATTTTGAAGATCATTTTTTTGTTATCTACATTGTTGTCACTATATAAATACTTTTCTTAGCTTAGCCGCGTAGAATATCACATGATATTGCTTAGCATTTTTTCTCTAGGTATTAGTTGTCTTGGTTTTTCTGTTTGCTTAATCTTCTATATCTCTTTCTTTCTTTTATTATTCTATATTTATATTCTATATTATTTCAACTCTAAAATTTTCCTCAGTTGTCTAAATTTCCCCTCAGTTTTTAGACACTTCAGGTGTTCCATCGGTTTCATCTTCCTAAGAAAGTCTCTTTGGGATCTTAATGACCTGCCCTGGTTTACACTGGGCCTGCTATTCATCCGTGGCCTTGGGCTCTCATTTCCCTGACATCCTCGGGAATCCTTGTTGTCTCTCTTGTGTAGGATCTCTTCCTGAATTTCACACATGCCTCTTTATTCCCTCGGTTTTATGAGTACATAGTAAGCTAAGAGGTAGAGGTGGGTGAATTATATAGTGGAGCTACAGGACCTGGCTTTGAATCCCAATTCTGACATTTCCAGCAGTTTATCTGACCTTCAGCAAGTTCTTATTCTCCATTTCTTCATCTTTAAGTAGGGTGTGTTTATGGTACTGACCGGTGGGACTTCTAAGGGTTAAATAAAGTAAACGTCCGTTTAGTTGCCCAGTTCTTAGAAAATGTTAGCTGCAAATATCCACAATATTTTGCATTGGAAGTGTTGTATATGTTACTAGTGAAATGCTAAGAAACTGTTGTTTTCTGCTTATTCCCCTTTCAGTTATAGCCATATTGAATGGAACTTTTTTGGATCAGTTTTTCTTTATTTTAAAACTCCTTCTGGGCTTTAAACAGATTTATGGCTGGTTACATTACCCACAGTATATTAAAACAACATTTTTCAGCCTTCCTTGTGGTAATTTGACAAAGTTCTGTCCAATGGGATATAAGCAGAAGTATATTAGGACTTTTGGAAAGTGTCCTTAATAGGATCCCTTTTTCTTGTTGATTGAGATGTCATCATGGTAGCAGGAACCCCACATACTGAGGATATGAAGCAACAAAGTAGAAAAGTCCTTGACTTGGGAACCATCATGCCAAATCTGAAGTGCTTCTGCAGGTCTTCATTTACATTGGAGAGAAATAAACTTACATTTTATTTAAACCCCTGATTTGGGTTTACTGTTACTCATAACTGAACCTAACCCTAACAACTTCGTCTTTCAGTGAAACTTTTTCCTTGAAAATCTGGTGTTTTACATTCATGGACAGTGTATTTACTGCTGATAGATTTAAATTCTAAACTAGCAACAATAATTTTGATCATCTCTAATGTCAGTTGGCTTATATGGGAGGAAGGGTAGGGACAGTAGGAAGCCTCAGGGAGATAAATTTTGACTTCAAAAATAACCAAAATGTCAAGTTCATTTAAAAATCTTAATAACCAACTCAAACTGATGCAGTATCCTGAAATAAGAGTTAACCTTTTGTACTCTCCTTTATTTCCCCTATGAGAATTTCAAACGTAAAAATTAGAATAGTGTAGTGAACCCCCATGTCTTCATCAGTGGCTTCAGTTCCTAGCTGATAACCTGATCTTGTTTCATCTTTACCCTCATCCACTTCCTTCCTTCTCGTATTATTTTGAAGCAAATCTCAGAGTTCCTTTTATCCATAAAAATTTAAATATAAAAAAAGATTTTTTCTCTAAACAAAACTACATTGTCACATCTAATAAAAATCATCAATAATTCCTTAATATTAGAACATATCCATTGTGTTCAAATTGTTTCTCATAAATGCCATAATTTTTTTTCTAAGTTTGAGTTAGAATCCATTAAATAAGGTCCACATACTGAAATTGTTATCAGTCTTTTAACTCTATTTTAACCTATAGGTTCCCCAGTCCATCTCTCTCTCTCTCTCTCTCTCTCTTCCTCTAATATCTTTGGTGAAGGAACTGGATCATTTGTTCTACAGCTTCCCTGTCTAGATTTTTCTGCTTACACCTCCCTGGTATAGTTTAACACATTCCTCTGGATCAGTATTTTCTGTAAAATTACAATTAGAAGGTTAAATGCTGCCACCACTACTGTTACATGGTTGTTGATGTGTTCTTTCATCAGGAGAGTTATGGCTAGTTTCTTTTTTGTAATGTTTATCTCTTTTCTAGATTCTGACATAATTGAATTGATCTTCTTTGGGTCAAAATAGTTCTTATTTCTGGCCTTATTACTCTGAAAGAACTTTCTAGATCTTAGATTATACTAGTCTCTTTGGGAAGTGCCCGTGAAATTTTGTTCTTTCCCTTGTAATACGAGTCTTACACTTAAAATTTTCATTGCATGTCTTTCCCAACAACTATAAACAACATGAGGACAGGGACTGTGTCTACACATCAGATGTCTTCACCAGCCAGGGTACTATCTGCTAAAAAATTAGAATATAGTAAGTGGTAGTTGTTTACAGAAAAAAAAAAGTTTCATTTTTTTAAACTTTAAGGTCTTTTTTTAACTTAGGGAGGTACTAATTGTAGTGAAAAAGCAGTATGGACTTTGGAATCTTGCCCTACTTTATGACCTTGGAAATTGAACCTTGGTTTATTCATCCAGAATTGGTGAATTGATCTTCGGTTATTGTGAAGATTTAATGAGTTAGTAAATAAAAGAGACATCTAGTAGTTTCTAGCACACACATGGTACAGAGTATTTGTTACTTCTTTATTTCCTGGTTATTCTTACTTGTTCTCTCACACACGTACACATCAGAAACATATACATTTACCCACAACAAGCATGAGATTGGGTTTCTGGCCTGTATTAGGGTTCCATTTAAAAATTTATTTATTTTTTTAAAAGATTTACTTATTTATTGAGAGAGACAGCACGAGTGTCAGGGAGAGGCAGAGGGAAAGGGAAAGAGAATCCTTAGACAAGACTCTCCACTGAGCACAGAGCCCTGATGCTTGGGCCTGCCTGGGGGCTTGATCCCAGGCATTGGTCTAGGACCCTGAGACCATGACCTGAATCAAAATCAAGAGCAAGCCACTTAACCCAGTGAGCCACCCAGGAGCCCCTGAAAATATTTTAATTAGAAGTTCTAATAGAGGGGCGCCTGGGTGATTCAGTGGGTTAAGTGTCTGCCTTTGGCTCGGGTCATGATTCCAGGGTCCTGAGATGGAGCCCTGGTATCAGCCTGGCATCGGACTCCCTGTTCAGTGGTGAGTCTGCTTCTCCCTCTCCCTCTGCTCATCCCCGTCGCTCGTGTTCTATCTCCCTCTCAAAATAAATCTAAAAAAAAAGTTCCAACAGAACCTCCTGAAAATCTTCAAGGCACTGATTCTTATATATCCTGGTGTTAACGTATAAATCTTTTCCCTGGAACGCACAAAGTGGGAGGTCACATTGTGATTGTTAATGTTGCCCTTGTGAAGATGTAAAGTCGTGTACAAATAACTTTGTATTTCGCAGTGCCATTTTGTGAAGTGCTAATAAGTTTTTGTTTGGTTTTTTAATCCTGCGGTATAATAACAACATGGCTTTGGAATAGAGTGGAAATTTTATTTCTTTCCAACTTTTTCTAAGTTAGATATGAAAAAGTATATTATTATAAATGCATTTTTGATGAAATTATCTTTGTATATCCCATAAGTGTTGAATTTGTATTATTTGAGCTTCTCTGTGAATTAGATACACTGATCACAAAGATTATTTAGAGTTGTTAATGTGATTCTTGTTGTAACTTGAAAGAATATGCTAAATAAGATGACATGAATCAAAATCATGTAGTTTTATTTTAACAGGTGATTTTACTCTAGTTTCTTTCTTTTTTTTTTATAAAGATTTTATTTATTCATTTGATACACAGAGATAGAGCATGAGCAGGGAGAGTGGCAGAGGGAGAAGGGGAAGCAGGCTCCCCGCTGAGCAAGAAGCCTAATGTGGGCCTCGATCCCAGGACCCTGGAATCATGACCTGAGCTGAAGGCGGATGCTTAACCATCTAAGCCGCCCAGGCACCCATTTACTCTAGTTTCTTTTATTCATTTCTGGATTGTGGGATCTCTCTTTTTGCCCACCAAGGTTTTTAGTTTTTAGACAGCTATGGGCCTTTCTGTTCCTCTTCACTAAAAGTATTTTTTTCTTACAAGGTTCTTCAGGATATTTTTTTTCCAGCTGTCTGTATGGAAAAGTTCTAATTCTTTTATAGCTTTTACATGATCAAGTTTTCAGTGTCTTTTTTTTAAAGATTATTTATTTTAGAGAATGTGCAAGAGTGGGGGGAGGGACAGAGGCAAAGGGAGAGAGAGAATCTCAAGCAGCCCCACCGAGTGTGGAACTGACCACAGGGCTCGATCCCAGGACCCTATGATCATGCCCCAAGCCGAAACCAAGAGTCGGATGCTCAACCAGCTGAGCCACCCAGGTGCCCCTCAGTGTCTCCTTTAGAAAAATAAATACAAATACATTTTTGAAAAAAATGCTTTGAGCTTTCACAAAAAAACCATTTATACAAATGTTGTATTGAAATTGACTTTTTAAAAAACTTTTATCAAGTTATTTAATTGGTTGTAGTTAACTTTTGATTCATGCAGTATCTTTCCAAATAATGGTCTCAGTTTAGGAGCAAAAATTTAAGTGGCAAATAATAATTGAGGGTTTGAAAGTTCAAGGGGTGGTGCTTTGATAATAGGGAAAAGTATGTTTAGGAAGATTAATCATATGATAATATGTTATAGTCATGGGAAGTGACAAAAATGGAGGCAAGATTTCAGGTATACAATTATTATATTTGGTGCCATTCCTTTGGTGATAAAGATGAATCTGAGATTTTGAAAACAAAACCTCATAGAAGACATTAACGATTACTTGAGAGTTTCTCCTATAAGAGAACAGCTACTAGGGGCAAAGTAACTAGCTTGAGATTGAGATTGTGCATTTTGGGGAGAAAGATACATTTTATTTCAGTATGGTGAGTTTGATTTATCAAAGAGAAACATGGAAATTCAAATGTAAACATGAAGAAACAGGTTCTCTTATCTCTTAGCACTTGATTTAAGGTCATTAGTAAAAGTTTAATTAAATTAACAAAATTTTTTCCCTTAAAGAAATGGATACTGGATTTGTATTTACTAGATCCAAACTATTAAATTATTTTTCTTCTTATCCCATAGTTCACAAAGATGTCCAAAACTAATGGCTTATCAGAAGATTTGATATGGCATTGTAAAACACTGATCCAAGAAAGGGATGTAGTTATAAGGCTTATGAACAAATGTGAAGACATTTCAAATAAATTGACAAAGCAAGTTACCATGCTCACTGGAAATGGTGGTGGATGGAACATAGAACAACCCTCCATTCTAAACCAGAGGTAATATTTGTTGTACTTACCTATTTCTTACTTTATCTCAGCCGTGTAAAAATTCTGAACTTACTTCTGTATTGTGCCTAGGGAACTTAAATGTGGACGTTTTATGAAAACTAATGGTAGAAGGGAAGCCCAAGGTTTCCTATAATGATACATAAGTGATATAGGAATTGTTTTTTTATCAATACCCCCCCACCCTGCCAAGGGTATTTACTCCATTATATCATAAATTAGAGGGAGCAAATGTTAATGATCTTATGTAACCTGTGTTTTCCTTGTCTGATGACAGATAATTTCATATATAATCACAAAAACTGAAAAGCTAATTTTAGCCACCCCTTTACGCAGTACGGTGCTTCAAAAAGTCAGCTGCTTAATTGCATCAATGAAAAAAATTTGTCTTAGCTCAGTTTCTTTTTAGTCATAAATAAAATGAAATGATAAAATATCCTGTATCTGTGATTTAATGTTTTAAATGCTTTAAAAAGCCCATATTTTTAAATCTCTTTTTGGAGTAGAAACACATCAAAAATGAAAAGGACACTTATTAAATAGATTATATAAGGAAAGATTATAAAAAGTGTATTTCCCAAAACTGCTACTGTCAGTATAATGCCTTGTCAGAATTCTTACAAAAAATAGACACTAAATTATTTTCAATAAAAAACTCATACAACAACCAGTGCATATTAAAATGGCATTTTATAATTGTGAACACCCCCATTTTGCATGGTGTTGGGATATTGGGTTGGGGAGATTGTTTTGAACTTCCTTTAAAAGTTTATTTTTAAGTGGTTTGGGGACTCAGAACTATTTAGAATACTTCCTTCTTAAGAAATGTATAAAATTGTTTACTGTGGTAATATTTATAGTGACAAAAACATGAAAACAGTCCAGTTTCCTAAAATCAGAATAGTTAGAATGAATTGTGGTATGAATAGTTAGAATGGATTATGGTATATCCAAGCTATGTAGTGTTATGCAACATTAAAAATAAGTTACATCTGTTCAGAATATTTCTGATAGGTATTTAATAAGATTAGCACTAGGGCCTCATTAAAAGTAATTACCTTAGTTGGTGATTTTATTTACTTCTTTTAGCATTTTTCTAGTTCATGATCAAAGCATATTTGCTGATCATTGGTTAATTAAAAGTCAAGGTATGGTTACTAGCCTTTAATAGTAAGCTACAATCTTTTCTGTGCCCTTCTAGGGTGCTATGGGATGGTGTAGGGAAACGTGATGCAGTTCCCACAAAGAAGCTCTTTTCTCTGTTGCATAGAAAGAACTATGGCCATGTCAGCAAATTCATCTCCTAAAAGTGTAGTTGGAGCTGCTCCTTCTTGTTCTACAGCATTGGATATGGGGAGTTCTTCACTCTACAAGACTTACCCAGTTGAGTCTACTTTATCATAATTTGGATTTTAAAAAAAATCAAGTGCTTTATTGCATCACTTAAAAAATTTCTCTCTTAAACCCACATCTACAAAGTCCTGTTACTTGTAAATAGTATGATCAGGTAATAAAGTATCCTTTCCATTAGGCTGAGTAATTTTTTGATGAAATATATAATAGATGAGAAAAATAGCTCTTTTTTAAAAGTGCTCTAGCCCAAAACATATCTTCTAAACACCTGTGTGGTTTCTTTAGAGTTTATTTAAATGCACTTTTAGGGGGTGAAATTTGTTGTCTTGGTTTTTATTTTTAGCCAAGGTAAGAGTTACACAAGCAGTTTTACTTGGTATACTGGCCAGGCATCATTGCTGCTTAGCATAGAGACATGCAAAGTAGTTGCCTTGCCTTGGGAAAGGATTTACTGGCATGGAGGAAAATGTTAAATTATCCTGATGACTAAGCGGTCCCGCATTTCTTAACAGAACCAATTCTTTTTAGCAAAATTATGTTAACTGTTTATTTTCTTACTACAAATTTATGTGAATTAGAACAAAAAAATGCCTTTTAGAGATTAAGGACATAAGACATACCAACATCCTTAATAAAAATAAAATCTTTGCAGAGGAAAATAAAATGTTTTGCATATATCTCAAAACCATTACATTCATAATTTTTATTTTAAAATGCCAAAACTAAAGGTGCCTAAAGTTGAAATATAATACAGTGTGAGGGAAAAGGGAAAAAAAAATCAGTTACGTCTCCCTTTTTATTCCTACTGTTAATGTAGCCATCTCAAATTTTAGCTTTTTATCTAAAATATATTAGGTTTAAATTGTTTTAACTGAAAAGATTTCTCAGGTGTTCAATGTAAAATATATTTAATTATATGTGTCCTGTCTTTTCTGGGCTAAATCTACCCAAGGTTTTTCTGATTTTGTTTGTCCCTCAACTTGACGAAATGGTTTTCTGTCCTGTTCTAAACAGTTGCTATGAAACCATTTGACAGTGATGTGAATGCAAATCAATACTGCAGATGTGATTTGACTAACTCAAAGTACTATGATGGAAATATTTTAGTAGTTTGGATACTACTATTAGTACAAACTAATGTTGTAGTAGTATTTTCAGCAACTATGTTACACTTACGGGACATAAACTTTTGGTCAGCTAGTATCCCTAAACTTGTTTCATATGAACTGCTTGCAACAAGTCTCCCTAGACTGTTTCTGCATTTTAAACTCAAAGTTAGCATATTGTATGGGTTCCTGTTGTTTCCATTTCAGGTTTTTCTCACCTTTTCAAAATAATTTTGATACTAGATTCTCTGGCAGGAGATTTAAACCTAATTTAATTTTCACTCAAAAGAAATCATAACTGTCTGGAATGATTTTTTTTTTCTCCTGACAAAACAAGTAACTTCAGAATAATGTGCTTTGTTTTCCCTCATGATCTCGGAAAAATTAAAATCATAAAATCATTTTTTTTTCTTAGTAGGAGGTAAAAAACCTTCAGTTTAAAGATATTTATAGTCTGCTAATGAGAAGAGAGCACTTAACTAATTCAGAAGGCCTGGGCCTTAGTTCTTGCCATTTGGGTAACCCTGGACAGGTTAAATTCTTATCTTTAACTGGTAGTTGGGGTTCATATGCAGTCATGAAAATTCTTAGAAAACTATAGAATGTCAAAATAAATTGAGTAAATGGAAGGTACAGTTGTACAACATCTAAATATTAGATCCTGCTAGAATACATCTTCCCTGTTTTAAAAATTTGTCATAACAAGTGAATTGGATTTCAAACGTCTTTGTCAAAATTGCATTTTCATTGATCTTTTGCATTCTGAAGAAAGGATCTGTTGATGGACAGCACTGTTGGGATACTAAGCAACAAAAAGTTATTTGTAGCTTAGGTAAATCCAGTAGATAGTGCATCCACACACAAATATGTATGTGTATATACACATAAACAAGCACACACACACAAATACTTGTATTTTTTTTTAAAAATATTACAATATAACAAAGTTATTTAATGTCCTGATCAAAAACAGCTACCAGAGCTGCCTTGTGATTATGGATGAAACAGTTTTATTTGGTCGAAAAATTCTGTATAGTAGATGCTTCTCAAAATTCCTTCATCACTTTTTTAAAGTTTTATGTATAGTGAAGAATATTATAACAGTAATACTAGTTTCTCAATATTTCTTGGCCACTTGTGATAGATTGACATTGGAATAGCATACTGGCCCTTTGATGCATTAATAAATGGTGTGCTGTGCCTACCTTAACAAGTTTCATCATTTTCATGAAATGGGAACTTATATGTCTGGGATGACTAAGGCCTTGGGAAGGACTCAAAAATACTCAGTTCTGACCATAGAGTGGGTGGGTCAGAGAGAAAGAACTTTTTCATATTTTCTGTTTAAGGGATGAGCTCTGGATCAGACCCGGATTGGATACTGTCTCTGCCACTCCAGACATGGATTTGGATAGCAATATGACCTTGGACAAGTTACTAACCTTCTCTGAGTCCCAGAGATGGTCTCATCTGTAAAATGGGGATAATAATTTTATTAGCTTGATAATGTGGATTAAATGATGAAATAATGCATATCAAGCCCATAGCATTGTGTCTGGAATAGAGTAAATATTCCAATATTAACATTTACTTTCACCATTATTGTAGTAGAAAGAATTCATTTGGATTTGGAAATCAAAATATCTGTGGTAATATGTTTTTATTTATTATTACTTTCGTAGTGGCAGTAGAAATTATATTGGCCAGTAAGTAAAGGACATTTTTAAAAATCACTACAAAGACTTCAGCAATACTGCTGGTTTTTTTCCTACCAGTACTTTTAAGTTTTTTTTAATGAGAAATGTGTAGATTGCATACTTCACAGTTGAAGCATAGATTCTGATTTAAGGTGGAACTCTTTCTACCCCAGCTCTTTTACCCGTGTTCTAATTAAAGTATATTGATTTTAGAATTTGGCCCTTTATTTTATTTTACCATAGTTATGTCCAGACCCCTTCCTTGTGTGCAGATAGGATGTGTGTGATAGGAAATTAAGGGGACAGCATGAATGCTGGAGAACGAGAGGCACATGGCCTTATCCTAGCTTTTTGTCTTAATACGGGCTGTGTGCTTACCTAGTGAGTATGAGAATAAACTGCCGAATGAGACAGACAGACTTAGTTTAAATCTTAGCCTTCCATAAAACACTTTGTAGCTATGTAGCCTCAGGCAAATTACTTAGCCTCAGGCTTTTGATCTGTTTAAAATGATGATAAAAGGCTATCTTTATAGGATGTTAAAAGATTAAATGAGGTGGTACTTGAAAATGATATTTGTGTGTCTGTATATAATTATGTTTATTAATAACTACTATTAGTTTTTAACCACTTGAACTTTTAGGGAAAAAAAATATAACTTCATCCTTTATAACCTTCTATATTACCTTCCAAGCAAGTTATTTCCAAATTATGTGTTTACAAATTAAATGAGATTTTGACACTGGCTTGCTCCTTTCTACTCACTGATGCTAATTGATGACTAGCAAATTTCTATTCATACATAGTTCAAACACAAATATACACCTTCCAGAATTACACATTCTACTGATATTAGAGGTGATTGACATTTATTCAGTCATTGCAGCAAAGGCACATTAAGCCTGCGTTGTTGTCCTAATACTTGAAGTTCCTTAATGTGGTAAAATTCAAATCCATACAATACCATTTTCTAGTATAAATATTAGGTTAGTAATATGTTACCATAATTAATACTCTGATCATTTATGGAATTAATTTGGTGGCATTACATTATGACTGAATATGGAAATGGTCTTTTATAATTCTTATAGCCAGAAAAAACAGATCAATACAAAATAAAATTTGAAAAAATTGAAAAAAATGTATTGTGTTTTGAGCTAATTTTCTTAACCATGTGTAAATAGCTTGTATAACATAAGGTAAAAGGTAAGACTAGACATAGTTATTTCAGTTTTTGTGTGCACTGTAAACTTAACCATCATGTCAGAAAACTAGTAGAGAAAACTAATAGAAGTACAAATCCATAATATTTGGTAACTCTCTTTACCAGTTTGTCACTCAAGCCATATCAGAAAGTTGGTTTGAATTGGCTGGCATTGGTACATAAACATGGACTTAATGGCATTTTGGCAGATGAAATGGTAAGTACTACTCTGTTTTTAGGATTTGTCATTAAAAGGCATTCTTGCTGTCATTTAAAAAATAAAAATTTCCGTTGGCCCCTGTAGTTTACTGCTCTCACTTTAGTATTTTAATACCCCAATCACCTCTTCTGATTTTCTGTTGCTTCTCTTAGCTCTAGCCTCCTCATTGCCCCCCAAAATGAAAATGGGCTTACTTCCTAATTATCAAATTAATAAATATATGTTTTAAAAATTAGACTATATAAAAATACAAAAAAGATCAAGATCACTCATATTCCTACCACTTTGAAATAAGTATTGTTTTGATGTGTATCTTTTCAGATTATTTTCTCCTGCAGGTGTGTGTGTGTGTGTGTGCACATACATATACACATATGTATAAAATACTGAAAAATTTTGTTATGTGCTTTTCTATAGCTACCTTTAAAATTTATAGATAACCTATAAATAAATCTGCACATTTATCAAATTTTATAGATATCTATAAATCACACATTTATCAGCAACATCATTTCAGCTATTTTACTTTTGTTAGATGTCTCTGAGTTTCTGTTTTTTCCCAAATCACATTTGCTTGAAACTAAGCTTAGGAAGTTCATTATAGCCTGGTTCAGGTATTGTCACATAGAAACTTGACCTTTACTCTAACCTAATGTCCTTTGTCTTTTAAAAAGTTTATTAAAAATTAGTCATATTTAGTGGAGAAAATGTTTATTAAATACACAGATTGTGTATTACATCATTAAAATAAAAATTAACATAGTGATGTTTATTCTGTAGTTAGCTTCTAATAATCTTTTGTACTTTAAGACTACTCCCACACAAGGGCACTAGGTGGCTCAGTCAATTAAGCATATGCCTTCAGCTCAGGTCATGATCCCAGGGTCCTGGGATCAAGCCCTACATCGGGCTCCTTGCTCAGCGGGAAGCCTTCTCCCTCTCCCACTCCCCCTGCTTGTGTTCCCTCTCTCGTTGTGTCTCTTTCTGTCAAATAAATAAAAATCTTTAAGTTAAAAAAAAAAAAAGACTACTCCCACACGTATATCGTACTGTCGTCATAACAAGTGCTGTTTATCTGATAGAAAACTAAATAATTATGCAGGATTTCAAAATAGTTATGGAATTAGATACAGAACATTACAGTTGTGGAAAGCTGGACTTGCGGATCAGATCTGGGTTTGGTGCCCCAACTTTGCCTCTCAGGCTAATCCTTACCAGATGAGGTATAAGATGTGAAACTTGTGACCTGTAAAGCACTGTATTTATAAGTTAGTGTCTTGCTTGGTCTGCTAGGACTCCCCTAATAAAAGACCAAAGACTGGGTGGCTTAAACAACAGAAATTTATTTGTCACAGTTGTGGAGGCTGGGTCTAAGACCAAGGTGTTGGCTGGTTTGGTTTCTCCCGAGGCCTCTCTCCTTCATTTGCAGGTGGTGGCCACCTTTTCACCATGTCCTCACATGTCTTTTTCTCTGTGCGCACACTTCCCTGGCATTTCTTTCTCTTAAGGTGGGGATTGGGTCCCCATCCTTGTGATTTCATTTAACCTTAATTACCTTCTTTAAGGCCCCGTCTCCAAATACAGTCACATTGCAATATAGAGCTTCAAAACATGAATGGGGCAGTGAGGGCAGTTCAGTTAACAGTTGGTAATGTTTAGCTCCTCCCCAGTAGCCTTTAAAAACAAACAACAGAAAAAAACCCTTCATTGATGTATAATTTACTTGTAGTAAAATGCACAAATGTTCAGCTTGGTGATTTTTTACATATATGTGCCCGTGTGACCACCCCTCCCCAGATCAACATTTCCATCGTCCCAGAAAGTTCCCTCATGCTCCTTTTCAATCATTACCACCACCGCTATTTGGACACCTATAACCGTAGATTATTTTTTTCACATTTTGAACTTTATATAAAGAGAGCCATGTAGTATATACTGTTTGTTTCTGGTTTGTTTGGTGCATGATACTGAGTTTCATCCATGTTCTTATATATATATAAGTAGTTTGGTGTTTTATTGGCATGTGGTAGTCCCTAGTATAAATATGCTACAACTTGTTTATCCATTCTCCTGTTGAAGGACATTTAAGTTATTTCCAGTGTTTGGCTATCATGATAAAACTACTGTCAACATTCTTACCCAAGTCTCTTTGTGGACATATGTTCTTATATCTCCTAAATATACTCTTAGAAGTGAAATTGATGGGTAACAAGGTAGGCATGTTAAAATCCAATTAGTCATTGGAACATTGTTCTTAATCTATCCAGTATGTATTAAATACTTGTTTTATATAAAACAGTTACCAACATTATGTCCTTTATATGCATTGCAGAGCTCTTCCATATTCATGTGTGTCCCATTTTTACTAGCAGTTAGGATACATCCTGCTCATTAAGCCAAGTTATAGTATATTTGGAGATTATGATCTGTTTCATCTGTCACTGAGAACTAAGAACATGGTAGAAGTCTCATAGGGTTGCATTTTGGGGAATCAAAAATAAACCAGAAATATTATTTTTCCTTTTGTGTTTTCCAGTATTTTTTGTTTGTTTTTAAACTTCATATATTGTCTTTTGAACATTTAATTTTAGGGCCTAGGAAAAACTATTCAAGCCATTGCATTCCTCGCATACCTTTATCAGGAGGGTAATAAAGGTCCTCATTTGATCGTTGTTCCAGCGTCAACTATAGGTTTGTACTACTGTGAACAATCATACTTGACTGTATAGTGTTTTATACAGGGAAAAGAAAAACTGCTTATGTGTGATTTCTTAGTTTGTGGAGGTGAATATAATTCTGTGGTCTCCTTACACATTTTCCCCCTTTGTGTATGTGTATGTACTTGTGTTTGTACAAGACGTCTTTTTAGTAGACGTCTTTTAAAAGAAAATAACTCAAATACAAGTCAGTTACTCAGCTTTTAAATTATTATGCCTCAAGGACCATCGATAAGATCATTTGTTTTTGTAATTCTTTTTGTTTTAATGAAAAAAATTGTTTTAATGAGTAATTTAAGAGAAACAAGTGCTTTTAAATTTTAATTAAACATTTATTGAATCAGAAAGTAAACAGTTCATCCCACTGAAATTATGTAATCGATTGGATGTAGACTAGAGTAAGTGAATGTATGTATGAACATAATCCAAAAAAACTCTTTAAATTGGAATTTAATCATCCTATAAATATAATGGTTGCTCCTTTGCCTTTTGTTTTATGCCTTCTCAAAATTACTTTAAACATCAGGAGTAAAATTGTGAAGGGTCTGTGATTTTTTAAAAAATCTTGTATTATTTTGCAAAAGAAAAAATTCTGTATAGAATTCATTTCACTGCATATACCTAACCTATTTAGCAGATGCAAGTAATACCTCTCTTGTTTCTTTAGATAACTGGTTAAGAGAAGTTAATTTATGGTGCCCCACTTTAAAGGTGCTCTGTTACTATGGTAAGAATGTCATTTTGCCTTAATTGGAAATTTCTTTAAAATCCTAACATAAAGTACATTAAATATAATCAATATGCATGTGTTGTTTTTAAATTGTAGGCTCTCAAGAAGAACGTAAACAGATTCGATATAACATCCATAGTAAATATGAAGAATATAATGTAATTGTGACCACGTAAGTATGGAGAGAAAAAATAATTGGGGGGAGATACTGTGTAACCCTTATATTTAAAAAAATATTTAAAATATGTTAGTAGTAATATGAAGGAAAGTTCAGGCTTTCCTGAAAAAAAGTAATGGAATGACTCATGTTGAGTATTCAGGCATTTTTCAGTTTTTTACTAGTACAGCAGGTGACTGATAGTGGCTATAAAAAGGTTTTGTCCACTTGATTGAAAGCATAGTTTTATAGGACTCTTTCTGTTAAACTTCAAGTAAAATTGAAGATATCCCACCAAAATGATCCATAGTATTTGTAACTTATAAATGTTAATTATTAATATTAATAATTATTAAATACAGTGAAATCTCTAAGTGAAAAAATTGAATTAAAATAAAAGGATGGAAAATAAAACTTTGAATAAGTTAGTCATTATTACTTGGTAGTAACCGTTTAGCATAAATACCTAGCAGAGAACTTAATGCTGTCATGTTACATTTTTTAAATATAGGTTATTTCAGGTTCATATTAACTGTCAGTATTTAGTTATTATTTCCATCTACTGACTTCTGTAGGAGGCCATGATTAAAAGATGAATCCAAAATTCATCTTTTCTCCTTAAAATGGACTTCATTTTATATATAGTCTAGTACTGCTAGCTACTATTAACTGTTTTTTCTTGGATGTGTTCTACTAGTTTAATACAGTTGTATTATGTTCTTAACAAATGTCATTTCAAGTCCTTTTTTTCCCCACTTTTGTTCTGAAAATATAACAGTTCATGAAGCAAAGTGTGTAACAGTTGCATATAACCTATAAATCATACCCAAATTGGCTTCTTCTTAGTTGTGTAGAAGTTGTCTAATTATAACATTAAAATTTTCCTTTACCTGCGCATTGCAGCTTTTATAACTTGGTTACATGTACATAAATAATTACTGTATAGAAGTGTGTCAGTATTTATTTGAACACCAACTATGTCTAGTGGTATCTTTCAGGTACTGGGTACTAGAAATGTAGAAATAAAAATAATTTTAGAAAACATTAAGTCTCACTATGGTCCAGGCTCTTTAACCTTTTTTTTTTTTTGGTGACAGGTATAATTGTGCAATCAGCAGTTCTGATGATCGTAGTCTGTTTCGACGGCTGAAACTTAATTACGCGATTTTTGATGAGGGCCATATGCTGAAGAATATGGGCTCCATCCGCTACCAGCACCTTATGACAATTAATGTAAGAGTATTTTGTGAATTTTTCCAATTATAACGAAGTTACGTGTTTTAATGTATTTAGTATTTTATATCAGGGTCAGTGGACTTTTTCTTTAAAGTTCCCAATGATAAATATTTCATGTCTTGTGGGTCTTCTTCTGCAACTTGTTCTTTGCTTTTGTTTTTGTTTCTGTTTCGTTTTATAACCCTTAAGTATAAAAACCATTTTTATTAGCTCATGAGCCTCAATTTACCAGCCCTTGTTCTATATGATAAACTTTATGAATATCAAATATAATCAAGTTACCTACTTACAGAATGAAACCATGAGTTTTCACATTCTACCTTAAAGTACATGATAATTTTTCTAAATTAGTAGTCTTTCATCACAGAATGTTACATTATTAATAATGGTTTTAATTTTTTCCCCCTACTGAATAGTATAGACAGGAAGGACTTAGCTCTTTAAAAAAAAAAGAAAGCTAATCCAAATTTTACTTTCACAGGCAAATAACCGTTTGCTGCTCACAGGCACACCTGTACAGAATAATCTGCTAGAACTCATGTCCCTATTGAACTTTGTTATGCCACACATGTTTAGTAGTAGCACCAGTGAAATACGAAGAATGTTTTCTTCTAAAACAGTAAGCATACGTTTATATTTTCTCCCAAATATGTTACTTTTTGTTTTATATAGGCCACTCTTCTCTTTCTTGTTTTCATAGTATATACGTGATATCAATTAAGTTTAAGTAGTTGATATCCCTGTACTTGGATGACTTGGGAAGTCTGCCAAAATACCATGGGAAATAAATTGGTGACTCCTGTAATTGATATCCAAAAGATTTGGTTTTAATATCCTAATTTTCTGAAATGACACTTTTAAATTAGTGGAGTGTTCAGATATATAATAGGTGGGGAAAGTTTGGTCATTGCATTTACCTTATTAAAATTTGGTAAATTAGTAGCATTTCTTTATAGGTAAACTGTAGAACTGGACAAAGATAGAATATCCAGAAAACTCCTGTACTGGGAAATATGTTTTGAAATAAAAGTCCATAAATTTAAAAGTAGCACTTTTTTTTTTTTAATTCATTTATTTTAGAGAGAGAGCATGAGGGGGTCAGGTGGAGGGGTGAAGCATGCAGAGGGAGAGGGGGAATCTCAAGCAGATAACTGGCTGAGCCCACGACCTGGAGGCCACAACCTGAGTCAAAACCTAGAGTCAGATGCTCAACCTACTGTACCATCCAGGCACCCCAAAGTAACAATTTCTTACAGTTACACTTAAATTCTATATAGAAGAAAATCTGGTTAATTTTCTCCATGTTGCTTAGAAAAAGTACAGCATAGGGGAGCCTGGGTGGCTCAGTTGGTTAAGTGTCTGACTCTTGATTTCAGCTCAGGTCATGATCTCAGGGTCTTAAGATCGAGCCCCACTTCAGTCTCCGCACTCAGCGTGGGGTCTTCTTGAGATTCTTTCTCTCCCTCTCCTTCTGCCCATCCCCCCCCCCCCGCATTCTCTCTCTCTCTCTCTCTTTCTGTCTCAATAAATGAAAGAGAGGAAGAAGGAAGGAAGGAGGGAGGGAAGGAAAAATCTTGTAAGAAAGAAAAAGTACAATATAAAGAAAAAGTACAGTATAGTGTTCAGGAACTCCTACTAAATTCTCCAGTACAGCAATGTTTATGTAGATTCTTGACTGTCTCCTAAGTCACATATACTTTGCAGGAATTCTCTATGATATTCTTCCACTGCACATTAACTGCCTTTTAAACTTTCACTGATGTATTCACTCCCACTTGATGGCCTAGTAGATTATAGAATATGGAGGACTTCTTCACATCTTAGAATAAAATTCCACTTCTTTAATTTCTCCAAAATTAACAGGCCTTGACTAGGAACCATCCCTGTGTTTTAGAACACATGGTGTACATCACCTGCACTAGCTTTCTTTTGGGGTCATTTTTCTAGAAATAAATATAAGTTTTCTTGTCTATCTCTTCCCCTTCTCCTCTTCTCCCCACCCTGTTAAAACACACACACACACACACACACACACTTTCATGAGAGCTCTCTGATAATTAGTTAATAACTCATTAGTTATGACTTAAACTTCTGGACACCATCCTAAGGCAGTTCAGTTTTATTAGCTCAGCAGAGTACCTAAAGCCTCAAAATACATATGGAGCTTGAAGAGGTAGGTTAATAGCCCAGAGTTGAAATGTGAAATTCCATTTAGAATGAAGTGAGTTTCTGTGGAAAATAACTCAGAGATTGTAGTGAGGTTGATTTTCATGTTCGGTAATACTGTTAACTCTGATCATTTAAGTGAGTAATTTCTAAAAGGATGTGTTCTTTTTTTTTACTTAGAAATCAGCAGATGAGCAAAGTATATATGAAAAGGAGAGAATAGCACACGCAAAACAAATTATAAAACCATTTATTCTCAGAAGGGTAAAAGAAGAGGTAACTTATCTGCATATTTATTATGATGATTGTTTTTTAAAAACCTGTTTTCTTTATTTGAATGATCTTTTTAAACTGTTTTCCTTTCTCAGGTTCTCAAGCAGCTACCCCCCAAGAAAGATCGAATTGAATTGTGTGCAATGTCAGAGAAACAGGAGCAACTCTATTTGGGTCTTTTCAACAGATTGAAAAAATCTATCAATAACATGGGTATAATCTGATTTTCACAATTGCATGTGAAAAATAATCCTGTACTGGGGCTACATTTTGTTTAGTCATGTTATAGTGGGATTTGCTCATTTTTAAAAATTACTTAGAATTTGAAGAAATAATTTTAAACTTTTTGTTTGCATTGAGATGTATTTTAGCAGACAGCTGTCAGCTTGGGTTTTGTTGTTTTGTTTTTAATGTGTGCTCACAGAAAAAAACACAGAAATGTGCAATGTCATGATGCAATTGCGAAAAATGGCCAATCATCCTTTATTACATCGCCAATATTACACAGCTGAAAAGCTCAAGGAAATGTCGCAGCTTATGCTAAAGGTAAGGATTTCATATTATGTTAACACTAACCTTTATTAACGCTATTAAATGTAAGGTTAAATTGTTAGGCTAGCTAAAGATCAGTTGAGCCTAATGAGCATATTGATCCATTAACCCCATATTTAAGAAAAGCATTTTTAAGACAAAGTTCAAGATAATTTCGGGGAACATAAGAACCAAGGGGATTGACAGTCTGTGTTAGGAGTCAGCAAACTATGGCCTTAGGGCCAAACAGGACCGTGGCTATTTTTATAAAGTTTTATTTTAACACAGCCCCA
Organism: Eumetopias jubatus; assembly: GCF_037043125.1. Lineage (NCBI taxonomy): Eukaryota > Metazoa > Chordata > Mammalia > Carnivora > Otariidae > Eumetopias > Eumetopias jubatus. The sequence goes on along the minus strand of NW_028274808.1, from coordinate 125,688,787 downwards.
TCTTTCTGTTGCTTTTTTTTGGTGACTGCTTTCTCAACACAGACATACCTCAGAGATACTGCAGGTTTGGCTCCAGACCACTGCAAGGGAGTCAAATGAATTTTTTTGTTTCCCTGTGCATATAAAAGTTATGTTTACACTGTACTGTAGTCAGTTAAGTGTACAGTAGCATTATGTCTAAAAAAATGTACGTACTTAAAAAATACTTTGTTGTTAAAAAAAAGATGCTACTGTCATCTGAGCTTCCAGCAAGTTATAATCACTGATCACCATAACAAATACAATAGTAATGAAAAAGTTAGAAATATTTTAAGATTTACCAGAGACGCAAAATGAGCAATATTGTTGGAAAATGGTACCAGTCAACTTGGTCGACACAGGGTTGCCACGAACCTTCAATTTGTAAAAAGCGCATTATCTGTGAAACCCATACACAAAAATGAAGCAAGGTATGCCTGTACAAGGGCAGAGTGGAGGAGTTGCAGAACAGATCACTGTGCCCTCGGAGCCTCCTGAGATGTTTACTGTCAGGCCCTTTATAGAAAGTGTGCCAGCTCCTGATTGAGACTGCCATAATGCACTTCTTTATTTTACCAAAAGGATCCCTCAGATTTTATGTCCAGGGCAGTGAGTTGTTTATCTCCATTTGTTTTCTTCATTATATTTTGTCTATAGTAAATCTTTATTTTTGCCTCATTCTCCCTCAGCACCCACCTATAGTTCTCCTTTATAGATCTTTGTGTTAAAAGCAACTATTTGCTTTTTAAAATGTTTTTATATTATTTTAAATTTATTATGGAAATTTTCAAACATGAAAGAGAGAATTGTATAATGAAATCCTCTGCCCATGTAACCACCCATTTTTTTTTTAGAGTTGTTATCTAGAATGATGCTACTCTTGTTTCATCTAGATCCCTCCCCATGATTATTGTGAACCAAATTCTAGACATTACTTCATCTCTAAATATTTTAGGACATTGTCCCTAAAACAGTAAGGACATTTCCACCTTTATTGTACCTAAAATAATGAAATTATTTTCCTTTGTTAAATTGTACCATGTAACGTGCTTTTTAGCTACTTAATATTTTATCAGATGTGAACAATTTTATTCGAGTGTTCTGGTCATATTATAAATTACCTTCATTTTGAAGTGTGAATTGTTCTATTTTGTTTTAAGGAACCAACACATTGTGAGGCTAACCCTGACTTGATCTTTGAAGATATGGAAGTTATGACAGACTTTGAATTACATGTACTTTGTAAACAGTATAGACATATTAATAACTTCCAGTTAGACATGGACTTGATTTTAGATTCTGGAAAATTCCGAGTTTTAGGATGCATCTTGTCTGAATTGAAACAGAAGGTAATAAAGAATGCTACTCCTCTTGTATTTTTCCAATTAAACTTCTTTAAGATAATTCTGGCATGATTTGACTTTCCTGAAGTTTTAGCCTATATCTATTATATATGTTTCTAGAAATTAATGCTTTGAACATTTAGAGGATATTATTTGGGGATATGTTTTCCTGATTACTTTTCCTCTATTGAGTCTGAGAAAGAAAAATAGAAGTTAGTAGAATACACCATCTGTATTGATTTTTTTTTTTTTAAAGATTTTATTTACTCATTTGACAGAGACAGAGCGAGAGAGGGAACACAAACAGGAGGAATGGGAGAGGGAGAAGCAGGCTTCCCGCTGATCATGGAGCCCAATGCGGGGCTCGATCCCAGGACCCCAGGATCATTATATAATAGACGTTTGCTGTGATCACTTGATTTTTGTTAAAGAAGCAGTTGATCATTAGATTCTTAGAATTTTATTTTTCCATGTATCTAATCCATATATGTATTTTCACAGGGTGATAGAGTTGTATTATTTAGCCAATTTACCATGATGCTGGATATTTTAGAGGTTCTCTTAAAACATCATCAGCATAGGTACCTCAGATTAGATGGGAAGACTCAGATTTCTGAAAGGTTGGTATATTTCACTTTAGTTTCAGAAAATCTCCACCTCACCTTTAAATAAGAGTAAATGTTGGAATTTTAAATGTATATAAAGCATTTGATTGGATTGTATTGCTTTTGAGTCTTGTGTGGTTATTTCAAACCATTGTCTTAAGATAAAAATTTTCTAAGTTTTTGATCTGAATTGCATAGAAATCTGTTTCGATACCTAATTAGAATGTTTTGCCCTTTAAGACTCATTCAAATCCTTGAAGCACTTTACCTTTAAACCAAGATTGTTTAAAAAAACAAAAACCAAGATGGTTTTAAAATCTTGGGCTTTTCGTATTTTAAGAGTAATTGAGTAAGTTTGGTTTGTTTATTTTTTTAATTCCCAAAGATTAAAAGATTGTCTTAAAAAAAAGAATACTTTTTCTAGTGTGTTTAAACTGCATTACATCTTTAGGTTTATTTTTTATCAGCCAGAATGATTTCTTTTCCCTGCATTAAAGATAGAAGTCATGCTAAAAGGGAATACACTGCTCTATTTGATCTTGAAATCTTTAGTTCATCTGGTATCAAGAGCAGCCACCAATAGACTTCTGAGAAGGCTAAAGATTGAAAAGCCATATGCAAAATTTAGGTAAGCCAGAAGTCATTAAACAAAGGAGAAGATAACCCTTTAGCATTACTCAAACCCAAATAGTTGAATTAAAGTGAGAATTAATAGAAAGAGAAATGGAATAGAAAAGAACTTGGTGAATTTGGGAAGGTCTTTCAGTAAAACAACTGCAGGAAAGGTAACTATATTGCCAAGAGCATGTATTTACATCTTCAGGGTTTTTTTCCATGTAGTGTGATTGTTTTTTCAGTTTTAGTTGTATACATTTTAGTGAAATTTAGCCCAATACGTTTATCTTATAGGATTCACCTAATTGACGAGTTTAATACCGATATGGATATCTTTGTGTTTCTGCTGTCAACAAAAGCTGGTGGCCTAGGAATAAACCTCACTTCAGCGAATGTTGTTATACTTCATGATATTGACTGTAACCCGTACAATGACAAACAAGCAGAAGATAGATGCCATAGAGTAGGCCAGACTAAGTAAGTGTTTTGAGTTGAAATTTATTTTTAACTAAATGCCAATTTAATTTGTATATAATAGTAGAATATAGTCTGTCAGTGTCCTGCTTCAGTGTTTGTATTTTCAGCAAAGCATGGCTGCTGCTATGTTTCATACCAGCAGTGTTGAATGTGAACTTCACTATATATCCTATTCATTTTTAGTAGTTAAAGCAAAATAACCTCCCACCTCACCCCAGTCAGTTCTGCAGCTGATGAAAACAAAATATTACCAATGGTTCAGCCCCTTTGAAAAATATTAGTAGTTAAAAAGTCTTGTCAGATCCCTTAAGAGCCAGATAGACAGTAAAATGTATACTATTGCTACCCTGTTATCCTTTAGGAAATACATTATTTGAGTTGTAGATATTTTAGGTGAAGGTTCATTTTGACATTGGACCATAAAGAGGTGCTAATACCTATAACTCAACTCTGTTTTCACATGTAAGTAGTGAATAATCAGTGTTTTCTGTGTGGAGTGTGTTACTATATTTCCAAAAGATATTGATAAATTCATTTATGAATCATATTATCTGTACCTATTATGGGACTAAAACTTCTGTGTAATCCTTGTACTTCACTACGCTTTCTTACTTTTTATACTGAATTATTTAGTGGAACCTGACAAGCAAAGCATGTTCCTTTTTATTTTTTTAATTTATTTTTATTTTTGTTTTTGTTTAACATGTTCCTTTTTAAAATGAATACCTATCTGCACCCAGACTGTTTGTTGTAGTAAGTTTTACCAGTAATTTTTGGAGTACAGATATCTTGGATTAATAAGAAAGGTCGTTTAGAAGTTACATGCTCAGAAAACGCCAATCCCAAGTTTGAATAAAAGGGAATTTAAAGTTATGGATATAAAAAAAATAAAATAAGGTAAAGTTATGGATGTATTTGTTATACAATCTTCAGATTATTCTTATTGAACTCTTAAGATGTTTTATATAGCTTATATGTAGCCAAATAATTTTATATTAAGTAACCAACGGACATATCTTCTGTTTTCTTTAGAGAAGTACTAGTTATAAAATTAATAAGCCAAGGGACAATTGAAGAATCCATGCTAAAAATTAACCAACAGAAATTGAAACTAGAACAAGATATGACCACAGTTGATGAAGGTAAGTTGTTTGTAAACAAAACCATCAGTATTTATTTATATGAAAGGGCATCAAATTAGCAGTAGCAAGGGATTAACAAAAATGGCCCAAATCCTTCACTGGCATACAGTATAGAAAAAGCATGCTCATTTCAAAAGTACTATAATAACTAAGATTATTTTGCCAGAATTGATGCAAACACTTGATTTTGGATAATTCTGTCTCTTCCATCCCTTATCTCTTGATGCCAAAACATCCCCGAAATAAAATTAGTTCTATAATTTTATCCACAGTTTTATAATTTATTTACTATATAAGTAACACATATGAATCCCCAAGAATTAAAATACATGGTGTAATATTAATTTCATAAGAACTATAAATTTACATTAATTTCATTTTGACCAGTAAATACTTAAGGGTACTAGAGTGCAATAAAACGCATTTTTTTCTCAAAAATTTAGTAATTTCAGATTGAAGTTGGTTGGGTACTAGAAAGAACCCTCTAAGAGAACCCTCTTCATTCCACCTTTTTGAAAAGAATAGTTTTTAAATTAAGTTTTCTATTTTTGAAAAGATAATACATTCACATAGTTCAAGATTCAAAAGATATAAAAAGCAAACAGAGGCCGCCTTCTCACCCTATCCTCCATTTCCCCCTAACAATGACACATTGACTTTTATTAGCATGTGACTGCTCATTTTATACAGATAGAAATAAATAAGTATATGTATTCTTTTTCCCTTTTACACAACTTAGCATGCAGTCTTTTACATCGTACTTTTCTTATTTAATGTTAAATTTAACTGAATACAAGCTGTTTAATCATTATTCTAATAAGTAAGGATCTTCCTAATGTTGATCATTGTTTGTTTCAATTCAGCAAACTTCCATTGAATATTTACGAGGTCCCAGTATTTTGCTGGGCACTTTGTACTATAAAGAGTTCAGTGTATTTTAATCTGTCTTTGAGAAGAGAGAGAGAGAGAGGGAGGGAGGTGTGTATGGTGAAATTAGTAGGTGTCCTTCAGGTTGGGGAGGCAGGCATTAAAAAAAGTTTGAGTAGAAGCAAGTGTGATGATTATAACTTAAACAGTTACTAAGCTTTGTGTGGAGGTGTCAACTTGCCAATATCAGATAATCTAGCAGAAGCAATAGAAGGCAGATTCCATAGCACAACAGTTTTTCCTGTTTTGTTAGGGCATCTTTTCAAACTTAGAAAAACAATTAAATACCTGTTCTCCTTTAGCACTTCTGCCACCTTCCCGGATACATTGTTTTAATTCTAACAGTAAGTCTTTAAATAGAATCATCATAGTTAGTTTTAGTTGGGCTTTCAGCAGTTTGATTGTTGGAGTCCCCACTGTCTTTAACTATATAGGTTGCTTCTCATGGGCTAGTTCATTTCCCCAGAAACATATTCACCAATCTTTTGTGAAATGAGGATGGTGGGACATAGAGTATAAACCTGTTGACTGCATTATTAGAGCTAAGGAGAAGCTGGGGGGGAGGGAGGGCTCTTGTCCTATTTATATAGTTAATTTTCCTGTTCCAGTATAACTTCACTGTCTTCTATGCCCATATTTAGCATTTCCTCTGATTCAGACTTTCCAGAGAATAAACTTTCATTTGTGTTATCTGGGGTAAATGCCTGGCTCTGTTGGGCAGGCTTTAGATGTTGTACTCTTCAATCTGCTCTAGCTCTGTATATTCCCCATCCTTTGGGAGCCATACATTACCCCTGTCTTGAGTTGGGGCAGTGGGGGTGGGGGGAGGGAGGGGTGTGGTTAGATTCTGAGTATGAAGTAACGTTCTTGCATTTTCTATGTGCTCACTTAAGTTTTTGCTTTGTCTATTCTGCTAAAGTCAGCTTCCATTCTTCCATTTGCTTTTCATCTTCCAAAATTTGTTGACAGCTCTCTCCCCACTGTTGTTTTTTTCTTCTGTTCTTTTCTCTTTTGTATAATGCCCCTGATTTCTTTTTTCCATGGCATTTTAATGGTATTTCAGATGAGACCAGTGTATATCCAGTCATGTCTAGTCATAATTCACATAAATTATTTGTATTTATATAAATTTGTTTAGTTTAAAGTTTTACCTGTTATTTTCACATCAAGTATCTGTTAGAATAGCAACTTATTTCAGCTATGCTTTTAGGCTGTTACCTGTAAAGCTTTTATTAAAAAGAATCATTCCCCCATTTATCACTCTTTTCTTTTTGTAGGAAATCTTACTCTGTCTTGTTAAAGCTATCTGTATCAGTGTTTTCTGGTATGTGTTTTATTTGGTAGGGTAAGGATACAACAGTGTCTTTATTCTCTTAGCTGTAATGATTTTATCATCTTTGCTTGTGCTTCTGCTTATTCATTTAAATAATTGGACACAGACCGAACGAGAGTACATGTACCCTTTTCATCTCTCACAGTGAGGTTCTTTTCCACTGTAAACAAAAAGCATATTTGTAATTGAGTGTGTCTGTGCTTTATGTTAACAATCTCTGTGCCCCCCTTTCCATGAAACTGTGAAAGATAAGTACCATGATTCCTCTCAGAAATGCTTGTCAGATTTTTGTGTTTCTAGAGCTTGCCTTAGTGGTTCTCAGAGTGCAGTCCCTGGACCAACAGCAACAACATCATCTGGGAAATTGTCTTGAAATGCAAATTCTCAAGCCCAACTCCATCCCTACTCAGTCAGAAATTGGGAATGGAACTCAGTAATCTGGTTGGTGTTCTGATACATGCTAAAGTCAGAGAGCCACTGCTTTAGAATAAGGATTATGGTTTGGGGGTGTGTTATTTTTCTTTAATCTCTTAATGTGATTAATAGATTTTCTACCTTTTAAAATGGAAATTTTCATACAGAGATGTTAAAAGCAGAGTATAAATGAATTTAGCAGTTGTGTAAACATTTGGCTTCATCTACCTTTTTTTCCTCATGAACCATTTCAGTCAGTTGTAGACATGACACATCATTCTGAATATTTTAGCATTCCCACTGAGTTGCCAATTACATCCAAGAAAATTAACAGTAATTTCCAAATATTACCATGTTTTCCCAATTATCCCCTCATCTTTTATAGCTTAAAAAAAAAATCCAGAGTTCACCCATTGCATTTTATTGCATTTTATTGCATTATATCTTCAGTATCTTCAAACTTACAAAAGTCTCCTCAAGCCCTTTTCCTCTTTTCACCCCCCCTTCCATTCCCATAATACTGAATCTTGTACAGTCTTGCTGTCTTGTACTTTCTTGAATTCTTGTCTTACTGTCTTCTGGAGCTGTCTGATTATTTAGTTGGGTCAGTTAATTTAGCACGTTTCAAGTTAGATTTCATAGGCTATTAAATCTATGGAAGAGCCTCAAGGCGCAAGGGTGTCCGTGAACTCCTTGAGAGTTTATGGAATAGTCTGTGTTTCTTTGCATATGTGTTTTACTGAAGGAAGAGTAGATAAAAGTACTCAGAATTTTAGATTATAACTGGGGTGTGTATGTGTGACAGAGTAGTGAATTAGTTTGGCTGCATTGTAGCCACATCTAATTTATAAAATTATTCATTGCTGTGAACGTACAAATATTTATGAATTGTCAACTATACCACTGTCACTATAAACTAATCAGTTCATCTCTAAACAGTCTGAGTACTTAATTGACACAAAATGTTTTCCTGCTTTAGAAAATCCTGGGGGCACCTGGGTGGCTCAGTCAGTTGAGCGTCTGTCTGTCTGGCCTCTGGTTTCAGCTCAGGTCAGGATCTCATGGGTCATGGGATCAAGCCCCATGTTGGGCTCCATGCTCAGTGGGGGGTCTGCTTGAGATCCTCCTCTCTCTCTCTCTCTCCCCCCCTCCCCCCACTCGGGAGTTCGCTCTCTCTCTCTCAGATAAATAAATCTTAAAAAAAAAAAGATCCTGAATGCTTCCTGCATAAGTGTCTAGATACTGGAGTCTCATTTAATTGAAATATGGAGCAAACATTGGGAAAATGTTATTTACAGTGAGCACTTTAATCTTCAACTGGTATGCCATATTCACAATTTTGTTTAGATATACCAGTTAAGTCTAAGTGATTGTATTTTTGGATTGAAAATAAGGGTTTGGATGAATGATTTCATTGGTTGTCTTTATTTGCATTACTTAGTTTTGTTGCACAAATGTTTTTATCGAGTAAACCTGAGTAGTAAATACTGTTGCTCTATATGAATAGAATATGATCCAGATTAATACTTGCCTATCTTTTTTATTTATGTCAACGCAGAAACCTAGCCTCTAGATTACTGTGCTGGTAATATGAACATGAGCACAGAGGAAATAGCCTTAAATGTATGTAGGGATTTGTAAAGGTCGTTTTGTTTTTGTTTTAGATTTATTTACTTACTTTAGAGAGCGTGCACGGTGGGGAGGGGCAGAGGGAGAGGGAGAGAGAAACTGAAGCAGATTCCATGTTGAGTGTGGAGCCCCTCGCAGGGCTCAGTCTCAAGACCCTGAGATCTGGACCTGAGCCAGAACCCAGAGTCAGGCACTTAACCGACTGCACCACTTGTGCACCCCTCACGGAGGTTTTTAACAAGGAGTGACACTGAAGCAAACTGGACCTTGAAAGATGATTAGGAATTCATGAAAGTTAGAGAAAATATATTTCATAAAATATTTTTATTAAACTTTTAATGCCCCTTTCTGACCTGCAGGTGACGAAGGGAGTATGCCAGCAGATATAGCCACGTTACTAAAAACGTCAATGGGCCTGTGAAATTTAAGAATTGTGAATTCCTAATTGATGAGGAAATATCAACTTGGTGCACTCAAGGACATTTACATTATGACGACCATGGGGTTTATGAACATTTATAACTTTTTATAATTTCCATATTACATTTCTCATAGTATGGACAACTTTTTTGCCACTAACTGAATTCTCCAGATGCTCACATGTGAAATTTCAAAAAAACAAAACAAAACAAAAAAAACACCCACAAATATGTAGTCCTGAAGATGTTGAATAATCATTTTACAAAACAGTTTTCTGAATGGGGATTAGTTGGTGATTGTTTGTAACAAATATGCTAATGCTTTAGAAATGTCAGTATTTTTGTAATTATTTCTACCTCTAAATATATATATATTGTCTTTCACTGGATAATGTGTGTAGATTTTTACATGTGCCTTATTTGACAATGCTTACGTCTTGTTTTTCCTTGTCTCATTTGAAGTTCTTTTTTTGTTAGTTTAAAGGACGCAGCTGTATAGATTATATAGCTTTCATTTTATTGCTATTTGAAGCAGATGTTCACCACTGTCAACAAGAACTCAACCTGAATTTAAAGGTGGCATTCCATTTACTAACACCCCCAGGTCCTTCCAAGTACTTCTGTTAAAACAAATTTGGCTAGGCACTAAGTTGTTTTCCAGTGAATAGTAATGAAGAAGCCCTTCTCTTGCTCCATGGATTAATTCCTTCTGTTCATTTCCCCACTGCACTAATTGTGCTTATTACTACTCTGCCTATTCTTGTGCATGTTTTCATTGATTTCCTCTCCTGGCTTTTGCTTCTCTTGAAACTGTTGCCCAGTCACTTCTGCTCCAGTTCTCTTTACTCTCTAAATAGTAGTTTATTCCTGCCACGTCTCCACGTATCAGCAAAATGTGGGTAACATTTGTCTAGCCTGGCAGAACAGATTAACAGGCTATTTCACTTCAAAGCAGACTGAATGTGACTTCATATTAAGGCAGCGTTAGGTACTGCATGGAAATAGGTCATTAACTTTAAACACTTCTCAATATAATTTATCAGTTTCCAGAATTTCCAGTACAGGACCTCCTGAAGAGAGAGCCATTGTTCAATTCCAATTCAGTGTGGGTGACAAAGTGAAATTTAGAAGAAGTAAAGTTGTCTATTTGATATTGAACTCTTTATTAAATCTTTCTTTAAATTTTTGCCTGTCAGTCTATCTTGCTGTTTTTATTATACATCAGTTTCTTTGTATAACTTGTGAGTTTCATGTGTTTTGTTTTTATTATGTAAATATCATTATAAATAAACTTATTTATAAATCACAGACTTGTTAATTTTGGAGATTGTACTTTCAAGGCATCCTGACTTGCTAAGATGCTTAGGTCATGTAATCCTCTGGAGTTAGAAGAGTAATGAAGCTCTCAAAGCAATCTTCAGATATTACAGACTCTGAAAACTCATGATTCAGTAGATTTTTCCAATCTTGAAGGTATATTGAATATAATCGATATATTTTAGTATAATGGGGCTAGAAGGAATCTGCAAATACTATTACTACCTCTTCCTACATTGCAGGACCCAAATCACTTAGAGTGTTGGAAATACTACCTTTCAAAATCTCATAATGGATTTCTTAACTTTTCTGTGGTAATGTGTCTTCAGTGAGAGGCTGTTTCTTTTGTTGTTATTAAGTCCATATTATCTTTAATGAGATGTAGTTGAGTTCTCCCTGTCATGCTCTTTTATGTCTTGGGCTTAATAAAAATATTTGTGATCATAAGTTGTATTTTCACACCCTTTTTAATAGTTTCTAACTCTCCCTTTACCTTTAAAAATACAATATTGAGCACAAATGAGATCATTTGTCCTTAAATATTATCTATTTCTCAATAAACTGGAATTTATTACTTAGGATATATTCCCATTAGTCCTTTCATTGGACTGATGTTCATATGAACATCATAATCTATTACCAGTAGTAAAGAGCATGTGAAGCCATAGTTGGAATATCATCTTGACCAACTGAAGCAACTTTTATTTTTTAATGCAACTTAAAAGGTAGAAGACATATGCCTTATGTGTTTCATAACTGTATTCCTGACCCCATAGACTTGTAACTTTACACCAACAGATACTTATATTGCAACATTAACTACTGTTGTTTCTAACTTTGGTGTTACTGTATAGAGGTTGGACAGGAGTATTAGGGAGGTTGGACAGGAGTATTAGGGTTCCATTTGGGTGACCCTAAGCAAGACACTTAAAATGTCCATAAAATTAAGGAACTGATTCTTCTAACTCTTTTCTTCCCAAAATGTGTGTTTTCTGGTTACAATCTGCAATTCTGATTGATTCAAATTCATACTTGCTCAGCAAGGAGCCATTTATCTTGGGTACAGGGTGGGATAACGGAATGTGTTGTCCCTTCAGTGAAAAAGATGACCTAAAGATTGATGATGCTATGATTGAAATGAAATACTTCTTTATGAGCCCTGCTGTGGTTGCATTTTATATTTGAATTATGATTTGTGTAAACAAGTGGGACTGATGTTATTGTGGATTTTCATAATGTTAGATAAGCATTGTCATTCTCACTTTTACTAAATTCTATTTTCATTAAAGTTTGTCAGAATTTAATTTTATGGCAGAAAATGAACATGCATAAGAGGAAAAAAAAGTTACTACTTTCATCGTCGAGAGTATTATTTGAATTTCTGTTGTGAAAGATAATTTTTTCTTAAATTGCCTTGATAACATGATACAATACTTTGCAATGAGATTCACTTATAACCTGTTATCATTTATTAACAGCGACTAGCGATAAGAAAATGTGGTCCAAAGAAGCAAGTCATTTGGGAAATATACTTTGTTTTTATGTATAATCCTTAATGATGTATCAAGTATTTAACATCTTTTCTCCTATTTTGTAGAACATTGTTGGGATGAAAGAAGCACCTTAAACAAAATCATACTTAGCCCAGCTTTCCTTTTCTTTTTCTTTCTTCCCTTACATCCTCTCCCCATTTCTGGCTTCTCAACCATGTTCTCTTTCCTCTGTCCTGCATTTCAAGTATACGCCATCTCTTTCATTAGTCTCTTTCTATATATAACATGACATGCTAAGATTAGACAATCCAATATTAATATTAACATGCAAATTGAACTAAAATATATTCCAGTGCTATAGTTATGGTTTAAAATGTGTTGAGGGATAATCTATAGTTACTTGGAAGATTTCTATTTAAATGGTTTGTTTATATGGGCAGTTCTTGCTTTCCACAGTAGTGTAGGACCATAAAAATGACTGCAGGTTGAAATTGTGCAAAATAATCTTAAGTCAATGAAGAAAATGTTCTATGACTTAAATTTTTTTCTCAACACATTAAAAACGGTTATAAATGTATAGGTAAATAAAGTAGTAAAACTAATTTTAGTAGTAAAAGAAACTGAAAAAGTGTATTCGGTAAAAAATGTATTAAGAATAGTTTTAATAATACCTTCATGTATAATTGCAAGTGAGCATTCTTTTTATACCTTGGCAAATTATGTTTGGATCACCCTCCCACATTTTATTGCATTTCCAGTGTCAGGAAATATCCCTGCTTTTTTCTTTTTTAATAGACATTATTTTTAAGAGGAGTTTTAGGTTCATAGCAAAATTGAGCAGAAAGTAAAGAATTCCATATCATGTATCCATGGTTTACATATCGTGTAAAGATAACGTCTCTTGCAAATATTTTCTCCCAGTCTGTGGCTTGTCTTCTCATTCTTTTGATCTCTGTTCTTTTTTTTTTTTTTAAAGATTTATTTTGAGAGAGTGAGAATGAGAGAAAGTACATGAGAGCGGGGAGGGTTAGAGGGAGAAGCAGGCTCCTCACTGAGCGGGGAGCCCGATGCGGGACTTGATCCCGGGACTCCAGGATCACGACCTGAGCCGAAGGCAGTCGCTTAACCAACTGAGCCACCCAGGTGCCCCATCTCTGTTCTTTTAACGTGAAGCCCTTTGGCAGTCTCCCTTCCTCTGGAACATCACCTTTGTCACGGCCATTTTCCTCATTTCTGTCAGTAGGTCTGCCAAGTTCTTCCAGCTACATCTCTGGAGCCCCTTGAACGGCAGCTGTGTAAATGTTCTTATAGTCTGCTCTTTCCATTTATGTGTAATTTGAATTTGACTCCAGCATGGTCACTTTTCCTTTCTTTATTGTACTTTCTTTCATCTTTGTTGCTGAGTTCCCTTTTTCAATGATCCACTTTTTAAAAATTTCTGAGTGGGTTTATCACTGAGAAACAAGCCGGCAAGGCAGCTACCCACCCTGCTACCTGTGCGTAACAGATGTGCAGTGGCCACTCATTAACAGCCTTGGAAAGAAGTGATGGAATTGGGCACTGGTCATGCTGTGCATCTGTTATTTACATAGTGATTTGTGGACCACAGAGCTGGCAGCAAAGTTAACACTTTGTGCAATTACAGCTTAAGTCCAAACCATTTTGGGGGAAAACGTGTATGTTCCTAAACCGTTGTGACTGACATCCATGTATGTCAAACCTCATGAAATGTAAGCCCTGCCTATATTGTAAACTTTTTTCTCAGTTGTAAATGATATGAAATTATTCTAAGGGAAAGGGGGGCAAAAGGGATACTTGAAACTAAGTGATCTTCCCCCCCCCTTTTTTCTTTCTTTCTTTTTTTTTTTTTAAAGCAGAATATGGCAAAAGTGAAAGACTTGGTGGAGCCTGGGAGGGGAGTGTGTAGATTCCGTGGCAGGCTGACGAGCTTCTTATCTGATGGAAGCGATGCTGTGTGTGAATAACAAAGCTTAGAGGCAGCAGGCATTACCTAGAGTTTGGTCTGGGGCCTTCGTTGTATCCAGTCAGCGATAGCAGGAATGGCTTGCACTTTCTTCCGTAATGTTACCAGCCTGGGATGGATGTCCAACAAGTCAGGTTTAAAGACCAAAAGTGTGGTACTGCAAATTTCCCAGTAGAAATCTGCCCAAGTAACCTAGTTTAAAGCAAACAAAAATTGCCATTGAACATAGAAGGCATAACTTATTAAATCAAGAATAGTTTTTTTAATTCAAAATTATCTGTTACTATGAAAGTGGAATGAGTATATGATAGAAAATTACAGATAACACCATACTCCCAACACCCAGAGGTTGCTACCATTAACACCTCTTTGTATAATGGTATCACGTGTGTGTGTGTGTGTGTGTGTTCTAAAATGAGATCTTAGAATACATACTCTTGTAACTTGATTCAATCTTCACCTCTCTGCGACAATACATTGTCTAATACCCAATCAATACTTTTTCATCTGTTCCAAAAATGTCCTTTATAGGACAAAGCAGAATCCATTCCAAGACATGCATTTCGTCTGGTTATGCCAACTCCCTTTTACTAGAGATTTCACACTACTCCTGAAGAATGTCCTGTCTTCAGGATTTGTGTGATTATTTCATCTTACCTTGTTCCTTCCTTTTGCAGAGTATAAAGGGATAGGGTGCAAGTTATCCCTAGAGAGCTCGTAGTTGCAAGTGAAATATTTTTGGCTAACACATTAGATTACATCACCTCCGAAGACATACGGTGTCCGAGCATTAATGGATCCCCAGGTGTGATGACAGCCCGGTCCTGCCCTTGTATACTTTTTCTTCGAAAACTTCTTTTTTTTCCCTTTGTGACTAGAAACTAATCTGGCTGACATTACTTTGACTCCAGATGATGAATACCCATCAAAGAGTGAAGTTTAAATGTGGGCTATCCGTAGTTTTATTTTTGTATGGAATCTAATAATGCTAATTGCTAGTGTTTTATGAACCTGCATACTAAACACCTGTCAACCAGGAGAGTTTTGGGTTAGAGGATTCGGAGTTCAGTCAACACATTTATGGCGTACCTACTGTGTGTGATGTGCAGGTCTACGTGCTGGGCTGGGCTGGGCTGGACTGGAGAGCAAGATGTGATACAGACCCTTTTCCGGGTGCACCTTTTGTTTTAGAAGCAGGAAGACAAACATTTTTCAACCGGTAGGGATGATGAGGAAAAAGTGAAGTGATGGGAAGGACCCTCAGGTGGTCATGGAGGGAAGACCTTACATGTGTGACATTTAAGCCCAGGCTTAAATGAGAACAGGATCCAGACAGGCAGCGGTCTGCAGATGAAGCCTTGTAGGCAGAGGGAACAGCAAGTATAAAGGCTTTTAGGTGGGAGTGAGTTGTGTGTTGGAGGAGTGCACAAAATGCCAGTGTGTGTGGAACACTGAGGAAGGGAGAGAGTGCTGAGAGATGGGGTCCGGAGGTAGTTTACAGAAGAGTCTTAATAGAAAACAAGGGGGGTGGATTTTAAGTCCTTCAATAGGGCAGGGAGAGGACCATTTTAGGAAAGTCTATTGGGGAATGTGGGAGGAAATGAAGCATGTGATGAGGTTGAAAGTTGAGAATAAAGATGTGGAAAGTATGTGTCCATGTCACCCAGAAGGACTCAACAGACCATAAACAGAGTAAGTCATGAGAGTGCTGCCCAGAGCAGTCTGTGTCTTGTCTCCTAGAAAGCAGCCTCCTTGAAGGCACAGACTCTGACCTACCACAGCATCTGAGTCATGTTTAGATTTGAGTTTTTGTCAGTAACGTGCTCCTCTCTCTCAGTAGTAGGGCTGTAATAGCTGATTGTCTCGCTTTCTGTGATATTAATAATTATTAACCAATGCCTCGGTCTGTTCCAACCATCAGGGGTTGGAAAATGGTGATAGTTGATTTTAGTCTCCCCTTTTTACTTACTAACTGGAATACTTACATGAAGACAAACTTTGCCCTTCGGTTTGTGTTATCTCGAGTTACAACTGGCACAGATCGGAAAGGCAAGATAAATTCTTTATTCAAACCTCCCAACTTTTTAAAAAACAGTTTTCAGAGTAGTAATTTGTCTCCATATCATCTTCCAAAAGTAACCAATGAAGTTCTGTTTGGTTTGGGGGTTTGCATATATGTGTTTGTGTTTTGTTGTGGTGGTAGGAGTGGTCATCATAAATTCATGGATTCGTTCATTTTGATTTGTTTCAATCCACTGCTGTTAATATTCTTAGCGAAGCTTGAATTGTCCCGTATTTAGCCAGTGGAAGCCTTTGCTTCAAGTTGACTTTGGAGTCCCCAGTTCAGTTGTCTTTGATAATTTATCTGCTTCTGATATGACAAGGTATTTCCAGCTCATCTCTTACATTTCCTGTCCCAAATTGAGAACGAGCCATTTCTCTAAGAAGCCCTGGTTCCTTTTAATATTTAGAGACCAGAATCTGGGTCCTGAAGGTGCCCAGGACAACAGGGTTGGTCATTGTTTCAAGAAAAAGAGATACAACATGGTTTTTTCTTTATCCTAAGATACAGTCAGTACCTTGTGACCTTATGTTATATATATAACAGTCAGTACATCATGACCTTATGTTATATATATATATAAATTTATATATTCACATATAATATTTTTACATATATTCATATATATATTTCACATTCAGGAATAGGGTGTTTACTTAGCTTCACTGATCTTACATCTCTATCTTCTTTCTCCCACACTGAAAATCCTGGTTCCCAGTGACATCCACATATTTTCTTACTGCTTTACCCCAAAATAAGTTATATCAGAAATCCTAATAAAACCATATGACTGTACTCAGTACCACTAAGAATAGAATTACAGGAACACTCGTTTTATTGCGCTTTGCTTTATTGCATGTTGCAGATACCACATTTTTGACAAATGCTTGTGGCAACCCTGTGTTGAGCAAATCTATTGGCACTATTTTTCCAACAGCATTTGCTCATTTTGTGTCTCTGTGTCACACTTTTGTAATTCTTGAAATACTTCAAACTTTTTCATTATTATGGTAATCTGTGATCAGTGATTACAACTCTGAAAGCTCAGATGATGGTTAACATTTTTCAGCAATAAAGTATTTTTTAATTAAGATATGTACATTTTTTTAGACATAATGCCATTGCACACTTAACTGATTATAGTATAGTGTAAACATAACTTTTATATATACTGAGAAACCAAAAAATCCATTTGATATGTGATACTTTATTGCTGTGGTCTGAAACCAAACCCATAATATCTCTCTGATGTATGCCTCTACTAAAAATGGTATAAGATTTCTATTTTTTGGTTCTGAGAGAATATTTTTAATAAAATGTATATTCAAATGACTGTGTTTTACAAATGATGATATTTCTTAAAATGGTTCTCCTCACTTATTGAGTAATAGGTACTTCTCTACACATTTCATGCATCAATTTAACATAGGTTCATTTGCTTCACTTTGCTTTTGCTTTGCAGTGTTAGCTTTTTAAAATATTTTCATTGTTTTTATATAATTATATAAAATATTTTAGTACATAGTTCCAAAGTTAAGTCCACCAAAACAGGTTTATTCAAAGAAGTTTAGCTTTTATCCCTGCTATCTAGTCCTTCCTTATTGGTAACTTTTTTTTCCTCACCGAGTCTTTGTAAGTTTTTGGTTATATGTATGTGTATGTGTGTATACTTGTATTTTTTAAAGATGTAAAAACATACTCACAGAGTTACCAATAAGCCATTCCTTTTCCCCTAAGTATGTGTCCAAATCTTGCAGCAGATGAGGTCCATCATATGTAAGTAGCTCATTAAACATCTGATTCTAGGAGAGGATGAAGAAGATCACTTTAAGGATAATAGGAAGAAAAATAACATGATTTGAAAAGGAAGTAGATTTTTCCATCTTTATTCTCCCACATGAGTTCAGAAAGAAAGAGAAGTAGCTGTGTGTTGTTGTTTGTTTGTTTCAAATGTATGACATTATCGAGATTGAGGTCTGAATCCTCATACTTAGTCATCCCTTTGTTACTCATGAATTACTTTTGTGTCCACTTCTTACGGTATCTTTGTATATAATGACCAAATATTTCACCTACAAAATCTTTTCATGATTTTTATCTTAATTTTTATTAAGGTAATTAATTTCTAAAATTATCCTCATTCTCTTTGAAGTGAAATAACATAACTGAGGGTAAAGAAATGAGTTTTATTTTGTATGGCTAGGCTCCTTCAGGTTGGCAGTCTTTTATTTCACCATCACACTTAATGGAAGTGATCTATAATGAATCCTTATGCTCTTAGGCTTTATGGATCTTGTTGGCTTGACATTGTGCCTTACAAATGAGGTTTTGAGACTATGAGGTTAGTCTGCCTTGACTGTTATCTACAAAACCATCAACTAGTGCCCCCTTTTGATATATATATTATGTAAGGTAACATTATAAATCAAATATCCTTAGAAGAGAAAAATTAAGATATATCCATTTTTAAAAATTGTATTTTTCCTTGAAACTCTGGAAGACCAAATAATTTATTCATGGCCTCTTTCTTTGTAAGAAGTGTTTGCTTATATATGAAAATTCTGGCCGGTGTGTATCTTGGATATAAAATGTAAGCCAAACTCAAAAATACCATAAAATATGTGTATATATATATTATTTATTAATAATGACAAATTACCTATAATCCAGCCTTACTAAGGCAAGTCGGGTAGTAGATAACTCCCTCACCAACTTGCTGATTTACTTTCTGTTATTACTGTAACTTAGCAAGGTAATAGACTTTACTGCCACATAATGCCTTGTTTGTAGAGTTTACAAAAGCATCATTACATATTAACATACATTTGCCCGATTTTACAAACTGAAACTTGGAAAGCTTGTCATCATTTTGACTTTATATCCTTTCCACTGTTCTATACCACCTACATTCATAAGGTTCTTTCTCTATGGTTAATCTGTCATAGTTTAAAATAAAACACTGTGAGTTCTTCTTACACATAATTTGTGAGCTGAGAGGCAATGGGCCCAGATCCATGTGACACTTCCTACAGCCCAGTCCAGCTCAGCTCAGCATCAGGTGGGAAGGTGATGGTCAATTTCGCTCTCCTAGAAAAGCTAGAAATGGAACGGAGTTGAATGGAATAGGATGTAGCTGCTGGACAGCTTTCCAAAACTTTTGTGTGCTCACCTGTATCATTTTGTTACTTCTTCAAATGTGTATTTCCACCACTTAAGGTACACGTACACAGATGCTTGTGCGCACACAGTGCCAAATAAAAATCTTTTATCTGTATTGACTTCTCCCGTAGCCCAGGTTCTCTATAGGTTTGGTGAATCATCCCAGTGACTCATCTCATCTAACGATATGTAAATTACTAACCCCAACATAATCATTAGTATTTAAGAGTCATTGTAAGGAATACTCACCAAAATAACATAAAGAAGATGAAATTTGATTATGCATCCTTTTTTCCAGATGTGTACTTTTTTAAAATGCATTTCTTGATAAATCTTAGATAGCCGCTCTTACACTTGGTAGACTCAGAAATTTCATTCCTCTTCCTCTGGAGACTTATAAGTCAGGAGGTTTCTCAACCTGAGAAGTCATTGCTACAGTATTCTATCAAATGACTTTTAGAGGAATGATGTTTCTCCAAAGCACTATTTTTAAATCCATACTACCAAAATCATTTAGTATTGGAAATGCGCCACTGGCATTTCTTTGATCCTGCTCATCCTTCGTCCTCCCCTCCTCATTCTTTAGATGAGGAAACTGAAACAGACAGGTTGAATAACCAGAGAAACACTAGTGGTAAATTCAAGGATTATCAGGGTGACCAATGTCCACAAACATATTTTGCCTTCTAAATTAATTTTAATTTTTTTAAAATTGGAAGTGGAATTTCTAGCAACAGATACTGAAATATTTATAATTATGTGTGTTTGATAGATTTTTAGGGCACATATAATAAGAGGACTATGTTTACTATCCACTCGTCTTCACTGTTATCAATATTCTGCTTTTGAAAAATTACCTGACCACAAGGTGGCAGCAACGCGACCCACTTCACCCAGACTAGGTGAAGAAATGTACTAAAACTATGCGGGTTTTTCATCGTATACCAGCCAGGTCCTCCTTATTAATCAGATAGTATGTAGCCAACTGCAATATTTCTGCAACGCGTCCTCCCTTCATATGATTTATTTATAAATTTGGATTTTGTCCTGTGAATTTTTTTTTTAGTTAGGTATGTAAGTGCATTGTTATTCTAATACAAAGGTAGAGTGTTACTCATATCATAAGCATTCAAAGAATAGTTTCCTTTGAGAGGTAGCTTCTATTATGGAGCCTCAGCCACAGAAGGGTAAAAAATAGCTAAGGGCAAGCCTATAAGTTGATAGACTGCCAGTCAGTGGGGTTTTGGCATGTGAAATGAAAAGCTTTAGATCCGTTTTTCTAAATTGGACATTATGTATCTACTTGTTTCTGCATTTATAAGGATGTGTTAAATAGAGATGCCATGTCCAACAAAAAGAAAAACAACGAGCAGTGAACTATATAACACTATTAATTATACATATTAATAGTTATTAATATACTAGATACTATAATTATAATATCTAAAATTTGTTGAACACTTTCGACCTAGTCATAGGTACTCATGCTAACATTTAATCCTCCCAACATACTTCAAAGTAGATTCTATAGTATCTTTACTTTACAGACAAAGAATTTGAACTATTGATAGGTAGGTATGTGACAACTAGAAGGGCATCAGAATTCAAGCCTGGCAGTGTGACTCCAGAGCCTGAATATGTTGCTATATCAAAGCTGAGCTTTTATTTTAGACTTTGCTCTGGTTAGTCATGTGTGTGTGTGTGTGTGTGTGTGTGTGTGACACACCTTATATTTCTATCAAGGAATCAGAAATGTGAATACTTTTATGTTCCAAATATCTCTATTGAAATCAGAAGTTCCTAATTAAGTGGTATTTAGCCTAAATATGTTTAAGTAAATTGATAAGGCTGTCATTCACTCTGTGCAGTAACTTTTGGATATAGACCTTAAGCCACACCGCATCCGTGCATACCGACCAGCTGCCGGCACTGAGGCCTTACAGCCAGTGGTTAAGAGGTCTGAGTCCGAGTGGCGGGGACTTGAATTCCTTGTGTATCACTTTTGAGCTAAATATCCTTATACAAGTTACTTCTACATGAACCTCAATTCCTCCATCCGCGAAAATGAAGATAACAGTTTCTCCCTAAGGGATGCTCTGGGTATTAGTCACTCATTTAAATGAGTCCATGGCTCTAGGCAACTCCATAACCACTCTGATTCTCAGTTTCTTCATCTGCAAAGTGAGCATGATGATAGAAAGCATGTATCCCATGAAAGGATTGGGAGGACTGGCTGAGGCCACACACGTGTCCCTGCTGCGTGAAAAGCACAGGGATGGGTGTGTTGCATGAGTGGTAGTACAGACGTAATTACTACCCTCACCACACGCTCTACTGGAGAAGACAAATAAGAGTTTTTAAAATAGAGTCTGTGATGTGTGCCCCCCAGGAAACCACTAAGGGGCGGTAATGGAGCATAACCTACAAGGTCTATTTAGAATTCTGGATAAAGATGATGGATTTGACACACATGTATGATTTTTTTCATCCCCAAACCACAGTAAATCCATATTTTTTAAAAGATAGCACCCACAAAGAGGTGGAAAACAGGAGAGGAGACAAGAGAAAACAAAATTCAAAGCTATAAAGCTAATGGATGACTGGTATCTGCAAAGGGAAAGCTGAAAACCAACACTATCTACCCCATAAAACCCTCAAGTGGTTCAGAAAAAGGCAGGCTACATCTAGAATTGTAAGGAGGTAAGGGAGAGGGTAATGTGAGGAGTGGCTGAAAGTTGTGAAAGAGGTAGTTTTAGCATAAGATTTCCTTCTTCGTTTTACACTGCTTGACACATGCCTCTTCCCCGTGTTTATCAGAAGGCTGGAGAGGGGGGAAATCGATGGTCTGTCTGTTGGGAGCTGACATTCATAATGTCTTCAAAATAGGGGATTGAATGAATATATGCATACTGAACACTAAGTTCTGAGACTCGTGGCCCTCTCTTCGCTGATTGTTTCCCAGAACACTGGCAGTCACACCTTTCTTTCCAGGCAAAAATCAGAAGTCTTCTCTAGGGACTCTTTCTAGACCCTAAAGACAGTAATATTGGGAAATACTCCACAAATGGCTACTGATGCTCAAAATCAACACAGCCTGTCCACATGCCGAGAGCTTTGGGTACACTTTTTAATTTTCCTATTCTTTACCATGGCTTCTAAAGGATGGTCTGACTCCTGGGAAGAGACAGACCAAAACAAAGAGGAAAAATATGATAATAAAGATTACAGAATGACAATGGTGCACAAGGTTTTTTAGGGTGACCAAACCAGACTGAAGCAGTGTGACACACAAGACAGACATATCTATGCTGTCCGTCATCAGTACACCTCTTGTCATTTTAATTTTGGGAATCTTGGAGGACAAAGAAGTAAGCAAAGCTAGAGGATGGCATCCGGGAAATAGGACTCCAACTCAAGAGAAGGACATCCCTGGGATGGCAGTGGAGGCAAGTCCAGTGGGGACAGATGTGCAGATGCACAGAAAACCCAGACAGCTCTGCAGAAAAAGAGGGGATCTCGGCCAAATCTCTCCAAGAAAACAGTGGATAATCTGACATCATTGACCTTGTGGAAAATTGTATTGGTGGCCTACTGGATGGTGTGGGAAGGTTCAGTAATAAACGTAAAAATAATTAGGCAAATGAAGGCAGGCAATTACTAATTTTGAGGAGGTAAAGTGAGCAAGGAAATAAAATCAAGGTATACTACAACTGACAGATACCTGCGTGTCTGTACGATATTTGCGTAGGCATACTAATATAACAAGTGACTATTGATTTGGCCAAAACATTTTAATATCATTGTATTGGGAGTTCAGGAGAAGGGGAGCAGAGACAATGATTACATAAGAGATAAATTCTTATTACTATAATAAGAAGTCCAGAGAAACTAAAATTAGTGAATCAAAGAAAGCCGGATTTACGTGTCCTAAAGAAATAGTTAAAAGTGTTAAAAAGTGGGTTATGTCTGAGGAGGTGTTAATGTGAAGAGACGGTAGAGCAGGGAATCACTGTATTTTGTTTTAAATTTTTAAATATAATTTGATATTTTAAAACTATAGGTATGTCTTACTTTGATAAAAAGAAACTTTTTTTTAAAGATTTTTTTATTTGAGAGAGAGAGAGCAAGCATGAGTGGGAGGAGGGGCAGAGGGAGAGGGAGAAATAGACTCCCCAGTGAGCAGGGAGCCCAATGCGGGGCTCCATCCCTGAGCTGAAGGCCGACGCTTAACCAACTGAGCCACCCAGGCGTTAAAGCACCCCACAAGTAGACATAATTAATAGTAGTAATAACAAACTGATCACATTACTTTTATATCTTGTTTTTTCTCTGCCCAGGGAAAACGTGACATGAAATCGTCCAAAGTGTCCACAATTGCATCAACTTGACATTGTTCCAATTCTGTTTTTCCAGCCAAATCTATAAAATAGAGACCATTTTATGCCCAGAAATATGCTGGATTTAATTTACTATATTCAAATATAACTTTTTAATAGACAATATATTCTTATGGTTCAAAAATTCAAAACAATATAAAACTGTATCCAATAAAGACTAACTTCTATCTGTGCCCCATCCATCTCATTTTGCTCCTTTACCTACCTACCATATTGGTAACCATTCTATTAGGGGTTTTTTTTGTTTGTTTGTTTTGTTTTTTTTTTAAGATTTTATTTTTATTTATTCGAGAGAGAGAGAGAATGAAAGATAGAGAGCACGAGAGGGAAGAGGGTCGGAGGGAGAAGCAGACACCCTGCCGAGCAGGGAGCCCGATGTGGGACTCGATCCCGGGACTCCAGGATCATGACCTGAGCCGAAGGCAGTCGCTTAACCAACTGAGCCACCCAGGCGCCCCTCTATTAGGGGTTTTTTTGTATTCTTCCATTATTTCTTTATAAAAATAAAACTATATATCCCACTCAATATACACATCCCCATATATCCTACAGATCTTTCCTTTACAAGTGTGTTAAGGGTATCCCTGCTCTTTTTTCAGCCACATGGGATTCCTGTAAGTAGAAGCGCCACAATCCATTTAACTACCCTCAGCTGATTAGGTTTGTTTCTTTCGTATCTTTTGTTTCATTCTTTACACTATACTGTTCAATAATAGTTATTTAATAAACAAATAGTGAATATATGTCATGTATTTTTTTCAGTTATCAAAACTCTTCAACACAACAAACATATTACCTGTGTTTTTGGCCAAATATCTTGCTATTGCCAGGCTCTGGTGAAGGTTAAGTCCATCGACTTCCAAAATGGGGATTTTACCAAATGGAAGAGCTTAAAAAAAAAATAAGCAAAAAATCAACTTCCATAACAAAGTCAAGTAATACTACTTCCATTTTTACTGATAATTATGGAAACAAATCATGATTTTAAAGTTCCGGAATTCCTGAATGTTTGTTCTAAAAGGGACAGTAGGCCCCCTGTAGTGGAATCTTTATAGGTCTTTTAGAAGAAGAGTTGTTAGAAGACCTGCTGCAGAGTTCATGGCAGCACCAGGTCTAAAACCCAGGTTTATAGTGATACTACATATTAAACTGTATATTACCTCATAGGCTTACATATACCTACTACTTATCTTTTAAATAAACCTTTCTTTCAAAGCTTCATTAATTTTTGTGGCCTCGATCAGCGATACCATTAATTATTCTTTAAAACCATAGTCTGGGGCGCCCGAGTGGCTCAGTCGACTAAGCGTCTGCCTTCAGCTCAGGTCATGATCCCAGGGTCCTGGGATCTCCTGGGATCGCCTGGGATCGCCTGGGCTCGAGCTCCACGTCGGGCTCCCTGCTCAGCGGGGAGCCTGCTTCTCCCTCTCCCTCTGCTCCTCCCCCCTGCTTGTGCTCTCTCTCTCTCAAATAAATAAATAAATAATCTTAATAATAAAAAAATTTTTTAAATAAATAAAATAAATTTTAAGAAGTTGAGGAAATGGAGAGTTTGATTTATATATTGAGTTATGGTAAAGAATTTAGCCAGATTCTTATTTTGATGAGGGACTATGTGAAGTATATAGTAAGGCAGCAAGCAATTTGTACCATTATAGGGCAGCCTCATAGCAGATGTATTATCATTCTATCTGTAGATCCTACTTTGTTTTCTTATCTAAACTTATTATATTTTTGTCAGAGGGTAATATATGTTTTTATAGAAAAATTCTAACTTGAAGATAAATAAATTCTACCACATAATTATAACCATTTGAATATTTTAATTGCTTTCTTTTATATTTAAAAACAGCATCCTATAGTATGTATTTGTAAACCACTTTTTTTATTCGACAACATCTTTTTGAAATCTTTCCAAATCAGTGAAACATCACCTTTTTAATGGCTACATTATATTTTATCATATGTATTGATCACAATTTTTCCAACCAGTGCCTTGCTTTGGGGAATATAATTATTTTGGAAAGAGAGAAAAGAACAATCCCATGACCCTAGAGCAACTACTAGAATCAACCTTCAGGTGTCTTTTGTATGCATAGTAACTAAGTACAAGATGAACTACGGTTCACATCAGGAATCAAACCATCTTTGAGTACATACCTAATGAGTGTGCCGAGTACTAGTCTAGGTGCCTGAGATACTGCGGTGAGCAAAACAGAGTCCCAAAGACAGCCGACACAAATTGTGATGCCTCATCTGAAGCAAAGTATGTGATTAGGAATTAACATGCCTAACATTTTGAGGGAGGCCTCCTTTATGCTAGGCAGTGTACTACATATTTAACATACCCATTAGGTTTTCTAGTACTTACAACAACCCTATGATGTAGGCATTAACTATTATCTCATTTTACAAATGAGGAAGTGAGGTGAAGAGAAGTTATATAAATAGTCCAGGTCACATACCTGGTAGAGGTGAGATTCAGACTGAGTTCAGCTGGAACTTTTGCTCAGCTGTTTTGATAGTTCTAAGAGCCATGTTTTGAGAATACATTAAAAATGTATTTTTACATGTAAATGAACATTTACATTGTTCATCTCAAAATGAACAAACCCAGAGAAGTGTATCCAAGTTAGAGAAGGGTCTGAAAACCACATTTTATAAGGATTGGCTGGAGAACTTGGCACTCTTTACTGGGGGAGATAAAACAAATGAAGACAAAAGAAACCTAAAAGCCATCTTCAAATATGGTACAGCTGCCAAACGGATGAAAAATTGGACATTTTCCGACTATCTCTAAAATGCAGAGCTACAATTCAAAGGTACTTTAAAAGGCACAGATATTAACTCAAGATGAAGAATAATTTTTTAGCATTGGCACCATGGAAGACCTGTGGGATGGTAAGCTTTCAGCTACTAGCAGCATTTGAGCCAAGCTTGGGACGATTGCCAACACTTGGAATATCGGGCTGCATCTAACAAGAAGAAATTTAAGAAGACAAATGCCAAGTCCTTCATTTGGTTCCAGAAAAAAATTAATAACTTTGGAGTTATTGGAGATGTAATCCAACAGGAGCACCTGTCGAACAGCTTTAAGGAATTTAGTGACGCTGAATATAAGGCTGTGGGATATGGCTGTCAAAATAACCACTATAATCTTGGTAAAATGTCTTTGGATAGTATCTGGACCTGTGCTAGGAGTGGTGGTCCCACTGTGCTCTGCGCTGTTCCTATGCCTGGAACATTGTGATTCCCCAGGCACCACACATTAAGTCTAACAGCAGCTTGTCCTTCTTGGGTGGTGAGGAAATCCAAACCAAGGGCTATAAATGGATCACTCAAGGAAGAGAAGAGAGTTGTCCTTGGACCTACCTTGCGGATCTGATATAGTTCATGGGAAACAGTATCTAAATCAAGAAGTAGAGCCAGGGCTGAGAAGTTTGGGCTGATAGTCACAATGATGATCAGAAAAACAATCAAGCAAGTTCTAAAAGTTGGTAACTACAGGGATGGATGCATGAGTTAACTGAGACTCAGTTCCGTATTCAGCCAGTGACCTTTATCTTCACTCAGACTATTATCATTGAACTGTCTACACAGCAGTGGCTTTTTCTCTATGATGTCTTAAAGATACTAAATTGCTTCAAATAATTGGATGTGAAAGAAGGAATAATCACCTTCCCACGATTTAAAATGGTATGTCCAAGACCGGTGTATGAAAGCCACTGAGGAGATAAATTTTAATTTTATATAAGGAAGAGTCTTTTAAATTTTCCTTCTTTCTTCCCAGAATTTCACTGAGACATTGGACATCCTAAACCTGCTGAGTCTCAATTTTTCTAATCTTTTTTCTCTTATTTTTTATTTCTTTTTCCTATTGTACTTTCTGGAGGAGTTCCTTATTTTTTATCATTTTATTGATTTCATTTGTTTTGTCTGTATCAAATTTTTAATTTTCAAAATCTTTTTGTCTCTGAACATTCCTTTTTATAGCATGCTTGTTCAGAATATATAGAATTTTTCTCTCTGAGGGTCTTTTTTTTTAAGATTTTATTTATTTATTTGACAGAGAGAGACACAGCAAGAGAGGGCGCACAAGCAGGTGGAGTGGGGGAGGGAGAAGCAGGCTTCCCGCAGAGCAGGGAGCCCGATGCGGGGCTCGATCCCAGGACCCTGGGATCATGACCTGAGCTGAAGGCAGACGCTTAACGACTGAGCCACCCAGGCGCCCCATCTCTAAGGGTCTTATATTTTTTGAAGTTTTTTTCTTGCTACATCGCCCTGATGCCCTCAGCTGATTTTTTCTCCCTCTGCTTCTTTGTTTATGTCTGTTTCACATTAGAGCCCTTCTCACAATTATCTCTTAATTTATGGTTTTCCATTCCTGTTTTAAATAAGCGAAAGGAATAGAAGCTAATTGGAATCTCAGTGTATATGGGATCGGGCTGGGCCATGGCCTTGAGACTCCCACCTGTCCAGAGTCTGTTAGACATTTCTCTGGGATTGAGCAGCTTCCTCTGAGAGAACTCTTTCTGCCCGAGAGATACCCGTCTGGGTGTAGCATTTTGATTGGGGAGCAGGGGATAAGGGCTCTGGGTCTCACGATTTAGTTTCTAGGCTTCCACTGAGTCCCGCTTGTAGTATTGTGGCCTCAGAAATGCCTATTGTCCCACAAAGCTCTGGTCCGTCATCTGTTGAGAGTCATCTCCATACTTCTTCCAGGGCGGTCATGCTGTTGCTTCACATGCTTCCAGTCCACCCTCTGTTGGTTCAGCTTTTAGAGTTCTCTGTTGCTACCAATTCCTGAGCCTTCTGGGGGCTCCCTGCAGTGATTCGGCTTGCCTTCGCCTCTACCAGGCTTATATTTGGGCATCACGGGCCTACTTAGTCACCTTACCATTCTTTGACCTGTTTTCCAGCTTTAAGAATTTTGTGCTCTCTTATGCAAGCTTGATGTCTTTGTCCTTGTAGGGCTTTGCCCCCCCCCTTTTTTTTAAAGAAGTACTTTAATGTTATTTGAAAAGAGAAGAAAAATGTCAATACCTGTGCACAGTCCACCAGGTTTGACCTGGAAGAAGTTTTTTTTTTTTTTTAAGATTTTATTAATTTATTTGAGAGAGAAAGAGAGAGCACGCACGAACATGTGTGTGCTCAAGCAGGGGGAGAGGCAGGGGGACAGGGAGAAGCAGGCTCCCCGCTGAGCAGGGAGCCCCATGAGGGGCTGAGGGGCTTGATCCCAGGACCGTGGGATCATGACCTGAGCCGTAGGCAGATATTTAACAGACTGAGCCACCCAGGTGCCCCAACCTAGAAGAACTTTTTAATAGAAATATCCAATGATACTCTAGGTTCTCACAGAGGGGAGATCATAGAGGGTTTCCAACACCAGAGAGCACTCCTAAATCAGGTAGGAGATGAGGCCAGCTAAAATTTCTAAGAAACTGTTTTTAACATTTATTTTTTCCTTTTTTCTCAAAGCAATAAAGTCAGGATTTCCCGGCTTCCCTTTGCAGTAATGTGTAACCATGTGAAGAAGTTCTTGCCAAGGGGCTATAAGCAGAAGTGAGGTATAAAACTCTCTGGTCATGCGGTTGAAAGAAAGAGATGTGCCTCCTTCCCTCTCACACTTCCTGTGAGCTGGAATGTGGAAGGAGACAGGACTCTCTTACACTATGTAAATAAGACAACCAACCAGGGGTGGCAGATCAACAGAAAAAAAGAACCTAATCTTTGACAGCTCTGTGGAGCAGAACTGCCATATCAGCTTGGGCTTTTATGCAAAAGAAATAAACTGCTATCCTCTTTAGTCCATTTTTGGGCTGGGTGTCTGTTTTTGTTTTTTGTTTTGTTTTGTTTGAATTTAAATTCTAGTTAGTTGACATACAGTTCAATATTGGTTCAGGAGTAGCGTTCAATGGTTCATCATTCACATACAGCACCCAGTGCTCATCATAACAAGCGTTATGTTAATCCCCATCTCCCATTTAGCCCATCCCCCACCCACATCCCTCCATTAACCCTCAGTTTCTTCTCTATTGTTAAGAGTCTCTCATGATTTGTTTCTCTTTTTCCCCTCCCAAATGTCCATTTTGTTTCTTAAGTTCCACTTGTGCTGGGTGTCTGTTAAAGCATTGGAAACTATATATATATATACACACTAACCATCATAAACTTTAAGATACCTTCCCACTCTAAGAATCTATGAAAATATTAGGTGCCTGGGTGACTCAGATGGTTAAGCATCTGCCTTTGGCTCAGGTCATGATCCCTGGGTTCTGGGATCAAGTTCCGCACGGGCTCCCTGCTCCTTGGGGAACCTGCTTCTCCCTCTGCCTCTCTCTCTCTCTCTACCTCTCTCTCTCTCTCTGCCTCTCATGAATAAATGGATGGAATCTTAAAAAAAAAAGAATCTATGAAAATATTAAGAAAATTTGGCAATTCCATTTTCAATAACATAATGAAAAGTCAAGATAGAATAGGGTATGAGGCACTCAAAGAATTTATATCTAAAAACTAAAAGGCAGAATTTGTTATATGTAACATCTTTGCAGCTTGTTATCCATCTTAATTAATGGATAAAATTAAATTTCACCTATTTTATAACCACAGAATCAAAAATCCCATGTACAAATTCTGATAGCAGGGGAAAAGTTTAGATATTAATGAGAAAGTTTCATGAGAACAGGAAATAAGATATTCTAGCCCACCAGGGAAGAGTTCTCTAATAAGGAAAAGAGTGGCTACAGGGCTAATGATTTTTAAGGAACTCATGTTTCCAAAAGGCATCTGGCGATACGTATTGTTAATACGCCAGTTATCATGGTGTTATTGGCATTATCTAGTGTAAATAACTTGGGCCACTCAATGAAATTGACCTGTGTTTGAAAAACAGTTTTACCTTGCTAGGACTGTGAACCTGGAAAAATTACATAAATTCTGTGTGCTATAGTTATCCCAACTATAAAATAGATACAATAATACATCCCATGAAGGCATGCTGGAGAAATTAAACGAAATCCACCAGGTGCCCAAAAGTCTTCATATACTCAATAGTTGTTTTCAACTATTTTCAACTTCATCTTTAAGCAAATTTGTAATAATACCAACACAAAAATGTGAATTTTAGACAAATAATATTTAGTTAGTATTTCTAGGCAGACATGATGGGCAAAGAATTAGCTCAACTATCCTTTCTTCATTCTAAAAAAGAAAAGAAAATAGCACCTAGAGGCTGACTTACAGCTTACTTGAGAGCCACACACTTTTTAATGTAATATATTTCTAATTCTTCCCCTTTGTCCTGAGTGCTAACTAGCATGTTTTCATTGGATTACCTGCCCAATTTGTCAATTTGCTCTTCATCATATTTGCTCTTCATCATGATGTTTGTCTGATCAATTTGCTCATCATCATGATGTTTGTCTGATCAAACATCCCAGTTTTGTTCACATATTCACCCTTCTTTGGAATAGTCACGTACTTCATGAAAATTGATTCTAACCCCAACTTGTGAGGTAGACTAGATGGTTCAAGGTTCTTCCCATCTGCTTGGTCAGTGACTGGTTCAGAAATGGATGTGTGACCCAATCTGAGCCAGTGAGACATGACAAGTTTGCTAAGGCCTTCTGGGAGTTTTTGTTCATTCTTCTGGGAACACTTAAGGAAGCAGTGCTCTTTCTCTCTCATATACCTCTTGATGTTACTGTTCAAGGCTGTGGGGCTGAAATTGCAGCAAACTTATTGCTACTAGCCTCATGATGCTGGCAACACACAGTGGAGGAAAAATGAATAAAGTCATCTATTGAAACCTGTCCTATTTCTGGATTTTCAGTTATGTGATACAATTTCCTTCTTATTTAAGCCACCTTGAGTTTGGTTTTCTGTTAGAGCAGCATATCCGATCCTTTGTCAGAACACTGTAGATATCTGTAGTAAGCCCATCCAATTCGAGTTGTCAAGAATACTCACTTCAGTATTCCCTCTTTCAGCTCTTATGACAAAACTTCTTACTGTTTATCTTTATATATTCTTTCTGTGAGGTTTGTGTTTTCATCTTGAATAGGAAAATTTGGGCCACATAGCATTTATTTAACTTGCCTGAACTGCTGCTTCTCAATGTAAAGCTACATGAGATTTAAAAACCTCTATTTTTTCATTTCCCTGAGGAAAGACAGAAGGTTTTGGAGACATATTTTCCCTACATTTTCATAAACTGTTACTTGTGCCACTTACTTGATTTGACTTCAGTCCAATCAGCTTGTTCTATCCTGTGGTCTTCATATTTTATGTCCAAATAAGCAAATATGTAACGAATAATTTCTGCTCTCCCCCTCATATTAAAATAAATGAGTTTGTAGTTTGGCATGGTATGATTCTGGAAAAAGAAAAATTGAAAGATTATTTTAACAGCCCTCTAGAGATGTTTCAACATTTTCCTTTGGGGACTTTTTTCAAAACTTTATGGCATATTTTGAGACAACTGGAGATATTAGAGAATATTTCAAAGCCTGAATCCTAATAACATATGGGGAAAACTTGACAGAATTAAGATCATCACTCTCTCTTTAAGAACTAGCTGGATGGGGCACCTGGGTGGCTCAGTTGGTATCTGCCTTCAGCTCGGGTCATGATCTCAGAGTCCTGGGATCAAGTCCCATGTGAGGCTCCCTGCTCAGCGGGGAGTCTGCTTCTCCCTCTCTCTCTGCCCCTCCCCCCCCAGCTTCTGCTCTCTCTCTCAAATAAATGATTAAAATCTTAAAAAAAAAAAAACTAGCTAGAACATTCCAGTGAAATAACCAGACTCAAATTTTACTTACAAAAAAATTCAGAGTGAGAGGCTATCTATCTATACACCAACTGTCAGAGGATAAAGTCCAAAACTTTCCATTTGAAGCTGTTTTTGTCCTGCCTTTACTCACTTGTAATTTGACATTTGGTTTATTGTTTGCTTTGGTGACACAGCTGAGTTTGTGAGGACAGCTGGATGAGGATTTCAAGAACAGGGTACATGCAAGAGGATGGGAGCCCGCGTTGCCAGCCTGAGCTGGCCGTCTGCTCTCTTCCCACCCCCGTGGCATTTCCCTCTAGGAATCAATGACTTAGGGAAACATTGCGCTCTCTCTCTCTCTTTTTTTTTTTACTGCATCCACGCCGCTGGGTTGCAACTTCTCTTAAATTTCGGAGAGTTGGGTAATACTAGCGGCATTGGGTAGTTGTAGGCCGTTATAATTTTGTGATTTTCTGTGATTTGTATCCTCCCGTTGTCATGGTTTATAAACAATGATTTTAAGGAATAGTAGTAGCACGTATGGTAATTTTATGATGATCCGGCAACTGAGAAAGAAACATTTTCATTTGAAATTCAGATTTTCCTCTTAGTTGCTATGTATCTTTGGGCTAATCAATAAAATCTCTCTGAATTTCAAAGTCCACTTCTGTAAATAGAGGTACTAATATGGATTTGGAGATCTAATGAGATAATACATGTCAAACATTTAGCACAATGCTAAATACTTAATAATTATTAGCTATCAACAATAATAACTTTGAATTCATTCTATGGTCAAGAATAAACACTGTGAATACAGTACACTAAAAATAAATAATAATCATAGTAATTCCATGAATAGAAGTCATAAATATCATTAATTTTAAGTGGTTTAAGTATAAATAGTTCATTTTCTGCTAAGGAAGTCTTTCAAGGATATTAATGGAATGTTAGCTAGAAAGAAAAGTTGGGCTGAAGTCTCAAAACAAAATTCTATCTGAAAGCACATCACAGGGTCCTGGGTGGCTCTGTCGGTTAAGCTTCTGCCTTCTGCTCAGGTCATGATCCCAGGGTCCTCAGATCCGAACAGATTGAGTCCTGCATTGTGCTCCCTGCTCAGCGGGGAGTCTGCTTCTCTGCCTCTCCCTGGCTCATGCGCTCTCTCTTGTGCGCGCGCGCGCTCTCTCTCTCTCAAATAAATAAAATCTTAAAAAAATATATTTGAAAGCACATCACATAAAAGGTCAAACACAAACCATAAAAATCTAGATTGCCAAGTTCGTGCATTCATGGTGAGGGTGACTGCAAACAACTGTCCGGTTGCCTATCTAGACCCCCTCAAGATCCAAGAAATGATGATGATAGTGATTTCTGGTGAGTCCACTTCTCTGGGCCTTGGTTTGCCCTGTCCAGGTGTTGCGGGTGGAGCTGGTGCTCCTTGCTAGAAACAGAGTCACTCTGAACATCCCATGCCCCATTCCACTCCTGTTAGCCAGTCCAGTCTGCACCCAAGTGACACGTGGCACCTGCCACACACATCACTATGTGAGGGAGTGCTCTCTCTAGAGGGAAGAATTTACTGGAGTGAACTAATGAAAATTCCAAGATTTACAGCCCCAGTACTTTGGGGGAGAAATATGCATAGAAGAAGTTCAAATTTGGGGTTAGGACTAAATGAAGCTTAATGTGGAGCTTAGAAAAAAATAGTGGGAAAAATAGGAGAGTACAAAAATAGCCAATAAAAAATGTAAAGTAGCAAGCTTCCTTCTGAAAAAAAGGAAATACTTATGTAATCACAATAAAGGGAACATTCTTATCTAGGACATAAAAAGCGTAGTGGTTACAATTCCCTGATCCATCTGTTTTTAAATCTCAAAAGAACAAGAAAAGCCTTCAGAGTGGAAAAAGTGTCATTCTTGGTTGCAGTTTTTATTTGGCGAACATTTTACACAACTTTCCTTTATTGATTTTTGCTGTCATAGGTCAATTTTTCCTCAGCAACAGAGACATGATATGCATTTTCCTTACAAACATTATATGAATAGATTTATATACATCTGTTATGATCAATATTAAAAATTAAACATATAACTTTTTCTCATTTGATCAAATGCCATGTAAATGTCAGTGTCTACCTCCTAATTCTGCATGAAAACACAGGGATTGTTTGTTGTGGTTCATTTGCAAAAACATGCTATTTTATATTGTGTTTCACTCAAGTAAAGAAGACATTAAGAAGTCATTAGTGTAAGTTGGCAGCTATCTGTAGTTTTCTGCAAATATATCTTTAAATCTAAGATTTGGCACAGGTCCGTGACCATCTGACAAATGCTTATCTTTCCTTCTAGAACATCCTTTCAACAGTCATAACTCATTAATGAAGCTGTACTTGCACAACACATTCCTGTAGTTACTTGCAGAATTATATTTTCTACTGAGCACAAGTCTGGTTTCTTGATTTTTACAGCTACAAAACTTCCAAACCTGAAGACTTTTGTTTTTTAGGGTAAATGTGCACATTTTTAGAACATGAAAAATAAGTAAATGTAAATGCAATTGGAAACATTTATGGATTCTTCAAATCCTTTCTATATTTTATAAAGCTTTTGCATAAAAACTAACAGAAGAGAGCCACCTGGGTGGCTCAGTCGTTTAAGCATCTGCTTCGGCGCAGGTCATGATCCTGGGGTCCTGGAATCAAGCCCCATATTGGGCTCCCTGCTCAGTGGGGAGTCTACCTCTCCCCCAGCTTGTGCTCTCTGATTAGCACTCTCTCCCTCAAATAAGTGAATAAAATCTCTCTTTTAAAAGATTTTATTTATTTGACAGAGATACACAGCGAGAGAAGGAACACAAGCAAGGGGAGCAGGAGCAGGAGAAGCAGCTTCCCGCAGAGCAGGGAGCCCGGTGCGGGGCTCGATCCCAGGACCCTGGGACCATGACCTGAGCCAAAGGCAGACGCTTAATGACTGAGCCACCCAGGCGCCCCAAGATTTTATTTACTTATTTGACAGAGGGAGACACAGCGAGAGAGGGAACACAAGCAGGGGGAGTGGGAGAGGGAGAAGCAGGCTTCCCGCGGAGCAAGGAGCCGGATGCGGGGCTCGACCCCAGGACCCCACCCCAGGACCCCAGGACCCCGGGACCATGACCTGAGCCGAAGGCAGACGCTTAACGACTGAGCCACCCAGGCGCCCCTAAGTGAATAAAATCTTAAAAACAAAAAACAAAACAAAACAAAAAACCCTAACGGAATAAATTCCAGGTAAATATTTGTATGGTGAAAATTTATAAGGCAATTTATAATATAAGCTAATGATCACCAAAGAGGACAGTGCCTAAAAATTTTTTTTCCCCTCTTACTGCATTTGGCAGTATATTTCTGTTACAATAATCTCACTCTGTTAAAGTCTTTACTTCATGAGGATGACGGGTTAAAAAGGATGAAAGTAAGACATCACGCTCCCACCGAGAGACGCAGTGAGGAAGAGGCTCAAGGGCAGAGCAGGTCAGTGGCAAAGGGAATGTGTGATTTGGGGGTCACCCCTGCCACTTACTGTCTGAATGGCCTTGGGCAAATCACCTGTCCCTAGCTTTAGTTTCCTCACCTGTAAAATGGTAAATAAAGCAGGACCCTGAATTCTGAGAGAGGCAGTGGCATCCAGGAGGGTAGCTCCTTCAGAAAAAAGGAGAATAAAGGTTCCCACTCAAATGGGAGAGTGTATAGAGATGCACTGCTTGAAATTAGGGCCTGGCAAGCTTTTATATACAACTTTTAAAAGGTCAAATTGTAAACCTCTAGTAAAACTGATAAAGAAAATGTATGAAAAGTCACAAAAATTAATATCATACACAAAAAGGGGTCATAAGAACAGATGAAATAGATCATTCAAAATCATAAGCTAACATGGCAAATAACTTTATGTCCCTGAATCTGAACGCTTAAATGGAAAAATTTTTAGAAATATGTAAACTAACACAGTCAAATTAAAAAAAGAAAAAAACAACCCCTGAAAGCCTGTATTTAACACTAACCAGTAAAGAAATTGAATTGGTAGTTAGTTACATTCATGAAAGACACCAGGCCCAAAAGAAAATAGAGTCGCTACAAAAAAAACTTAGAGCAAACATCATACATAACGGGGAGCAAATAGGAGCATTTTCTTTAACATCAGGAATAATGAGAACCCCAGTATTACCCTTACTGTTCAACATAGCCCTGGATGGCCCAGCTAACTCAGTAAGATAAGACAATAAACAGCATATGTAAGGAATGCAAAGGAAGGGACAACACTGTCCTTATTTGCAATCAAAGTTACTGTTTGTATTTAAAATTCAAGAGCATCTGTGAATAAACCTGAGCCTAAATTTCAAATGGAAATGCTAAGGACCAAAATAACCAAGACAAATTAAGAGAACAGAAGGAGAGGACTTGACCTACCAGATTGCAAGACTTTAAAAAAACCTTGTAATGAGGATAATGTGATTTTTGTTCAGGACCAGACATCTAGAGGTGTGTAGAGTCTGGAAACAGAACCGCAGATATATGACAGACATGCCATTTCGGTGGGGATCTAATGGGACCAGACTGAGACAAAGAAGAAAACTCTACAGAATTAGATCCCAGCTTCCCATAATATATAGAAATAATACCCAGCTGCATGATAGACCTAAGTATGCTTTGCCTGGCCTAGGCAAATCCTAGTATCATGCTGTTCCCTGTGAGCTTCATTTCTGAGCCCTGAACACTGTCACTCCGTGTTAAGAATCCCATGTAGGGCATGCTGCAAAATGTTTCCTGAAATGATACAGGACAAGAAGTAAAAAGGTAAGCTGATTGTGCTTAATGCTTTCCTTTACAACTAAAACTAACCACTGGCTTCCTTCCATTCTGAAGAAGTCATTTAAAGTTCCTGATTCAAGGGGCATCTGGGTGGCTTACTCGGTTAAGCGTCTGTCTGCCTTCGGCTCAGATCTTGATCTCGGGGCCCTGGGATGGAGCCCCACATCGGTCTCCCTGCTCAGCAGGGAGTCTGCTTCTTCCTCTCCCTCTGCCCCTCCCCCTGCTCATGCTTTCTCTCTCAAATAAATAAAAGTCTTTAAAAAAAATAAAGTTCCTGATTCATCAGATTTATCTGATGAATCCACTTAGAATTGTGTTTGAAAAACAAGATACACAGTTTCTCAAAGAACATATGAATGATGACTCATAAAACCCCTGCATAGACACTTTCACCTGTAAACTCAGATGGATGAAGCCATTAAATGCAAAAGAAGATTTAGCTTTTAATATATATTTAATGTTAATTAAATATTTAATTATTTTAATTAATTAATTATTTAATCATAAGATAAATAATTAAATTATTTAATCAATAATTAATCAATTAATATTTACATGGAAAATAATAGTGTTTTTGAAAAGTTCTGTCTTGGGGAGCTCCTTTCTTTCTCCTCATTTGTAGCTCTTTTTCTTTAAGGTAACACTGGCACATTTCAACTGATTAACAACCACAAAACACATGACTATTCAATCCCAGAGGCAATTTTAATGCAGTCATTGATAAAGTACAAGCTATAATAAAACCATTTCATTTTAACTGAACTGATGTTCTAATCTGTATGTTGCTGTAAGCGCACAGTAAAACAGTATCAAAAATGCTAATGTCTGCCAGAACGGAGATAACCATCCAAATTCAACTCTGGCCAAGGAGGCTAATATTCATTTACTATGTTACATACCTTCAAGATTTCAGCAGGTAACTGAAAAAAGGAGTTGAATTTTTGGAGTAATTTTGATGGATAGAAAAACTCACAAATAAGGAATTAAGTATTAACCATTTGCAATTCGCTTCAAAACCTAAATGCTATTTATCTTTATTTTACTGATAAAAGTGTTGATCTACATGAGCTCTTACTCTTAAATAAAAGGAATGTCAAACATACTCAAGAATTCCAGATACAGTTTTATATATGCCTAGTAGTAATGCAATAACCTACAAGTCTGAAGTATAAGAACAAAGATTATTTGTGAATTTATATTGTGAATTTAAATACTGGTCAAGTTGGGATCTAGCAAACTAGATCCCAACTTGACCAGTATTTAACCTACACAAAATGTACCAGCATAGAGTATAATGTTTGTGATCCCATCATATAGACTGTAGTGTTTTGAATTGTAAAAAGTGGATTTAGAGAGCAATCACAGGAGCTGCTATTGTCTACATAAGAACCTCTTGCCCATTATGGCATTAAATAACAGCACTGCATTACCCGCTAACAGTTGGTGGTAAAGAATGTTGATTTCCCTCCTTCACAGGGTCCCTGAGCATGTCTAGTTCGGTTCTGGAAAAGTTGCCAGGTTGGAGTTAAATTGTAGGACAATAAATATAAGCATTTTTGTTAACTGAGTAAAATACTGATTTCAGTCGAATCCCGAATGTTTAATTTTGCATTGGCAAGCCAGGATCTCTCTTTTCCCACCAAAGACCAACTAAATATTTTAAATTGTTGCCTCATGTTAAAGCCAAAGCAAGAGGAATAATTGAAATATCCTTTGGGAGCTGAGAGCTCAAATTCTTAGTCTGGAGTAAATGCCTTAAATTACCTTTGAAACCAAATGATGATAGAATGCAATTCTTGGCAAAACATGGAGATGCTTCAACAAAATGAGCCTTAAAATGATAGAAAATATTACAAAGAAAATCCCTAAACAGAAAGAAAGAAAGAGAGAGAGAGAGAGAGGGAGGGAGGGAGGAGAAAGAGAAAGAAAGAAAGAAAGAAAAAGAAAGAAAGAAAGAAAGAAAGAAAGAAAGAAAGAAAGAAAGAAAGAAAGAAAGAAAGAAAGAAAGAAAGAAAGAAAGAAAGAAAAAGAAAGCAAGCAAGCAAGCAAAAGGAAGAAAGAAAGAAAGGGGGAGGGAGGGAGGGAGAAAGAAAAAAGAGAAGGAAACAAAAAGAGAAGAACTTCTCTAAAGGCTTCACACACTGAAAATATTAGTGGGGAAAATTCTGGAAGAACTTTTCCTCCAGTACTGACTGCATTTTTTATGCTAATATCTACTTAAAGGATCTTTTAAAATCTTAAAATCCTTCAAAATCTCCAGTACCTATATTTCTTTTAGAAACTAGTGTTTGATTTTGGGGAGACTGGGTGGCTCAGTTAAGTGTCCAACTCTTGATTTAGGCTCAGGTCATGATCTCAAGGTCATGGGATTGAGCCCTACACCGGGCCCAGGATGGAGCCTGCTTAAGATTCTCTGTCTCCCTCTCCCTCTGCCCCTTCACCTATCCTCAAGAAAAGGAAAGAAAGAAAAAGAAAGAAAGAAAGAAAGAAAGAAAGAAAGAAAGAAAGAAAGAAAGAAAGAAAGAAAGAAAGAAAGAAAGAAAGAGAAAGAAAGAAAAAGAAAAGAAAGAAAGAAAGAAAGAGAAAGAAAGAAAGAAAGAAAGAAAAGAAAGAAAGAAAGAAAGAAAGAAAGAAAGAAAGAAAGAAAGAAAGAAAGAAAGAAAGAAAGAAAGAAAGAAAAGAAAAGAAAAGAAACTACTGTTTGATTTCTACCTGGCCACTAACAAAGAAGCTCTGAATGAGAGCTGAATGAGTGGCATGGTGAAAATAGGTATCAGTTGCTCAGTCACACACAGAATATCACAGTAATAAAAAACACTAAGATGGAGAAATAACCCTATCTCATTTCTTAACTTTGTAGAGTTCAATCTTATCACTTACTTGTGCTATGTCTCTGTGGAGTCTCTAGTATCTTCTATGCTCTCATCAGTGACTGCATCTTGGGTTTATACGATGAGTAAGTGACAGTCACAAGCCAATGAGAGACGAAGCGACTTACTTCCACCTAAGTCTCTTCCTTCATTTCTTAGATGAGATATGCCTGCCAAACAGTCCAATCCTGCAAAGACTTCTGGTTCTTCTTGGCATTTTATAGGATCTCTGTGTGTGAATAATAACCTAACATATTTGCGTTCAGTTGATAAAATCAAAGTTACAGGTGCTGATGTGTGCCTATTGCTACATGCTCATCTATGTTTAAAAACCTTAACACCATAGGCTCCCGGAGAATGAGAGAAAGTGAACACAAGTAAGCCTTCTTTTCGGATATGCACGTGGCTGGCTTCTGCAATTCATTAGTTCTCCTTAGAGAACGCTTGGCTGACCACGTCTTCCCTGGAACCCTCCTCCAACAGTCTCATCCCTCACCTGCTGTGTGTTTCTTCATTACCGTGTCTGACAAATAGTGTATTTTCTTGGTTTGTTTTCACCACCCCGCCACCAGCAGAATGTGAGCTTCATAAGAGCAGGCATTTCACTGTTCAGTTTAGTGTGGCGCCCTCACGATGGGAAGGAATGCTGGGCACATCATAGGCACTACTACATCTTTGCTGAATGAATGATCCCAAATATTATATTTTCCCACAAATCACATGTTTACGAGGATTCCTTAAGTTCTCATCGCTGCTAGCCTATTTCATTTACATTCCTTTTCTCCGAAGAGCCATATTGTTTAAATATTTAGTGAGTACGTAATCTTTGCCAGGTGCTATTCTGGATAATAGAGGTAAAGCAGTAAACAAAAACAGAAAAAAAAAAATCCTTGCCCTCATGGAGCATTCTTTTTTTTTTAAGATTTTATTTATTTATTTGAGACAGAGACAGACACAGAAGGAGCGAGAGAGAGCACAAGTGGGGAGGAAAGGGAGAAGCAGGCTCCGGGGGAGCCCCACACTGACCCCATCCCAGCACCCCGAGACCATGACCCTAGCCCAAGGCAGAAGCCCAACCACTGAGCCACCCAGGCGCCCCCCTCACGGAGCATTCTTAACAATATTACGACAACCTTATGAGGTTTTGAGAGCATTAAATGAGTGCATAGATGTGCGCTTAAAAAAGACGCGTGCATCACCTCCACGCTTACACAGAGGTGATGAGTGTTCGTGAGAGTTAATTAACGCTGTCAGCCGGCGGTCTGTAGGGAGGATGGTTTCCCTTCACCAGTGTCTGCCGAAGAGTCCTTGCCCTCTCCGTGGTTAGGCCTTGGAGCTACAAGCCAGAAAGAGAAGCAGTTGCCAAACAACTTTTACTTTTTACCCTGCTTCATCCTCTCCTGAGGAAATGAGCTGAGTCAATGATCTGCTTGAATGTGGGAAAGGTAAAGGAGGTGACTCAGGTGAACACCCCTCATGGATTATCTTGATTCTCTCTGGGCTAGCGCTGTTTTCTGCATACCCCATGCCCTTCTCGTCTGCCCTGTGCACCAGATTGGACTGCGTGAGAAAGAACTATGAATGCATGTGACAATCTGTCTGGTAATGCCCACACAAGCATTTGAAGGACAATGAGAACTTAACTGAATATACCTTCATTTTTCTCTGGCGGCTCCGGAATTGGAGCTCTCTTAGCCTTGTGGTATTTAATTAGCGAGTTCCTAACTGCTGTTCACGATACAACATTGACTCAGAGTCCCAATTCGTTCTTGTTTTTCTGATTTTCCAACCAATGTAGGCACATGGTCATATAAGGT
Source organism: Eumetopias jubatus (assembly GCF_037043125.1). NCBI lineage: Eukaryota > Metazoa > Chordata > Mammalia > Carnivora > Otariidae > Eumetopias > Eumetopias jubatus. The sequence goes on along the minus strand of NW_028274808.1, from coordinate 125,647,156 downwards.
CCTGATGAAGACTTCCAACCTGGCATGACTGCTTGCCTGAAATTGGAATTTCAACACTACCACTTTGAGCTCTGGAACTTTCCTCAGACCAACAGCCTCTGCATCAGTTTCCTCTTCTGTGAAATGGTAATGATAAAAATCATTCTGATTTCTCCAAGTTGAAAGGATCAAACAAGTTAATGTATTTCAATCATTCAGTGCATTGCTTGATTTGTAGTCACTACTTGATAAGTATCAGTAGTTATTACATATTTCTTTAATGATGGAAAAATAGGGGCACCTGGGTGGCTCAGTGGGTTAAGCATCTGCCTTCAGCTCAGGTCATGATCCTGGGGTCCTGGGATCAAACCCCGTGTCAGGCTCCCTGCTCAGTGGGGAATCTGCTTCTCTCTCTCCCTCAAATAAATCAGTGAAATCTTTAAAAATGGAAAAATAAATATAATGCTTAAAAAAATAGCCCACATATCGGTTCCTCTTTATTTATTATTTTGTTTTGGTAAAGGGGAAGTGTTCAAACACACCCATTTCTACTTTTCCAGCTCCTCTGTTGATGGAGAAAGAAGGAAGTCTCCAGGAGAAGCCCACAGAACTTCCTTTACTCAGCTTCCTGATTTCCTTTTCACAGTTATTTGAGAAAGTTACTTGAGAAACTAAAAACATCAGAAACTAAAGTATTTAAACCTGGGACGGAGCAGTCAGGAAGTGAAGACTATGTTTCTCTTTCTGATTCTAACCTATTTGGGTAATTAAAATGTGCTTGCAAATCTTTAGTGTCTATGTTCCCCAGATTTCAACAGGGATAACACTATTCTTACCTGACTTTTCAGATACTGTGAAGAATCATACAATAATTATCTCCAAGATGGTGAGTAAATATTTTTCTGCCTAGCCTTTTCCCTGAAAGAGGATTCCCAGAGGTAAGTAAATAATAGTCATATAAATAGCTAATATTTTTTAACTGCTTCCTGTGAGCCAAGCATTAAGCAAAGTGCTTGGCATGTATTGTCTCATTTAATGCCCCTAAAATAACATCATAAATGGTGTGCATATCCTTGAGTATGGTTATGTAACTGCCTAGGGCATGTCATGAAAGCATTTCTAGATGCAACATTCCTCGAATATTTTAATCTTATACATGAGTTTCCATGTTTATTCTTCTGTCAGGAATGGGGGAAATAAGCATTACAACAGAGTAAATTGACTTGCTTTTTAAGATTTTTCCAGAATCAATTACTGTCCCCTCTGTATCATTACAACATACACTGTGGGAGGAAGGCATGCCCTACATCCTCCTCTGCCTTTACCCTGTCCTGTTACCCAAAAGCATCTCATCTCCTCTCAAAACTCCAGTTCTTAGAAAATAAAAGAATTGGCCTAGTGACCTCTGAAGTCTCTTTCCGCTCTATTAGTCAATGACATAATTTCCCCCTGAACACTTTTCTTACATGAAAACTAAGACCAGAGGGACACAGAGCTCCTAGACTGAAAGTTACAGGGGCACAAGCTGTCTTTGTCCCCACATCTGGCAACAAAGAAAAGATACTCGGATCAGAGGAAGGTGACCCTCTCTGATAATCCCAGGTCACAGAATGGATTCACTATTTACAGGTACTAAAGTCATGCAGACAAAAGTGTAATTTAGAGAGAGTTTTTTGGTAAGATTAAAGCATGTTCCTAGAATTTATCAAGAAGCAGGCAACTAAAACGTATTTATTAAAGTAATTTATATATTTGGATTTTTTACGTATTTTGAAAGAGGTGAGTTTTCCTCGTGAAATCTAGAAAAAAGAGATTTTGGTTTTTTTTTTTTTTTTTTAAGTTTTCATTTAATTCCAGTTAACATCCAGTATAATATTAGTTTCAGGGGAACAATATAGTAGTTGAACACTTCCATACATCACCCGGTGCTCATCACAACAAGTGTACTCCTTGTTAAAGGAGATTTTGGAGAATAAGAACATGTCAGAAAATTTCCAAAACTCTATAGGGGATTAATAATAGCAAACTCTGAGATCTGCACCTACCGTGTACCTGGTACTCACTCAGTGTCAGTTTGCCAAGGTCTCAAAGCAAGCAGAAGATCCAATATTTGAGCCAGCTAGTATACCTTCAGAGTCTTTGCTATTAATTACTACATTAGATTGTCTCATAAATATATATTTATATGCATATATTTCTCAATCTATCAGGCTTCTATCATTTTCTGACACCATTTTTAGGATTATTCATCTTTCTTTAGCCTGACTCTACATATCAAGTAAATTTCTGTTCTCTTTCTCCTAAGCAGGTTTTTTCACCTTTTTATTCTAGAAATTGATTTTGCATGCCTTCCTATCAAACATATAAGATTTCTGGCAGAATTCTTTCTGACTGGCCTATAATGCAGAGAGGAAATTGCTTAGAACGAAGGAAATCAAGAAATCTTGGTTCTGCTAATACAACTAACATCTGCTGCCCTGTGTCTATAAGGGAGATAGAGTTCTAATGGAAGGAAAATTCTAAGCCATGACTATAGAAATTAGATGAAGCTTCAAACCTAGAGCACAGACTTATACAAGAATATAAAAAAAAACAAAAACAAGTTTTTATAAGCAAAGGAGAAGCAGTTTTCATCTATAGCGAAGTTAACAAAAAGGTCCAGAAAACAATAAACAAAGTTATGCTAAAACATATTTTTCCTGGGGCACCTGGGTGGCTCAATTGTTAAGCGTCTGCCTTCGGCTCAGTTCATGATCCCGGGGTCCTGGGATCAAGCCCCGCATCAGGCTCCCTGCTCAGCAGGAGGCCTGCTTCTCCCTCTCCCTCTGCCTTCTGCTCCCCCTGCTTGTGCTCTCTCTCTCTCTGTCTCTCTGTCAAATAAATAAATAAAATCTTTAAAAAAAAAACATATTTTTCTGGCCTCCAAGATACAATTTTGCTATAGGAGAACTTTGGTTCTTCATGAGCCTGAGCTATATGGAGAGAAAATATCAGCTGTTTCCAAAATGCTGGGACCTAATCCATGAAGGCTGGGAATGGTACGTTTTCCAGCACTATGGATATTTTGTTGAGGTAGCAGTTTCAATAGCTCATGGGAAGCTCCAGGCCTCAATTCCGAATGAACCACCGTAGGCTGGGGAAAAGATCCAGAATTACCAGTATCAGTCTGGGGTTTGGAGGAATTTATATAAATTGTTAACTTGTCATCTGTGGACACCAACTCAAAGAAGATGTGTAAATGTGATTCTGAAAGGAATTGCTTCCTAAATATTAACACAGTCCCTGTGGCTTATGTAACAAATGTCAGATGCAGTGGTGCTGTGATCACAGCATCTTTGTATAATTGCTGGCTAGGGTGTTTTGGCCATGTGACTATTCCCTTCCTTCCTCAAAATCCTTGTGATTTCTTCTCAAAGTGCTATGTTCTTTCAAAGAGAGCAACCTGCCTCAATTAAATACTTCTGTTAAATCAAGAAGTGAAAAATATACACGTAAAGGAGTAAATAACATGACATTATCACTCAATTAACACTCATGTACCCGACATGGAATGAACACTGGTCCCAGCACTCTAAGACGTCTCCTATAGAGGTTTGTTCTTACAATGTGTGCTTTTTGGTGTCTAGTGAGAATACTTGAAAGGAAAAAACTAAATAAGACATTTTTCAGGTTTCCACCACTATCGAAGATAAAAGATGCTTCGATGGACAGGCACAGGTATTCCCTTTTCCAAGCAGATCTATCCCTTTATTGATTATGCTTTTTGTTAAAATGATCCAGTTCTGTATAATTTGATTCAACACCCGAAAGAAGATTTGCTAATGTTTGGCAAATGTATTTCTTGTTTGGCAAATGCATATTCTAATAAATTTATATTTTGGTTTTTTTTGATTCATGAAATATTGAGTGACCTAATTAAATTTCCAAAATAAGCCAGACTAAGGAGCAGATGTTAACAGAGACTTACTCATTGCAGACATTTTGTTAGGCCCAATTTGGAAAGACAAATAATTTGCAGAAAAAATATTTTCTGCAAATAAATAGAAATTCATATGAAATTGTATGTTATATTGACTTAAACTTCATGTTAAAATGCTACTATGTTTTTGTAAATATTGAAAAACAAATCTTGGGGGGCGCCTGGGTGGCTCAGTCAGTTAAGTGTCTGCCTTTGGCTCAGGTCTGATCTCAGGGTCCTGGGATCCAGCCCTCTATTGGGCTCCGTGCTCAGCGGGGAGTCTGCTTCTCTCTCTCACTCTGTCTGCCCCCACCCCATGCTCCCTCTCTCTCTCTCCCAAATAAATAAATAAGATCTTTAAAAAAAAAAAATCGAATCTTTGCCTTTTATTTTATTTCTTTGGATGTAGTGGTAGTCATATATCAACTGTGACTTTCTACTTGTTTCCTGTTTTAAGACAGCTGAGGAGAGATAAGTATGTTCTGGAATACAGCAAAGTCTCTTCAGCTACATAGCTCAAGCAAAACGCTGTTCTGACACATATTAGCCACCCAGATTAAGTTGCTGTTCATGGCTCACATTTTCAGCTTTAGCAAATGCAAAGTATTCTTTTCAAAAAAATCAAAGGCATCTTTTATCAATGTCAAAGACATCTTCTAACACACTTTGAATTTCCAAAAGTGAAGTTTGAACTTAAGCCAGTTGAGTGTTTAGTTTTAGTTCTCATCCTCTGGATCCTGTTTATTAAGCCTTGTTTACAAATTCAAAGAGTAAGGATCACAAAATTCCTGAAAAAAATGTGTTTAAAAAAAAAGTATTCAATCTTCTTCCTGCATCATCTTCAGATTTAGATGATGGAAGTGCTCAAATTAAATGTATGCATTGATCTCCAGAAACTGGAAAGTTCCAATTCTTATACATCCTTTACCTGAGTTTTTAAAAATTACATTCTCACATCTAGTTTTAAATCCTATTGTTTCAATTTTCCAACTTGTTGTTTCCAAAGCAGCTGGTTAAGCGTGTGTCAACACATAGAAAGAAGAGGAAAAGTACATAAAAGGTGTAGTCAGAAAGGACAAAGAGAAAGGGGAGAAGTAAAGAGTATAAGACGCATTTCAGAAAACTTTTTGGCAGACAGGAAGCAAATGGAGGAGTGACACTTAATCAAACCCATGGAGTCAAAGCTATGACCCAAGTTTCTCTAACGGTGGAGAGGAGGACATACACTAAGGAGACGCTATCTTAATAACCCTGAGGAACCCAGAAGACCAGAGCTCCAAGACCTATAAAAGTGGACTTGAGATTCAGGACTGAAAACAAGGGGATTATCTAAAAGCAGAGAAAGCATTAGACTCCTGATGGCCCTACCTCTTCTCAACTCCTGGCCCTCAGTCTTATTTTTTTTTTTTAAGATTTTATTTATTTATTTGAGAGAGTATGCACAAGCAGGGGGAGCGGTAGGCAGAGGGAGAGGGAGAAGCACGCTCCCCGCTGAGCAGGGAGCCTGATGTGGGACTCGATCCCAGGACCCTGGGATCATGACCTGAGCCGGAGGCAGACGCTCAACCGACTGAGCCACCCAGGCGTCCCTTACCCCTCAGTCTTAAAAAGAAGAGGAGCAGGGAGAATCTTGGGGAAACAGAGACCATGTAGGGTGTGGGATATAAAATCGAGTATTTTATTTATTAAATAATTTTCTTACAGATATGTAGTTTTGGAAAATAATTTCCATAAAAATTTAAGTGAAGTGAGAAAATTGCATTCAATTCAAATATTTGGTGCTTATTTCATGATAATGATAGTTGTGGAGCTGTTTAATGCACATGGCACGTCTGTAAGGCAGATAGAATTAGACCTGCTGTACAGATGAGAAAATTATGGTGTAGAGTGATTAAGCAAGTTTACCCAAAGTCATACGGCTATTAGGTTGCAGTGCTAGTGCTCAAACTCAGTTCTGTTGATTGCAAGCCTATACTTTTACAACTTCCCCAAAATGCTTCACAAAGTTTTGGTTTATAACCACTTGGCACAGAGGGAAGAGCCTTTAGGATAAGGAAAGAAGTGTCACGGAACGTTCCCTACAAGCTTAGAACTCTCTAATTACTTCATTTTTTAACTAGACTAATCAGCTTGAAATCCAAAGGCTTTCAAGTATAAATCCTTTCAAATGTTATTTTGTTCCTAAAGCTGAAAATACACAAAATTAAATTTAGAAATACACGTTAAACTGAACAATGTGAGTCAGTCTTACCAAGTGCTTCTTAATCTTTTTTCCGTTAGTCATTTCCTCTGAGACTATCTCTGTGCTTAATGTGTCCTGGAGTCGTTGTGCCCTAATCAAAGCTGTGTTCTGGCTAGTAGTTGGGACCAAAGTACTTAATATATCTATCGATTTACATATTAGCTTAATATATTTTTTTAACTTTTTACCAACTTTTTGTTCTTTGTCAGATGGTCCAAATAGCAGTTCGCATGCTCACATAGTGATTTGAGATTCCTGTTTCCTCTCTATGAACAGTTGGGCAGAGCCATCCCTCAGGAGAGTTGAGCTGAGATGAGGGGTGGAGAATTGGGTAGGAAGGGTGGGAACATGGGTTTGTGGAAAGATCTGGAGGGAAAGATCTTACATTTTGTCTTTTGTCTACTTGCCACGCACAGCAATTTTTAACTGGTTAAATAAAATGAAAAGTATAGCAAAAGTGACAGTAAAGAGGGGGAAAAAATCTTGACATTAAAATGCTTTGTGAAGATAATATGCAAATAGAATAGGGGCAGCGCCATTCTGTGTAACTCAGGTGATGTCACGGAGGGAGGTGAAGTCCCTGAATGTGTTCTAGCCTTGACAGACTGTGAGCAGCAACTGAGAAGCTGTTCCTCCACCATGCCCGCCCATGCTTCCTCCCACCCCCCCACTGGGAAGACCCTCAGAATAACGAGCCTGGGCTGACCACCCCAGGCCACTTTACTAGAAACTGCTTCAAAATTCTCTCTATCAATTATGCTGCTCATCTCTTCCTTCCATTCATTTCATATCTGCTAAACAGATTCCTGACGAAGTGTGTTGGCTTGCTAAGGTTCACAATCTATATGTAAGATGCTGAAAAGTCCATCTTTTTGTAGACCCACCATGAAACCCAGAAAACATGTTATAAGGAATTGCCTGATAACCGTTCTCTTTTCAGTTTTTTTCTGCTTTATCTTTCTTTTCCTATCTCATTTTCTCCTTCCTGTAGAGAGATTTTTTGATGTTTCACAGTAAAAGCACATTTTTTTAGTGCAAAAAAGAAATTCGTCATGTTGGTGGTGGTAAATGTGTTACTTTCCCGGTAAATTTAGTCTACTATGTCACTGTGCAAAATCTGTGATTATATGCTGCTCATGAAGTGATTAATTTAGCTCTGCCAGGTACCTAATGATAATGTTCAGGCAAAAGCAAGAGAACAAAGAGCTTTCTTCAATTCATTTGCCATGTTTTCTTTTTTACCCATAGTAAATATTTTGTACATGGATCTTGGCACAATCTTTGTTTTGTTTTGTTTAGGATAAATTCCTGGAAGGAGAATTGCTGAATAATTAGTTATGTACCTTTTAAATGATAATACCCATTGCCAGACTGACATCCAGAAAGTTGGACAAATTTATTCTTTAGCTAATATGAGTTAATGTTATTTTATTCTTTTCCAATCTCATGGGTAAAAAATATTGTCACAGGGCTTTAAATTAGCATGTCTTTGATTACAGATAAGGCTGAACATAAGGTAAGCATCCTATGTTTCTTTGTCATTTATATTTATTCTTCGTAAGTTTCCTGCCTTTTTTTTCTATTGGGTTTTTCATCTTTTCTTCTTGTTGATTTCCAGGGTTCTCTTTATATGTGTTATAGACATGCTATAGAATTATTTTTTCCCATACTTACTGTGGATTCACAATAGACATGGTATTCTTTTCTACCATTTGACTTTGGACTTGGCCATGTGATTTCCTATGTCCAAAGCATAATACTGAGTTGGGATGAAGGAAGGATTCTCCCTATTTCTTTCTTTTTTTTTTTTAAAGATTTTATTTATTTATTTGACAGAGAGATAGAGCACAAGCAGGGGGAGTGGCAGGTGGAGGGAGAGGGAGAGCCCGATATGGTCTCTATCCCAGGATCCTGAGATCATGACCTGAGCCGAAGGCAGAAGCTTAACCGACTGAGCCACCCAGGGGCCCCCTCTCTCTATTTCTTTGTGGGAGGCAGCATGGCTCCAATGCCCAGAACACTGAAATATACATACATACACACATATACATATATACACTATGTCATTTGCTATAGTGAGGATTTTCCAGCCACGGGAACATCCAGACCAGCACTCTTGTTTAGGGCAGCATCATGCTCACATCCTCCAACCACTTAGCCACAGCAGTGAGAATGAGGAGGCGCTCCCTCAAGTTGCTGTGGACCACAGGCAGCAGCACAGGAGCAGACACACCACCGAGGCACACTTGGGGGATGTCTACAAAAAAAAAACTGCAGGTGATTTGGAGAGAGGAAGGCTAATAACCACTAGTCAGGCAGATAAGGCCTTGAGCCTGTTAAATTTGGGCAACTAATGTTAACGTGATCTCATTTGTACCTTCATGTTGGTAGAAACAAGGATATGTATGTATGTGTTGTATAGCGGGATCGGGGTTATTCTTTAATTCTAGAAGTAGTTTTTGAGTGTCTTCTCTATGCCTGGCACTATTTCAGAAATCAGTGGTATAAGGGTGAACATGATTGACAAGATCCTTCCCCTCAAGAGTCACACAGCTGAGTTTCTAGGAAGTAGCAATGACCTGGAATGTCATTTTCTTGATGTCCTTGAGCTCTGTAGCTGTTCCAATTCATATCATCTAAGGATTCTCAATCTCTGTGAATCTGCATCTAAATTAGATTCAGAATTAACCCTACAGCCCAATCAGTGAGATTATAATGCCTGCCCCAGCTAAACTCAAGGCACAAAGCATTCCTCTAAGTCCAAGAAATTATAAATTATTAGCTCTATTAATTCTATCCTATCCATAATAGTTGGAGACCAGCAGTCATCTTGAAATGAAAGATACGGTTTTCCAACTTGGTTAGAGAAACAGAGACTGAATTTTTGGCCTCAAACTCTTGGTGTTTTCTTTTTTTCAATTACTTTAGATATACCTTTAAAAAATAGAACCACCATGATAGCAGATCCAAAAGTTATTTCCTAAAGTGGAATACTGATCATTCATATGTGTAAATGCCATCACTATGACTGAATTTTCACACTACCTTACCTGGGATGAAAATATAATCCAGGGTAATTTTTGGCCCAGTAGGGTTATTTTCTAGTGCTCCCAAGTGGAGAATTAAAACACAGAAAGAGCAAAGCATGCATTTGAACAAACTGAACTCATGTGATAAACTCAGATGCACATTCTTTTAAGGAACTAGGAAGTAATCAAGTTTCTTCAAAAGACATTTTTAGGGAATCAACATTTTAAAAAGCCAAACCTGCATATATTCTCAAACTAGGCATCTGTTGGGAGGATGAAAAATTTCTGGAAATGGTGATGATGGCTGCACAACAATGGGAATGGACTTATACCACTGAGCTATATACTTAAAAATGGCTAAAATGGGGGGCACGTGGGTGGCTCACTTGGTTAGGTGACTGCCTTCAGCTCAGGTCATGGTCTCGGGGGACGTGGGATCCAGCCCCACGGCAGGATCCCTGCTCAGCGGGGAGTCTGCTTCTGCCTCTCCCAAAGACCCTCCCCCTTGCTCCTGCCCTCCCTCCCTCTCTCTCTCTCTCAAATGAATTAAAAAAAAAATCTTTCAAAAAATGGCTAAAATGGTGTATTTTAAGTTACAGATATTTTACCACAACAACAAAAAAATTTTTTTAAGATTTTATTTGTTTGACAGAGAGAGAGCACAAGCAGGGGGAGCGGGAGAGGGAGAAGCAGGTTCCCTGCTGAGCAAGGAGCCCAATGCGGGACTCTATCCCAGGACCCTGGGATCATGACCCAAGCAGAAGGCAGGTGCTTAGCCAACTGAGCCACCTAGGTGTCCCAAAAAACATTTATTTATTTATTTATTTATTTATTTATTTATTTATTTGAGAGAGAGAGAGAGAGAGAGAGCAAGCATGTGAGTGGGAGGGGGGGCAGAGGGAGAAAGAGAAAGGATCCTCCAGCAGAGTCCCCGTCCCCCAGCATGGAGCCCAAGGTGGGGCTGGATCCCAGGACCCTGAGATCATGACCTGAGCCAAAATCAAGAGCCCGTGGCTTAACTGATTGAACCACCCAGGTGCCCCTAAAAAATATTTTTTAAAAAACAGTTTGGCCTGAATAAAACCAAACTTGAAAATATTTTTCAGATTGAGCTTGAACTTTCATCATATGTTATTTGGTTTAAAGCCTTGAGTGACTACCATACCATTGGTTCTTAAGTTCCTGCCAAAATCTTTCTGGGTGTATTTGGCTTGGTTTTGAAGGATAACATTTATATTGGATACACAAAATATAGTTCATGTCCTTACTGATTCATTTAAACAAGCAAACAAACAGACAGACAAACATACTGTCCAAACTGAGCTCAGTTTTGAATCAAAAGTCGTATCCTTAGCTCCAAGAAAATGTCTATTGCTTTTCTAGCATATGTGTTCAATACTTGTATTTCTGTTTGCCAAACAGTCATTCCTCCAGAGATACCATATGACTGCTTTTAACTGAAATATGTTGGACTGTTTTATCTGATGTCCAAATCTTGCAAAACTTATTTCTATGGAAAACTGGTTAATAGTTCAGTGTCCGTCTTCAGGCCAAGGTATGTACATAGCTCAAAGAATGTTCAGTTCGAGTCCATGGGGATCAATGCGTCATACAGAGTTGATGGTCCTATGACCTGGGAGATTATTGTCAGGTATCTCAAGTAGGATCCTTAAGCCAAATGCCTGTGTGATTTTTTTTTTTTTTTGGCCGTGTGTTTTTGTTTGTTTGTTTGTTTTTTATTTTATTATGTTAATCACCACACATTACATCATTAGTTTTTGATGTTGGCTGTGTGTTTTTATTTTTATTTCTTTTTAAAGGTTTTATTTATTTATTTGAGAGAGAGAGAGAATGAGAGAGAGAGAGAGCACTTGAGAGGGGGGAGGGTTAGAGGGTGAAGCCAACTCCCCGCTGAGCAGGGAGCCCGATGCGGGACTCGATCCAGGGACTCCAGGATCATGACCTGAGCCGAAGGCAGTCGCTTAACCAACTGAGCCACCCAGGTGCCCTGGCTGTGTGTTTTTAATGTAAAACTGACCCAAGTTTATATTTGTCATAGACTCAGGACATTTTTTTCCAAGATCTTTTCATGGTAGAAAAGCTATTCTGCAATAAGTCTAGGCATACATTACTAAGAATTTTGGTTGATTTTGTTTTTATTTGAACAATTTTCTGTTATAAACAATTTATTGTAATTCCAGTTTGTTGTAGGTATTTTTTATTAACTTAAATGTGTGTTTAATTCTGATCATATATGAAGCAATTCTTATCCTACTAAGTTCAAAGGCTTGGGCCACCTGGATGGCTCAATCGGTTAAGTGCAAAGGGCTTGTTGCAAAAGTAATGTTTCAATTCTTGGTCAGTGATGCTTATCTTAAGGGTTTTTGCTTTTCTTTTTAAAAAAATCTCATAATCTTCTCCAGTGTAGCTTATGGCACATAGATAATTAGTGGCATACTATGCAGAGTATCTCCATTGATGATGATGTTAATCTTTCAGTCAGTTCCAGAATAATGATCTCTGATTAGATAGATTAATTCTTCAGAATAGTTTAATTCTTCAGAACATCATGTTTGGCTTTTTGTTTTGAAATGCGGTGGATACAGTTATGATCTGATTAAGTCATTGTTTTGTATTTCCTCTTAACAATACTCATAGTTTACATAACTTACTGGCATCAGATATTTTATAAGCACATCATATAAATTAACTTATTTAATCCTCTTGCCACCATTATGGGGTATTATTATTATTACCCCTATTTGATAAGTAAGGAAAATGAGGCTCAGAACTTGCTCACATTCACACAGCTAAAAATTGAAAAGGTTAGGATTTGAACCCCAGCAGCCTGTCTTTAAAAGTGGTGCTCTTTATCTCTAAACTATAATACAGGCACATCCTGAGAGATTTCCTCTCTTGGCTTTGCACAGTGCTTTTGAACGCTATGCTCGTATAAGACTTTCGACTGTTTTTGTTTTGTTTTGTTTTTGGCCTTTACGATACTTGTTTTAGTCAGTAAAAAGTATATGCCAGATGGCATAACAATGTTCCTGATTCTGTTGCTTTGCTCCAAGTGACTAGGTCTTGGTCTCCTTGTCAGTTGTGGCTAGCAGTCAATAGGATTGCTAAAGTGACTCACATGGAAATCAGCTTTTGCAGAAAAACAACAGAATAAAAGATATGACAAGTATATTTTTAAAGTATTCCCTATGGAATTGTTAAGCTTCCATGTAAAGGTAATCTAGGTGAGCACTGTAATAAAGAAAAGAAAGAAAAGAAAAACAGGTCCAGAATCATCCATAATGTGTGTATGGTGAGAGACTGAGACCTGAAAGCAAGGCTGAGAATAGAGGCCCTCCCCTCTGACTCCCCGTTTAGTGCTCTGCCGCTCTGCCCTCAAGAATTCATAGACTGGGCGGCTCAGTCAGTTAAGCGTCTGCCTTCGGCTCAGGTCATGATCTCCGGGGTCCTGGGATTGAGCCCCGCATCGGGCTCCCTACGCAGCGGGGAGCCTGCTTCTCCCTTTCTCTCTGCCCCTCCTGCTCCCCCTGCTAGTGTTCTCTCTCTCTGTCAAATGAATAAATAAAATCTTAAAAAAAAAAGAATTCATAGTCTAATGGTGGATGCAGGGAAGGAAAAAGACAGCTGAAAACTGAGAACATGTGGAAGTGGACACAAAAATGGAGAATGGAATCCAAATGGAGAGAGGAGAAATATTTCTCAAAGGAAAGGACACATGACTTAAGAGTTGATGAGGTAAAGGGAAGGGAAGAACGCCGCAAGGGAGAGCAGCATATTTAAAAATCCCAGATATGGTAGAGTAGAACCTGTGCAGAGATTGCAGCTCACCCGGATGTCTGCATGAGCTGGAGCTTGTGACAGAGGAGGCTGGAGAGATGGGAGAAAAAAGTAAGCTCCTGCTACGTCATACTAAAGAATTAAAATTTTAGGCAAACTTTTTGGGATGACACTGGGGGGTTTTATACAAGGAGGTGTTGTGATTAGATTTGCATTTTAGAAAGAGTGCTGTGGCAGGAGAATGTATGGAGTCGGGAGTGGGGAGGGAGGGCTGTGAAGATTACCAGCAGGGTGCAAATGGACTAGAGGACACGTGCAATGGAGAGAAAAAAGCAAATTCCAGAGACAGTAATGAAACAGTGATATGATGGAAACACATGCTGTATTGGTCTGTTGCATGACACCACGTCAAAAATGCGGGATGAGGAGCATCCTAGGAGGTTCCTCTTGAGGTGATCAGCAGACATCTAAGTGCAAACATCTTGTTGATAATATGGTTCTGTGCCTCTGGTGCTCAGGAGAACAGTCCAGAGAGAGAAGTGATGATGGTCAGTCTAGTGAGCCTTTACATTAAACATCTAGTGAGCCTTTACAAAGTGCCAGGAATGGAGACAGGCTCTGGAATTCAGAGGTGAATCAAATCAGAGCCCATTCTTGTCTCCCAGGTGTGCAGAGTTTAAAGAGGAGGCAAGGAACATGTGAAGAGCTAAAGGAAGGAAAGAAACATAGGTTCTACTATGCAGTTGTTTTCAGAGCATGGTAGGGCAGGCAGTTCTCTTGCAGGGAAAAGGTAATTTTATGCATTGCTCTGAAGTTATATTCTCAGCATCCTTGAAAAAATAATTTGCATTAATGGTAAAGTGCTAACTTGCTCAGGATTTTCCTTGACATTTGCTCCTAGTGAATAACATACTCATTGGGCAGTTTATCTAAACTCCATTGTCTCAGGAATAGTAAAGCAGCTAACATTTATTGACAATCTTCTTCAGCCAATCTTCATAATATTTCAAATGTATTTTCTCATTTAATCCTCCTAATGACCCCAGGAAGTTGGTGTTATTATTATAGTCTCCATTTTACATATGCGAGAATGAAAGCACAGAAAGAATAAGTAACTTACCCAACATCACCAATTAGAAAATGGTTCATCTAGAATTCAGGCACGCAGATTAACTCCAGATACTATGTCTCCTTATAGGAAAAAGTAAGAATTAGTGGCAATAGGAAAGATAATAAAATGCTTTCCCATCACCAGTGTATATTAATGTTGACTTTTGTTATTTTCCTTTTTTCAAATATTCCTGTGGGGTTTTTTTTCAGAAGATCATTATTGTTTTGGCTGAATAAGCACCCCAGACCTCCTCCCTTTATACATATGAACTGCCAGAATTTAGCTAGGTTCTATTCTCCACAGGTGTACACACAGACCTTAAAGGATCTCTTTAACAAGAAAGACCCTTGAAAAAGATATTTAAATTTTATAAAGAACTGGTTAGTAAAATATATCTATTGAATAATTATTTTGGTTGAGAGAAATATTTGTATGGAGAAAGTTACAATTCATTAAAGGAAAAAAAATCATTGTCTGTCAGGCACTGTGCTAGACTCTAGAGATAAAGATATATATGTGCTGCCGAAGTGAGCACTCTAGAGATAAAAATATAAATAAGACATGGTTTCTGCCCACATGTTAGAAGCAAATAAGGATTAAAACATTCAATTCTGGTTCCCTATAAGGAAAACCCACCCACGGAACATTCAGAGGGCATAACAATTAATGGGTGAAATTAGGAGAAAAATCATATACTTGCATTACTATGCTTAGCTAATACATTAAGATACAGTACTCAGTTTGGTTTCCAAAGTAAGGGCCATTATTAGACTCTTGGAAGTTTCCTTTTGTTTTTACCATTAATTTTCTGGGTAATCCAAAAAGTTTTGCTTTATAACTTTACTCTTTTATAAAACAGACATGTAAACTTTATGCCTTGGATCTACATGTTTGGGTGTATTTAATTGATTGAAAATCATTGATGTGTGTGTGTGTGTGTGTGTGTGTGTGTGTGTGTGCGCGTGCGCGCGCGCGTGCTCCCATGCAGGAAAGTAAATTATCTTTTTGATTTCCTTGGTTGTGTTTGCTTTTGCTCATTTTTAGGCTTCCAACATACTTAATGACTAACCAGGAATGTGACCACCCCAGTTGTGACCCCTT
This sequence comes from Eumetopias jubatus, assembly GCF_037043125.1. Lineage (NCBI taxonomy): Eukaryota > Metazoa > Chordata > Mammalia > Carnivora > Otariidae > Eumetopias > Eumetopias jubatus. Next base: position 125,631,938 of record NW_028274808.1, on the reverse strand, counting down.
TGAACAGCTTAGTCAAGGCAAGCCCTCTTTCATTGATTCTTTTATCTTTTATCTTTTTTTTAAAATCAATTCTAGAGACATTTCCTTTTAGTATCTTTCTTTTCTCTTATCGCTACAACTCTAAGTCTTCTGTCAATTACAGTTTTTGTTCCAGAGAAAAGACAGGGATCTTTAGCAACACACTCAGTCTCTGAACACTGTGGCTATAAAAACAGTGCAACCTACATCTCTCGCGGGCTCCTCTGGGCACGGGGCATCATGTGCAAGAAGGTCTAACACTGAGGTGTTGCCCAGGTATTTATTTACCTCACTGTAGTGCTGTAAGGACAAACATGGTAAACTTGTCCTCATCTCTTCTTGAATCTCCTCAAAAAAAAAGGAATAGGAATAGGAAGTGTTGCAAATGAATATGAAACATACATACAGAAACAGACAAAAATTTACTACATTTTCTGCTTTCATTCTCTTAGTCTGGACCTCAGGACACCGGCTACAGCAATTGTAATCTGCAAGTACAATTAATATTCAGTTCGTCAGGCTGATCTCTTTGAAGAGTTGATCAGCTGGTTTTGGTCATGATCATGAAGCACAGGAAATTTATTTTTATATAAATTATGTGGGGCCTTGATTTTAAAAGCACAGTTAAGGAAGCCACCTCCTTGGCATACCATAACAGAAGCTAATTCCAACTTAACTGCCAATCAGACCTTTCAGGTTTGATAGAAATTGTCACCAAGCTCTATCTGGGGACTCAGAAAGAGGAAGCTATCATGAACACTGAGTTAGATCATTAGAAACCAGCCCTTCTGCCTCCAGTCTTGTTCCTGCAGATTCATCCTGGATTTTACAATTAGATTCATTTTTCTAAATAGCAGTATAATCTTCTTACTCTTTGGCTCAAAAACTTCAGTAGCTCTTTATTGCCTACAAAAAGGCAGTTGATTACAGCATGGGTCTCCAAGGTTTTTTTTTTTTTTTTTTTACAACTAGGTATGCCTAAACAGTAAATAAATTTAAAAAAATTAAGCATGCAAATATGTATTTCATCCATATGAAATTATGTAAGTATATTACTATAATTATCTAATATCTTAAAATATAATTATATCTCAGCATGGAGCTTATTGCTAATTATCATGGTCTAAATTCATGTCTCAGGATGCCTGGGTGACTCAGCTAGTTAAGCAACTGTCTTTAGCTCAGGTCACGGATCCCAGGGTCCTGGGATCAAGCCCTGCATTGGGCTCCCTGCTCGGTGAAGAAGCCTGCTTCTCCCTTTCCCACTCCCCCTGTTTGGGTTCCCTCTCTCACTGTGTCTCTCTCTGTCAAATAAATAAATAAAATCTTAAAAAAAATAAATTCATGTCTCAAAGGGCCTTCTTGATTGACTAATTTTATTAGACTACCTCCTCATCTTGTATCCAGTTAGATTATCATTTACTTTTTAACTCCAAACACAGTTGCCAAAGAAGGGCAAGAGAAAAGTCAGTTTTGTAATTTCCTTTTGTCTGCCCGTGCTTGCATTTTAATATTTTCTATTTACTCTTCTTTTGCATGGATCCTTTCATGGATTTTCCATTTATGACTGTCTTACATATATAATCCATCAGTTCACATAAGCAAATAATGTACACATAAACAGTCAGACAATGTACAGTATGTAAAGACTTTAAGATCTGGTCCCTGATAAGATATCCAGTCTCAACTTTTGTTTCTGGAAATATCGCAGTCTATCATTCAGAGAAATCCTTCCTCATAGGACAGTACTGTACAAAATATTTTTCAAAAAGGATTGTTGATTAATGATGGCAGAGGAATTAAGGAATCTTCAGAAGCCACAAACAACAAGAAGGCATTGGTTTTTGTTTTTGTTTTTGTTTAAAGAGTTAAAGACTGAGCCACTCCGGTGCCCCAAGAAGGCATTGGGTTTTAATGGACCACCCACAAAGCTGGGGCCCTGACTAGTGCAGATGTGTAGATCTTGGCCGTAAAGTCGGGACACTTAAAGAACAATATCCTTATTAAGTGAAACAGGAAAAAATTAACCATCCTCAGAGAGATACCTGCTGCATTCTGGGAAGATTGAAAAAAAAAGTTTAATAATTCTGAATCTTAAGTCTCTATTCACACTCTATTTGTATCCCTTCTTCCAAAACACAGATCAAAAATTCACTTTAAAGCAATTCCAGGTTGTGTGCTCTCTAGCTATAAAATTAGTTGTCAAAGAAATGTCACAGATAAAGTTCCAAGGGAAATCAGCTCACAATAAAAAATTAGTAAATATGCATGAAGACAAGATGTTGTGAGAGTCAACAGAAATCAAACTACTGTAGTCACACTTTAAGAATGGCAGTTATGGGGCGCCTGGGTGCCTCAGTCGTTAAGCATCTGCCTTCAGCTCAGGTCATGATCCCAGGGTCCTGGGATCGAGCCCCACATGGGGCTCCCTGCTTGGCAGGAAGCCTACTTCTCCCTCTCCCACTCCCCCTGCTTGTGCTCCTTCTTTGGCTGTCTCTGTCAAATAGATAAATAAAATCTTTAAGAAAAAAAAAAGAACGGCAGTTATTAGAATTGATAACAAAGGAGAACTTGAAATAAGTACGTTTAAAGATATAAAAGAATTCATTGAAAGTATGATGAAAAAAATGATTATCAAAGTTGAATAAGCAAATTTATAAAAATACCAAGATGAATTTCGAAAAATGAAAAATATAATATTGATATTAGAAACTCAATACATTGGCTCCATAGCAGACTGGAAATGGCTGGAAAGATCATTAGTAAACTGGAAGATAGAAACACTAAAGAAATTACAAAAATGTAAACCTGAGGGGTGCCTGGTGGGCTCAGTCGGAAGAGCATGGGACTCTTAATCTCAGGGTTATAAATTCGAGCCCCCTGTTGGGTGTAGAGATTACTTAAAAATAAAATCTTTTAAAAAAATGTAAACCAGAGACACAAGGATATGAAAGAAAAGAAATGAGGAGCACAGAAGATAGAGGGAGAAATCTCCATCCACATTTAATGGAAGGTCCACATAGACAAAATGCAGAGAATAGGGGAGGGACTGTAAAGAAAGATTGGCTCAAAATTGTAAGAAATGATACAAGATATTAATCCTCAGGATTAATGCGTCTGATGAAGAATAATGCGTCTGATGAAGACTAATGAGTCTCATGAAGAATATATAAAAAGAAATACACTCTTTCATCACACTGTAGGGAAATTTCAAAATACCACAGGCAAGATCTTAAATAGTAGCCAGATCAGCTTAAAATACAGATCAACTGAGTACTCGGCTGCAGTAATGCAAGCCAGATGGTAGTGGAATTATATTTAGTTGTTGTCAAGCAAATTAGTACTCTAGCCATATTCAGCATTTGGAAATGTAGGGGAGTGTTTTCATTGCCATAATGACTGAAGGGTGACTGCCAAGTTACTTAACTTCTCTGCCTCAGTTTTCTCATTGTTACAGCAAGTGTACTGTTTATCTCATAAGACGGTTGTGAAGATTACATGAGTTACATGCATAGAAAGCCTCCCTTAAGGAGGCTTGGCACACAGTAAGTGCAATGTAAGTGTAACTATTATAGCACCCTGGAGATAATGCCCTATGATGCAAAGGAGTGAAGACAATGAAGAATTGTTGGACACAAGTTTCTAAGAAAGTCCCCTTGAAAAACACTGGAAACCTATCCAGCTTTTTACACTATTCCCACTATTTCCGTGTCACCTATCCTCTGGCTCCTCTCTGAATTCACTTTTTCATTCAACAAATAGTTACAAAAAGCAATAGGAGGTGCCAGAAACTATTCTTTGCATTGTCTTTTTTTTTTTTAGTATTTTATTTATTTATTTGACAGCGCGAGGGCGCACAAGCAGGGGGAAGGAGAGGCAGGTTTCCCGCGGAGCGGGGAGCCCGACGCGGGGCTCGATCCCAGGACCCGGGATCATGACCCGAGCCGAAGGCAGCCGCTTAACCGTCTGAGCCACCCAGGCGCTCTTCAAGGCGGGAGATCATGTTTCTTAACCTCGCTTGCAATCGCTATAGAGGTACACAACTGGATTCTGACTGGTGCAAAGCAGGCGTCTTCCAGACCTAGGCACAAAGCCTCCTGGGCCATCCTTCTCTTCCTTGCTCGCCTTGCCTCTGAGCCGGTTAAACATGGAGTATCCAGGGGTGGATTCCAAGGAGACCAGAAGCTCTGAATCAGCACATTTAAAGCACCTAGTCAGACTTTGATACAAGCAAAAAATAAATCATTATTGTGTTGAGCTATTGAAATTTTTGTCTTGACCAGTATAGGACAATTGTTTCTCTTTTAACATCGTAAACCTAAAACAGAGCACGGTGCCTGGTATATAGTGTATCTGTATAAATATTTGTTAAGGCAAGGAAAGGAGAGAGGGAGGAAATAAATCTCTAAATGAACTTAACCATTCCTTATTTTATCGGAAGTGATTATTCTAACTCATCTACCACTCCTTAATCTTAATAATCACGCCACCCCCTCCGTTTTTGTTTTGTTTTGTTCCATAAAGAAGACTTCCTTCTCTGCCTGCCTCTTATTTATTTTCTTTTATTTACTTTCACTCTGTAAGGAAAGACAAGACCCCTTTAGTGATAACGTGGACCTTTTAAGTGCTGTTCATAATGAATCTAAGTATGAGCATCTCTATTTCAAAGGCAAATTCAAATTCAAAATGTTCCTCAAACATTTTTTTTTTCCAGAAAGGAACGCTGTCTAAGCATTTCACCATTGAAGTTAGTGTGGAAGTTACGTGGAAGGATTGGACCAAGGCTTTGGATGAGGCGGGAAATCTTAGATTAGTCCTGGACAGCCTGCACCTGAGACAAGCCCACTAGAAGAATAAGGAGGGAGACAGGAAGAGCTGCTTTTCTTGCTGGGCCCTCACCTATCTCTTGCCATAGACTGCACTAGAGTGGTACTGGGAGGGCAGCTATCAAGAATCTGGGCCAGGAGTCCCTGGGTGGCTCAGCTGGTTAGACGTGGGGCTCTGTGCTTGGTGGGCAGTCTGCTTGAGACCACCCCCGACACACACGCTCTCTTCCAAATAAATAAAGTTTTTTTTAAAAAAGGAATCTGGGCTAGTGGAAGCACAGGAGCAGGGATGTAGGGGGAGGAGTAAGAGAGGTTTCAGGATCTGCAGCTGGAAGGAAATGAGAATCTCTGGCTTCAGCACTTCAGCGCAGGTTTTCCTGTGTAAGCACTATTTGTAAATTAAGCTTAAGTACTTTGTGGACTGCCACCCCATATCTTAATGCTAATACACATGATCCGATGTCCTTCATTTAATTTTACAATTAAAATTATTCTGAAGGTTTTAGGAAAGGGAGAATAAACCGAACACTTCAATTTCTATGAAGTCTGCCTACATTTGAAAACCACACATGTATTTGTTTCATTTACTATTATTTTCCTAATATTTCTCCAGTATTTCTTTGGAAATAAGCACTGTTGTAAGCACACTGGTGTATCCAGGGAGATCATTAGAAACCTAGTTTCAAACATATGGCAAAACAAATACATAATAGTATTTGGAAATGAATTTTTTAATTGCAAACATTCTTACCAATGCTTGGGAAATCACACACACAACTTATAGCTCCCTGCTGGGGCTTTGATTTAAGACGAGAAAATGCTGGTAGTTATTTTTCTCCGTGTTTTATTTATAACCTTTACTCTTTTCCATAAAGGAAAACATCTTTATGAGACCATAGCTTTAATTGAAGAAATATCTATTTTTATATATCATGCCATTCAAAAGAATTTATCTTCTGGTTTTTGAGCATGCTCTCAGCATCAGAGTAATCTTCATAATTTTCTTTGGAACCCTTGACAAAACTTTTTAATGCACAGATCCTTAAACATTTCATTGAATTATGTTTTCATAAATTTCATATTGTCTTTTTTTCTGAAATGGGAAGTTCAGATCAAGTTTATAAGGAGGCCTTGCCTCACGACCACATTTCAGGACATGTAGAGATGGTTTCCTTGTAATTCTCCCAAGAACCCCAGTTTTAGACTCCTGACTGTAAATGATATGTTTCAAGATAGACCTTTGGGGGATGTGGCTTCCTTGAGGCAAGACAATATAAGAAGATGGGAAGGAACTGGATTAGAACAATGACTTTTGATCTCTAGCACATGTGACCATAGGAGTTAGTTTTGAAACTAAGTGAGGAGTCTCTATGCACATTAAACACTAACTTTATTCAGAATAAATAAAATGTCTTGTAACTATGCATATTAATAATTTTCAGATTTATGCAGATGCTCTTAAAAGTAGCAAAATGTCAAAGAATTGTTAAACTCATGGTAACTCTTCCACTCTCTGTTCCCCATCAGTTACTTTCAAGTGCAATGTACATTAGGCCCATTACCAGAAAGAACATAAGCAGAGGAGTGGGTCTGGCTGAGAGCAGAGATGTCCTGGGATATCCAGAAATTTTTGTTTTAATTGAAGCCAACAGTGTCCACAGGAGGACCCCCATTCTTCAGTGAGAGCTGTCATTCTTTTCTTTTATAGAACAATGTATCTTGATAATAGCTACAGAGGTATAAGTGCTCAGTCAAGTTACAAATTGTCGGTTTTGCTGACTGGAGGCTCAGGTACCCCTGGATAAGCTTCTTCCCTAATGGCAGTTATCTGTATGACTCAGATTCTAACTAACCTTGCTTCAATCTCCGTCATAGGCTCCATCCACCTGTTAGGATATCCAGGTGTTCTGTACCAATGCCATTGTTGGTTGTTTGTTTGAACTGGATTTGAAGACCGTTGAAATCCCTGGATATACCCTTTCCTGCAAGACTAAGTCTGTGTTGTCAACCACTGTCGTTAGGATGGGCTTCCTTGGGTCTGTCCTGCTCTGGTGGATGGGTCTATTGCTATCCCTGGATCAACTGTCCCAGCCAGTCAAGTGCTATGCAATGTTATAAAAGTTCAAGAATGGCCACCAGATGGAAATGTTCTCTAAAGGACAATACAGTTTTTCCTTTAGAAAAAGAATGCCCCTTCCTTTCTGGAGAGCTCCGGATTGTTTTTGTTTTATTTCCCCTCTGCTTTAATTGAACTAAGTATTCATCTTAAATATGTTGAGCTGTGATGAATTCTTTTTCGGACTGTTAATGAACCAGACTGTTTTAATTTCCAACTGTCTCTATCAGGAGTCAGCAAACTAGGACACACAAAGGCTTTTCATGAGGGATGTCAACGTGGAAAGTTTTAAAGGAATCAATTTCCTTAATCTCAACTTTCATATGCATTTTTCCTTAAAACTGATCTGCCTCAAGGAGTCATGCCAATTTTCATCTCCCACCTTCCCTTTCACTGTATGAAAGTGAGGTGAACGGTCCAGTCATCCAAATTTTACTATGTACATTGTGCCAGGGTGTGAAAATCTCTGAGAGGGCCAAATCTAGGAAAAACTCAAAATAGTTGCTGTCAGTGAAGCCTCACTTAAACAAGGCATCATAAGTCCACAGTAGAACTTTCTATCTTTCCCTGTCTTATACACACTCCTGTGCAGGTGTGAAGAATGGAGTGCTTTGGCCCCGGGCCGGAATGTTCTTAATTCAGATACATTGGAGAGTAGGCAGAGCAACAGTGACTACTATTTTAGTTTCATAGTCATTTCTTTTCTCTCCCTTAATTATAGGCAACAAAATTACTTTTCATCTGAGGAAGAGTGCAATGAGAGCAAAGCAGAGAGCATCAATAATGCATACTAAATGGTGACAGCACTTTATTTCATCCAGTCGGCAAATTCAGTTGTTTAACTCTTCTCCAGTGACTTTGTACTTCACCCCCCCACCCATTAACTTCTAGGGTCATGGGATACACCTTGTCATTTCTAATAACTGTGATGACTCCAGGAGTCTCCCATCCCCACAGGGGTCCACCCACCAAAAATGTAACCATATACTCTGCTTTCCCACCTGTCAGCATCACTAACTATCGCGCTCAGGTAGAAAGCCAGTTCCTCTCCACTTGGACATAGATCCCGAGTTCCACCCCTTCCTATGTCCTCAATTTCTCACTCTCTACCAAATATTTCCCATCAGTATCCAAATATGCTATTATTTTTCCTATCTTAAAATACCCTCTTGGGACACTGGGGTGACTCAGTCGTTGAAGCGTCCAACTCTTGATTTCAACTCAGGTCTTGATCTCAAGGTCGTGAGTTTAAGCCCAGGTTGGAGCCTACTTACAAGATATAAATACTAAAATAAAATACCCTCTTTTAACCACACTTACTCTGAAAACTACCATTCTTTTTTCCCTCTCATTCCTAAAGAAACTTCGCAAAATAATTGTCTATATGTTCTTTCCCTGATTCCTCTTCTCCCATTCTCTTCTTAGTCCATTAATTGCTACAAAATTAGGCTTTCACCTATCGTTACAGCAAAAGTGTTTTATAAGATTCATTAATGACTTTCACAGTTACCAAATCCAATGATCAATCCCATTTCATCTCACTTGATCTATCAGCAGGATTTAATACAATTGATTAATCTTCATTCCTTGATGTAAATTTTTATGTAAAATTTTTCATTCCCTTTTCTTCCAAACTTTTATTTTTTTTCTTTTCTGTAGTCTTTTTTTTTTTTTAAAAAAAAAACAAATTTTATTTGAGTATAGTTGACACACACTGTTACATTAGTTTCAGGTGTACCACACAGTGATTCAACTTCTCCATACCTTGGGCTGTGCTCACCACAAGTGTAGCTACCATTCACAACCATATGACGCTATTACAGTATCGTTGGCTGTATTCCCTATGCTGTGATTTTTATTCCTGTGACTTATTCCTTCCATAACTGGAAGCCCCCATCTCCCACTCCCTTTCACCCAGTTTGCCTATCCCCCACACCCTTCCCCTCTAGCAACCTAAAAATTTTCATTCTTGGTGCACCTCTTCTCTCACAGGTCTCTCTTTCTTCCTCTTTACCCAACCTCAAAATGTTGGTCTACCACATGGCTCAGTCCTTGATCCTCCACTGTTCTCAACATTCATTCTCTTTGTGATCTCATTCCACCTCTTAAATAAACATTGTCCATATTGCCTCTCAAAAGTATATTTTCATCACAGTCCATTGTCCTGAACTTCAGGCTTATCTATAGATATTATGTTTTATATATATATATAAATATTTATTTACATCAAAAACCCTGAGTTATCTTTTACTCCTTTCTTTCTCTCATGTTGCACATCTAGAGCATCTAGAAATCTTTAGGTTTTGACTCACCTTCAAAAAAATCCATAATAGACCACTTCTCACTAGCCTGTTCCAAGACACCATCATTTCTTACTTGAAGTATTCAATAGTCTCCTTAGAAGTCTCCCTACTTCTACCTTATGGATGGTCTGTTCTCAACAAAGCAACCCAGAATGACCCTTAAAAAAAGTATTTCGGATCATCTTATTCCTCAGCTTAAAACCATCCAGTGCCTCTCTCCTTTATACTCAGAGTTAAAACCAAAGTCTTTACAATGGCTGCCAGGTCCCCTCAGGGGCTGACCTCCCATTGCCTCTCTGAATTCCTCTTCTACTATGCACCACACCCATCCCTTACCATCCTCCAGAAACATTGGCACCCTTGAACATGCCTGGCAAGCCTCCCTAATAGGGCCTTGCATGGGCTGTTCCCTTTGGATGCTCTTCCCCACTTGGGCAACTTCTCCCCTCTGTTAAGGCATGGCTCAAATCTTATTAATGCTACAAACTTCCCAGTATTTTCCTCCTACCTTTTCATTCCTGACCTCCCTTTTCCTCTTCTACTTTTTCTTTTTTTTAAAGATTTATTTATTCATTTATTTTGAGAGAGAGAGAGTGAGAGCAGGGGGAGGGGCAGAGGGAGAGGGAGAGAGAGAGAATCCCAAGAAGACTCCCCACTAAGCCTGGAGCCCAACCTGGGGCTTGATCCCACACCCCTGAGATCATGAGCTGAGCCAAAATCAAGAGTCAGTTGCTCAGTTGACAAAGCCACCCAGGTGCCCCTCCCTTTTCCTCTTCTACTTTTTCATTTTTCCATGGCACATATCACCTTCTAGCATACCATTTAGTGTAGTTATTATGCCTATTATCTGTTTCAAGACTGTAAGCTCCCAAAGGCAAGAACTTGGTTTATTTTGTTTACTGATATATCCCAAGAACATGGAATAGTACCTGTCTATAGAAGATGTTCAAAAATCTGTGCTGAATAAATGAATGAAAAATCATCTAGGGATTATACATACAAGCAAATAGTTTTAAAAACCACTGAGATGATTTCCAGTTTCATAAGGGAACTATAATTCAAATGAGACATATCTAAGTGAAAACATTTTAACTTCAAATTATGGTTTCAGGGCGCCTGGGTGGCTCAGTTGGTTAAGCGACTGCCTTTGGCTCAGATCATGACCCTGGAGTCCTGGGATGGAGTCTCACATCGGGCTTCCCTTGCTCTGCAGGGAGCCTGCTTCTCCCTCTCCCTCTCCCTGCCATTCTCCCTGCTTGTGCTCTCTCTCTGTCAAATAAATAAATAAAATCTTAAAAAAAATTATGGTTTCAATTCTTAAAAATTCAACAGTATTAAATTTGGAAACTTTTTTTTTAAAGTAGGCTCCATGCCCACTATGGAGCCCAATGTGGGGCTTGAATTCACAACCCTGAGATCAAGACCTAAGCCATGATCAAGAGTCAGACGTCTAACCAACTGAGCCACCCAGATGCCCCTAAATTTGGAAACTTTTATTTTGTGAAATGTAATTCTGAATGAACACTCAAGATACCGACTATTTTGCAACTCAGAGCAATGAGGAACTATTACCTAATTCATGGGCCAACTTAAAATAGAACATTATTTATAAGTCTGCTTTGGGAAAAGAATGGAGAACTACCTTGGAAAGTTTCATACTGTGTGGTTATATATATTTTTTAAAGACAAAAATTAAGGATTGACTTATTGCCTTTTTTTTTTAAGATTTACTTATTTGAGAGAGAGAGAGAGAGAGTGTGTGTGTGGGGGGTGGGCCAAAGGAGAGGGAGAGAGAGAATCTCGAGCAGACTCCCTGCTGAGCGTGGAGCCTGACATGGGGCTCGATCCCATGCCCCTGAGATCATGACCTGAGCCAAAATCAAGAGTTGGATGTCTAACCAACTGAGGTACCCAGGTGCCCCTGCCTTAGTTTTTTTAAATTTCAACCTTTAGTATTTGTTTGTTAACTGTAAATTCTGTCAGTAAGAGCCAATGGAGCACCTATCTTTTTAAAAACAAAAGGGACTCTTTAGAAATTATAAAGTTAAGAGTTTAATGCCTCCGCCTTCCAAACGCCCCTTAGAAATTGTTGACTTAAAAAGTTCAACAACCCCCCCCAAATAACTATATTTAATCATTAGAAAATCTATTGGCAAACACTTAAGGAACAACAAAATAATAAAGAGCATGGCTTTGTGAAAAATATCCCGTGGGACCGATCTAACTTTTTTGCAGACCAGAGTGACAGAGCTGGTTAGAATCAGTATAATTTATCTTGACTTGACTAGGATCACTGTAGAAATGGAAATCATGACCCCAGGAAAACAGTCTGGCATGAGAGTCAACCCCTTCTTTCAGTCAGTTTCTTCTTGATTTTTTAAAATTTTATTTATTTATTTATTTTAAGTAATCTCTACACCCAAGGTGAGGTTTGAACTCATGACGCCAAGACCAAGAGAATTTCTAGTCGGACTCTATGTGAGCTTTCTGCACATACTGCATTTTGTGATTATGATAAAAGTCTTATTGAAGAGAGGTTGTGGCCACAGTTGGATGGCATACAATGGTAGTGAGATACACTTCAGTGAAACAAGGCTGCAGAAGAGGCCAGCATACACTAAAGCCAAATGGCACAAATTTACAGTGAGCAGTTGCTGGTCTGTCTGCAGAAGGCAGAGAAAATAATGTTTGAGGAACAAACTCAGTGCAGCAGCAATGCTGATCAACACCCCAAACAAAATATGTATGTGTGTTTTACCCAAAAACTGCCTAACTAATTACTGGAAATATTTTTCTAGAAAAAAAAAAAAAACAGTCCTCAAAGGCAACATTGACCTGGAAGCCAAATGTTTTATAGAATTTATGTTGAGTGTAGTTTTTTTTTTCATATTTTATTTGACGATCACATTAATGGAATGTAGAGCATATAAACTAAAATCAGGTAATTTCAAATTAGAATAATAAGAAATTTGCCACTACAGTAAGATAATTTCTCTAAGTCAGAAAAAATGGAATTTGTCTTAAAGATTTATGTTCCTAAAGAGATCCAAATACAGAATAAAAAGTGTAGTAATTGAATTCAAGAATATATGGTTTAGCTAAAAAGATGGTAATCGCAGAGAACACAGATAATGACATATTTTGAAACACGTAATATTGTTTAAAAGTGGATATGACACCAAGATTTTATGGACATAGATGTAGAGGAAAAAAAGAAATTATTCTCAACTCTGGTACAAATATTACAGTGTTTTGTACACAATTTATGAATGACATGAAAAACTTAGAATTCAAAGGCATGAATTTAAATGATTAAGAGTTTGCAAATAGGCGATATGAGGACAGGTTAAATGAATGGGATCATTATCCAGTAGAAGAGGAGCCTGTGGGATGACCTCAGACTTCTCATTTCTAAAGAAATATGCAGATGGTGACCAGCTGTTCTCCATCTCTACTGAGGACTGAACCAAAGGAAATGCGTCTAAACTTTGGCTTGTGGGATTTAAGTTAAATATGAAGAATAGTTTCCTGACAGCTAAGGTTGTAAAGAACTGAACAAATTCCTGAGAGGCATTAGAGTCTCCTTTCCTGGATATCTCCTAAGAACATAAATCTTACCATCTGCCAGCAATGAGTGCATGGAGAGTTGCAGAGAACAGGTGATAACTCAAATTTCTGTCTTTATGAGTCAATATCATCAGATTTGATATTTCCACCCAAGTAGATTTCCCTGTGTTTTGGGGGTGAGCGTGGGGTTGTTTTGGGTTGTTTGTTTGTTTGTTTTTGTGAACTGATGTCTTAGTGGTTGAAAATTTTACTCACATCAATACATTTTTCTATGGAAGGTAAAAACATTCTCCTTTACCTCATTAAAAAATACATGTTGCTCATTTCTACGGGTTTCTAAAAGTAGTTCAGCCTTGTAGAACTTCTAGACAATTAAATACGGCCTTATTCGTTACTCAGGAGTAGATGTTATGAGAGCTGACCATTTTTACATTAGTATTTTTATCACTCTAATAGATAAAGCCCTATTTCTGGGAGAGACCCTAGCTTGGTCTGTTCTCATATGGTTAAAATATTCCAGTTGCCAATAAAACAATGGCTTGAGACTGACTCACAGCATCGTAAGAACCATTGTGTTTTACCTGTACTTTGCATGTATTTAGTCCCTTATTTTTCTTTTGAAAGAAGAGAAGATAACACCTATTTTATGTTCCTGGGCATAGGAATTTAGCTACGTATGTCTGCTCTTCTTCTCTGAGTAAACCAACAAGGTAACTATGAAGCTTATAGTTCATGCATGTATATGCAGGAAAACTTAATAAACATTAAATGTCCAATTCTAAATTTTCTAAGGAGGTAATATATACTGGCTACAGTTGTTACTGGTTTTAGAAATGAGTTTTTATATAATTTATGACATTAATGGGGGACTTTTTGGCCTGTAAAATGTTATGTTCCATACTGGCTGTAAGAACTTTCCATACCTGTTACCTTTGTAACGGCTTTGAGAACTTCGGAAGTTGCTATTTTATAAAGCATATCCCATGTAAATCTAATACTTTGCCCAAGATCACATGGTTAGTAACTGGAGAAGTCAGAACTCGATCTCAGAAACTCTAAGGGTGGAAGTTTACCTACAATTCTTTGTCTCAGGGAAAGCATTCTCTACCCATTACATTTTACAAAATGAATGCTTGCCTCTTTCCCTTCCCTTGTCCTTCCTTCTCTTCCAGTCAAACCATTGCATCACTTCTGTCATAATCCTGCCAGAGATAACTGAATTTAATCATGAGGAAACATTTTGTATAGGGAATGTCCTAAAAAATAACTGGCCGTAATATTCAAAAGTGTCAAAGTCATGAACGTCAAGGAAATGTTGCGAGTAGTTTCTGATTACAAGAGACTAAAGAGACACAACAACCAAAGCAACGTGTGATCTGGGTTGCATTTTTAATTAACAATGACATTATTAAATTAAAGTGTTTTGATGTCTTAAGGGGGCAAGAGGCTCTCAGTGAATATAGATATCCACATATACCTTAATAATACTTCCTCAGTGGTACCTAAATGCCTATGTCATATGCCACCGGTGGGAGTCAGAATTTAGCACAATGTCTCTAATCTCTAATGTCCATTCTTTCCAAGAATGTTTATAATAGTGAACAGCCTTCGAAGATAGATATAATGTCTCTTCTGGAGCAAAGGGAAGGCATGCTTTCTGCTCATTATAAAAGATTCAGATTCCTTTCCTGGAATACAACACATTGCATGTACAGATGTCATCTGGTCCTCTTTGGATTTCCCTGTAGAAATTGAGGCTCAGAGAACAAGCACATACACCAAATGCTGATTTCCTAGCTACTTCTATTGATGTGACAGTAAACTGTCCACTGCTGACCCAGGAGTGTTGAGAGCATCCATGAAGCTCCGTGAGGTTAACTTGCAAGTAAGGTAAATCTCATACCCTTTGCAGCTTGGGACATTTCTCCTCCACTAGTTTCATTCACAATCACATATTGATATCCTGTGCCAAATTTGTAAAATTAACCACTACCAATCGTGCCATATAAAACAACAGAGGGAAGGAAGAAGGAAGAAAAAATGTACTTGGTTATGTATACACATAACACATAGACGGTAAGGTGAGATGAAATATGAATCCTACACTCCCCATTTCTGCAACTGATCAAAGACCCAAACTTGTAACTTCTTTTTCCAATATCCATTTTATATTCTTCTTCCCCTTGGTTGCACTCGGTTGGTCTAAGTTCTTTATTAATCAAAAGTGACAACTCAATAGTACATTGTGGTGTATTCTACAATGGAATACATATCTCAAAATGGATGAGCCTCACAATTATAAATGTTGATGATAAAGTGACAGAAGAATGCACATAGTATGGTATAATTTACACTGAAACTAAACAATATATATTTAGGGGTAATATATATGTAGCAAAACTATAGTGACAAGAAAGGAAATGACAAAAATTATAAACATGAAAATCAGAACACTGGGGGAAAAAAGGGAAATTTGTTTACACAGCTATCAGGTGCTAGATAATGTTCTATTTATTTGGATACGTGGTGTGCACAGATGTTTGCTTTATTAATATTTTATAATGTATATATGTGTCGGGCATATGAGTGATAGTCAAAGTCTTTCTGCTCTACCCCCAGAAAATCAATGTAAAACAATAGTTCATTTTAATGTCCTATCCTCTTATCTTTTTGGCTAGATTAATAAATAAATAAACTAAAATACAAAATAAAAAAAACACTTCTTGTTATAAGTCTGAACTCTTGTGAAATCTCCTTGAAAAACTGTTGATATATTTTAGGGTTTTACTTATTTGTTCCTTCAAGTGTATCCTCTTCTCTGGATAGTAAACAGCTTTCAGGTGGTAACTATTAAGGTGTAACCAGAATAAGTAGTAATAACAGGAAACTGGGCCCAAATCTTAGCTTGTGCTCTTACAGTTTGTATTTTTGTTTCCTTCCCCCACTTTTTTAAACTTTTCGTTTGAATTCCAGTTAGTTCACATACAGTGTAATATTAGTTACAGGTGTACAATACAGTGATTCAACACTGCCATACAACACCAGGTGCTCATCACAAGCACATTCCTTCATCCCATCACCTATTTAACCCATCCCGCCCCCCCCGCCCCCGCCCCCCCCCCGCCACCGCCTGCCTCCCTGCTGGTGATCATTTAGTTTGTTCTCTATAGTTAAGAGCCTGTTTCTTGGTTTGCCTCTCTTTTTTTTCCCCCTTTGCTCATGTGTTTTGTTTCTTAAATTCTGCATGAGTGAAATCATATGGTATTTGTTTTTCTCCAACTTATTTTGCTTAGCATGATACTCTCTGGCTCCATCCATGTCATTGAAAATGGCAAGATTTCATTCTTTTTGATGGCTGAGTAATATTCCATTATAAATAAAGATACAGATATATAGACATAGATATATAGATCCACAGATAGAATCACATCTTTACCCATTCATCAGTGGACACTTGGGCTGTTTCTATAATTTGGCTATTGTAGATTATGCTGCTACAAACATCAGGATGCACGTATTCCTTTGAATTAGTATTTTTGTATTCTTTGGGTAAATACCTGTAGTGCAATTGCTGGATCCTAGGGTAGTTTTATTTTTAACTTTTTGAAGAAGCTCCATACTGTTTTCCACAGTGGCTGCACCAGTTTGCATCCCTACCAACAGTGTAAGAGGGTTCCCCTTTCTCCGCATCTTCGCCAACACCTGTTGTTTCCTGTGTTGTTGACCTTAGCCATTCTGACAGGTGTGAGATGGAATCTCATTGTGGTTTTGATTTGTATTTCCCTGATGCTCAGTGATATTGAGCATCTTTTCATGTGTCTGTTGGTCATCTATAGGTCTTCCTTGGGAAAATTCATGTCTATTCATGTCTTCTCATTTTTAATCGGATTATTTGCAAATTACATATCTGATAAAGGGTTAGCATCCAAAATATATAAAGAATTTATAAACTCAACATCCTTTTTCCCTTTTTGACACAGAGCCACCTGCTGGCAATAGGGTGTTAGTAAATCTTGAAAATATATATCTATATATATTTTAAAGATTTTATTTATTTATTTGAGAGAGAGAGAGAATGAGCAGGGGCGGGGGAGAGGGAGAAGCAGGCTCTCCGCTGAACTGGGAGCCCAGTGCAGCTTTCAATCCCTGGACCCTGGGATAGTGACCTGAGCTGAAGGCAGATGCTTAACCGACTGTGCCACCCAGGTGTTCCTTGAAAATATTTTCTAAATGCAATTAGATTCCACTATACAGGAAAAGTAAAGTTGATGAGGCTGAGCCTCAAAATATTTGATAGGCTTTACTGATAGGAACACTGTTAGTGATGGTGAGAATGTCGATGAGCCATGTAGTTGAGGGAAAGGTATTTTTTAAGCCAAGAGAGATTCGATCAAATTGAAATGCTCGTGGGAAAGCCTCATTAAGAGCAGAGAGGTTGAAGGTACAGTGGGGAGGAAGGAGAATGAATTCCTTAAGACCCTTAAAAGGCAAAAGAAGAAGGATTCTGGGGCATTGATGGAAAACTAGTCAAGACAAGAGAGGAGGACTCTCTTCAGATGCATCAGGTAAGAATGGGGAAAGAGGTGAGAGTTAGGGAAGGCAACAGGGAGTCGACTGTTTTGACTTCATCTGGGCTAAAGGGAAGTTGGAGTAAGTCTAAGGAATTTAGGAAATTAGAGAAAATGTGAAATAGCTAAGCAAGTAAGAAAGCAAGTTACCTACGGAAACACACTAGGAGTTCAGGGCCATCCAGATAGCCCAGTTGAAGCTGGTGATCGTAAGTTTCTGAGGATACTGCTATACCCCGTCTTATGACTTTCTCCCTCTGCAATTGTTCTGTTGTCCAAAGAAAGATAAGAGGATCACACCGGAAGGGTTTTTGCCAGATAGAAGAGATGAGACTGGGAAACAAGACAGTTTATGACACTGACAAAACTGTTTTTTTTTTTTTTAAATTATAGAGTAGGGAGAGCAAGATGGTGGAGGAGTAGGAGATCTGGATTTCGTCTTGTCTCAGGAATTCAGCTGAATAGGGATCAAACCATTCTGAACACCTACGAACTCAACAGGAGACCGAAGAAAAGAGCAGCAACAACTCTCTGAACAGAGAAGCGACCACTTACTGGAAGGTAGGACGGGCGGAGAAGTGAATCCGAGGCGATATTCGGGAAAATAGACGGCAGGGGAGGGGGCCTCCATCTGCCCTTCTGGCAAGTGCTAGAGCCGCGGAGCACAAAATCGGAACTTTTAGAAGTCGGCTCCGCTGAGGGATGTCGCTCCAGTGGCTAAGCGGGGGGTGGAACCCTCGCAGGACAGTGTGGTCTCAGGACCCTCGGGGTCACTGAAAGACCAGGGGTGCCTGAGTCCGGCAGAGCTCCCAGGTATCGGAGCGGGGAAGCCGGCCGCAGAGATGGAGCCGAGGCGCGGGCTCTCAGCTCAGGGTTGCTATAAACTGTGATCGGCGGCCCAGTCGGGCCACTGCTCCTCCAGCAGGGATCCAACAAACGGCAGAGCCGGGGAGACTTACCTTCCTCCCCTGGGAGGAGCGGCACGGGAGTGCACCGCAGGGATCTGCTGGGTTTGGAGACTCCACACGGGGTCGGGGGCCAGAGATAGAAACGCTCGGTCACAGGCCGGGTGAGCACGGAGTGCGGCCGGAGACCAGGGAGACGGGAGTGACTGCTTTTCTCTGGGGGCGCACTGAGGAGCGGGGCCCCGAGTTCTCAGCTCCTCCAGGTGGAAATTGGGAGGCCACCATTTTCACCCTGGTCCTCCAAGGCTGTACCGAGAGCTTGCAGGAAACAAAAGCTCCTGAGAGCAAACCCGAGCAGCTTGCTTAGCCCGGACCGACAAGGGTGGGGCAATTCCGCCTCCGGCAAAGACATTTAGGAACCACGGCAACAGTCCCCTCCCCCAGAAGATCAGCACGAACAGCCAGCAAGCCAAGACCAAGTTTACCGATCAAGGAGAACGGGAGAACTCCAGTGCTAGGGGAATATTGCACATAGAATTGATGGCTTTTTTACCATGATTCATTAGTTTTTCAAAGTTAATTTTTTTAAACTGGGTTTTTTTTTTGAATTTTTCTTTTTCCCTTTTTCAACCAACATCTTATCAATTCCTTTTTTAAAAAAACTTTTTATTTTTCATTTTTAAAGTCATATTTTATCCCTTCATAGTAGTTACCCTTATTTTTGGCATATATATATATATAAGTTCTCTCTTTAAAATTTTGAGATACAATTCCTTCTAACAGATCAAAATATACCCTAAATCACTAGTGTATGGCTTTGTTCTAGTCTCCTGCCTGATCACATTCTCTCCCCCTTTTTTTTTAAATCTTCTTCTTTTTTCAAACAACTTCTTGTCTTATCAATTCCTTTTATAAAA
Organism: Eumetopias jubatus; assembly: GCF_037043125.1. Classification (NCBI taxonomy): domain Eukaryota; kingdom Metazoa; phylum Chordata; class Mammalia; order Carnivora; family Otariidae; genus Eumetopias; species Eumetopias jubatus. Next base: position 125,612,718 of record NW_028274808.1, on the reverse strand, counting down.
TCTTTTATAATTTTCATCTTTACAGTCATCTTCCATCCCTTCATTGTATCAACCCTTATTTTGTACATATATAAGTCTTTCTTCCTTTAAAATTTTAGGAGGCACTTTTTTCTAACAGACCAAAATACACCCAAAATCTAGTGTGTGACATTGATCTATGCACTAGCCTGATCATATTTGATCATATTCTGGTTTTTTTGTATTGTTCTGTTTTTGTTTTTGTTTTTATCTTTTTCTTTTTCTTTTCTCTTTTTTCTTTCTTTCCCTTTCTTTTCCCCCGGTTTCAGGTCTTTTCTGATTTGTATAGAGTATATTTGCTGGGGATGTTGTTAACCTGTTAGCATTTTGTTCTCTCATTCATCCACTCTCCTCTGGACAAAATGATGATGAAAAAAATCACCTCAGCAAAAAGAACAAGAGGTAGTACCATCTGCCAGGGACCTACTCAATACGGACATTAGTACGATGTCAGACCTAGAGTTCAGAATCATGACTTTAAAGATATGAGCTGGGCTTGAAAAAAGCGTGGAAGTTATTAGAGAAACCCTTTCTGGAGAAATAAAAGAACTAAAATCTAACCAAGTTGAAATCAAAAAGGCTATTAATGAGGTGCAATAAAAAATGGGGGCACTAATTGCTAGGATAAATGAGGCAGAGAGAGAATCAGCGATATAGAAGACCAAATGATGGAAAATAAAGAGGCTGAGAAAAAGAGAGATAAACAACTACAGGATCACGAGGGCAGAATTCGAGAGATAAGCAATACCATAAAATGAAACAACATTAGAATAATTGGGATCCCAGAAGAAGAAGAGAGAGAGAGAGGGGCAGAAGGTATATTGGAGCAAATAATAGCAGAGACCTTCCCTAATGTGAGGAGGGAAACAGGCATCAAAATCCAGGAGGCACAGAGAACCCCTCTCAAAAATCAATAAAAATAGGTCAACACCCCGACATCCAATAGTAAAACTTACGAGTCTCAGAGACAAAGAGGAAATCCTGAAAGCAGCTCGGGAGAAGAGATATGTAACTTACAATGGTAGAAACATTAGATTGGCAACAGACCTATCCACAGAGACCTGGCAGGCCAGAAAGGACTGGCATGATATCTTCAGAGCACTAAACGAGAAAAATATGCAGCCAAGAATACTATATCCAGCTAGGCTGTCAGTGAAAATTGAAGGAGAGATAAAAAGCTTCCAGGACAAACAAAAACTAAAGGAATTTGCAAACACAAAACCAGCCCTACAAGAAATATTGAAAGGGGTCCTCTAAGCAAAGAGAGAGCCTAAAAGCAGCATAGATCAGAAAGGAACACAGACAATATACAGTAACAGTCACCTTACAGGCAATACGATGGCACCAAATTCATACCTTTTAATAGTTACCCTGAATGTAAATGGGCTAAATGCCCCAATCAAAAGACACAGGCTATCAGATTGGATTAAAAAACAAGACCCATCAATACGCTGTCTGCAAGAGACTCATTTTAGACCCAAAGACACCCCCAGATTGAAAGTGAAGGGGTGGAAAACCATTTATCATGCTAATGGACACCAAAAGAAAGCTGGGGTGGCAATCCTTATATCAGACAAATTAGATTTTAAAACAAAGACTGTAATAAGAGATGAAGAAGGACACTACATCATACTTAAAGGGTCTATCCAACAGGAAGATCTAACAATTGTAAATATCTATGCCCCTAACATGCAAGCAGCCAATTATATAAGGCAATTAATAACAAAAACAAAGAAACACATTGACAACAATACAATAATAGTGGGGGACTTTAACACCCCCCTGACTGAAATGGACAGATCATCTAAGCAAAAGATCAACAAGGAAATAAAGACTTTAAATGACACACTGGAACAAATGGACTTCACAGACATATTCAGAACATTCCATCCCAAAGCAACGGAATAAACATTCTTCTCTAGTGCCCATGGAACATTCTCCAGAATTGATCACATCCTAGGTCACAAATCAGGTCTCAACTAGTACCAAAAGATTGGGATTATTCCCTGCATATTTTCAGACCACAATGCTTTGAAACTAGAACTCAATCACAAGAGGAAAGTCGGAAAGAACTCAAAGACATGGAGGCTAAAGAGCATCCTACTATAGAATGAATGGGTCAACCAGGAAATTAAAGAAGAATTTAAAAAAATTCATGGAAACCAATGAAAATGAAAACACAACTGTTCAAAATCTTTGGGATACAGCAAAGGCAGTCCTAAGAGGAAAGTATATAGCAATACAAGCCTTTCTCAAGAAACAAGAAAGGTCTCAAATACACAACCTAACCCTACACCTAAAGGAGCTGGAGACAGAACAGCAAATAAGGCCTAAACCCAGCAGGAGAAGAGAACTAATAAAGATCAGAGCAGAAATCAATGAAATAGAAACCAAAAGAACAGTAGAACAGATCAACGAAACTAGGAGCTGGTTCTTTGAAAGAATTAACAAGATTGATAAACCCCTGGCCAGAATTATCAAAAAGAAAAGAGAAATGACCCAAATCAACAAAATCATGAATGAAAGAGGAGCGATCACAACCAACACCAAAGAAATACAAACAATTACAAGAACATATTATGAGCAACTCTATGCCAGCAAATTAGATAACCTGGAAGAAATGGGTGCATTCCTAGAGATGTATCAACTACCAAAATTGAACCAGGAAGAAATGGAAAACCTGAACAGACCTATAATCACTAAGGAAATTGAAGCAGTCATCAAAAATCTCCCAACAAAAAAAAGCCCAGGGCCAGACGGCTTCCCTGGGGAATTCTATCAGACATTTAAAGAAGAATTAATACCTATTCTCCTGAAACTGTTCCTAAAAATAGAAATGGAAGGAAATCTTCCAAACTCATTTTATGGGGCCACCATTACCTTGATCCCAAAACCAGACAAAGACCCCATCAAAAAGGAGAATTACAGACCAATATCCTTGATGAACATGGATGCAAAAATTCTCACCAAAATACTAGCCAAAAGGATCCAACAGTACATTAAAAGGATTATTCACCATGACCAGGTGGGATTTATCCCTGGGCTGCAAGGTTGGTTCAACATCCGCAAATCAATCAATGTGATACAATACATTAACAAAAGAAAGAACAAGAATCATATGATCCTCTCAATAGATGCAGAAAAAGCATTTGACAAAGTACAGCCTCCTTTCTTGATCAAAAGTCTTCAGAGTATAGGGATAGAGGGTACATACCTCAATATCATAAAAGCCATCTATGAGAAACCTACAGTGAATATCATTCTCAATGGGGAAAAGCTGAGAGCTTTTCCCCTAAGGTCAGGAACGCGGCAGGGATGTCCACTATCACCACTGCTATTCAACATAGTATTAGAAGTCCTAACCACAGCAATCAGACAACAAAAAAGAAATCAAAGGCATCCAAATTGGCAAGGAGGAAGTCAAACTCTCACTGGTTGCAGATGATATGATACTTTATGTGGAAAACCCAAAAGACTCCACCCCAAAACTGCTAGAACTCATACAGGAATTCAGTAAAGTGGCAGGATATAAAATCAATGCACAGAAATCAGTGGCATTCCTATACCCCAACAACAAGACAGAAGAGAGACAAATCAAGGAGTCGATCCCATTTACAATTGCACCCAAAACCATAAGATACCTAGGAATAAATTTAACCAAAGAGGCAAAGGCTCTGTACTCAGAAAACTATAAAATACTCATGAAAGAAATTGAAGAAGACACAAAGAAATGGAAAAACGTTCCATGCTCATGGATTGGAAGAACCAACATTGTGAAGATGTCAATGCTACCTAGAACAATCTACACATTCAATGCAATCGCCATCAAAATACCATCCACTTTTTTCAAAGAAATGGAACAAATAATCCTAAAATTTGTAGGGAACCAGAAGAGACCCCGAATAGCCAGAGGAATATTGAAAAAGAAAAGCAAAGCTGGCGGCATCACAATTCCGGACTTCCAGCTCTATTACAAAGCTGTCATCATCAAGACAGTACAGTACTGGCACAAAAACAGACACATAGATCGATGGAACAGAATAGAGAGCCCAGAAATGGACCCTCAACTCTATGGTCAACTCATCTTTGACAAAGCAGGAAAGAATGTCCAATGGAAAAAAGACAGTCTCTTCAACAAATGGTGTTGGGAAAATTGGACAACCACATGCAGAAGGATGAAACTGGACCATTTCCTTACACCACACACAAAAATAGACTCCAAATGGTTGAAAGACCTAAACGTGAGACAGGAGTCCATCAAAATCCTAAAGGAGAACACAGGCAGTAACCTCTTTGACCTCAGCCGCAGCAACTTCTTCCTAGAAACATTGCCAAAGGCAAGGGAAGCAAGGGCAAAAATGAACTATCGGGATTTCATCAAGATAAAAAGCTTTTGCACAGCAAAAGAAACAGTCCACAAAACCAAGAGACAACCGACAGAATGGGAGAAAATACTTGCAAATGACATATCAGATAAAGGGCTAGTATCCAAAATCTATAAAGAACTTATCAAACTCAACACCCAAAGAGCAAAGAATCCAATCAAGAAATGGGCAGAAGACATGAACAGACATTTTTCCAAAGAAGACATCCAAATGGCCAAGAGACACATGAAAAAGTGCTCAACATCGCTTGGCATCAGGGAAATCCAAATGAAAACCTCAATGAGATACCACCTCACACCAGTCAGAATGGCTAAAATTAACAAGTCAGGAAAGGACAGATGTTGGCGGGGCTGCGGAGAAAGGGGTACCCTCCTACACTGTTGGTGGGAATGCAAGCTGGTGCAACCACTCTGGAAAACAGGATGGAGGTTCCTCAAACAGTTGAAATTACAGCTACCCTACGATCCAGCAATTGCTCTACTGGGTATTTACCACAAAGATACAAATGTAGGGATCTGAAGAGGTACGCACACCCCAATGTTTATAGCAGCAATGTCCACAATAGCCAAACTGTGGAACGAGCCCAGATGTCCATCAACAGATGAATGGATAAAGAAGATGTGGTATATATACACAATGGAATATTATGCAGCCATCAAAAGGAATGAGATCTTGCTATTTGCAGCGACGTGGATGGAACTGGAGGGTGTTATGCTTAGTGAAATAAGTCAATCAGAGAAAGACATGTATCATATGACCTCACTGATATGAGGAATTCTTAGTCTCAGGAAACAAACTGAGGGTTGCTGGAGTGGTGGGGGGTGGGAGGGATGGGGGGGCTGGGTGATAGACATTGGGTAGGGTATGTGCTATGGTGAGCGCTGTGAATTGTGCAAGACTGTTGAATCACAGATCTGTACTTCTGAAACAAATAATGCAATGTATGTTAAGAAAAAAAAAAGACAGCAGGAAGGGAAGAATGAAGGGGAGTAAGTCAGAGGGGGAGATGAACCATGAGAGACGATGGACTCTGAAAAGCAAACTGAGGGTTCTAGAGGGGAGGGGGTGGGGGGATGGGTTAGCCTGGTGATGGGTATTAAAGAGGGCACATTCTGCATGGAGCACTGGGTGTTATGCACAAACAATGAATCATGGAACACTACATCAAAAACTAATGATGTAATGTATGGTGATTAACAGAACAATAAAAAATTTAAAAAAATGTTACCTAGTATATAGTTCACATTCAGATATTGCCAATTGTCTCAGTTTCATCCTTTCTAGCATTTTTTTTAAAAAATTAAGGTCCAATCCAGTATTACACATATCACGAATTCTATGTTTAAAGGAAAAAACTTTATCCTACCTAAAATCAGAAGATACAGGTGATGTCATTGTGTCTAAAGATCAATATCTCGTCCTTGTGGTACCAACAAAACAGTATTAAAATTATTAGTGGAAATTTTTAATCAAATTGTCTATGCAATGTCAATTATGTATCTAACACTATTTAAAATCCTGAAGATTTTAGAAAAGATTTCATGGTTCTTGCTCTCAAGTAACTCACAGTACAGATGCTGGGGCAGATCTAATATCTAAGTAACAACTGGCTAATAAGTAGCTGTTTTATCTGTTAGCTATTGCTGCAAAACAAGCCATTCTGAAATATAGTGACTTAAGGCAACAATGATTTTTTTTTTTTAGCTAGCTATTCTGTGAGTCAGTAATGTCAGCTGGCAATGTCAGTCTTGCCTGGGCTCAGTCTTGCAGTTGCAATATGTTGTTTGGGTTGGCTGGGGCTAGTGGTTCTGGGTGAGCTACACTCATATGTTGGCAGTTGACACTGGCTGTTGGTCGGTACTGACCCTGAATTAGGAAATAGGGATGGCTGGGCCACATAACTCCATCAGGATAACCTAAGCTCTTTTGCATGGGTGGTCTCAGGGTTCCCAGAAGTAGCAAGAGAAGGCAAGCCCCAGTGGGCAACATTTTTCAAGTTTCTTTTTGCATTGTATTTGCTTATTATCTCTTAGGCCAAATTATGTCAAGTGACGATGTCCAGAGTCATTATAGGAGAGTCTGCCCAAAGGCACAGATACAAGAAAACATGAATAAGTGAGGGTCATCACTGCAACAGTCTACCTCAACAATATAAAATGTGACTAGAATGACATTGATGAGCAATATCGTGGAATAAGTATCATTTTATAACTGTACCTTATAAAAAAACAAATAGTGAAGGTTAGTCAAAATATGCTATAGGAATTATGTCCCAAATTTTGGCTGTAATAGTTTAAGAAGAGCCTGATGGAAAGAATGGCACATAATGACTCTCAAAGAATAGATAGGATGTGGATGTGTAGGGACAAATTTAGGGACAGAGGATTGAGAATGGGTAAATGATGGATATAACTTAGGGATAAAAAAGCATAAACTGACAAAGAACCTGACATGTGTGTGGGATAATGAAGAAACAAACTTCAGCTGAGTAGATGGCCCATTAGGAAGAGTAGAAAACAAGATTAAATTATGAATGGAGGCATTTAAAGGTCAGCCATAGTTTAGAATTGATGTAGCTCCATGACATCAACAATATTTTTAAAAGAATCATCTAGTAACAGCATTAAGATGAATGACATCAGGGGTAAGCAGTAAAAGTCAGGTACACATTTATTATAATAATCAAAATTAAAACACTGACATTGAGAATAGAGCAATTGTGACAAACCTAGGAGACATATTAAATAGAAGAAAGGTACAAGTCTGAGGCATATTTTATATAGTAAACAGTGGAATTTTAAAACTATAGACCCAGACTTAATATGTTTCCTCTTCCAACATCTTTTTTACAATATGGTCGTCCATATATTTGAAAAGAGCTAAAATATCAGCAATTGCCCAGTTTGTTTAGCTGTTCTCCAAATCCCTTCCAACATTATTCTGACTACTCTGTGATTTGTTGATATCATTAAACTCTGATGCCAGAATAGAGCAGAGTATCTCACATGTGCCTGACAGAGTACAGTATTAATCTGAATATCATACTGATATCAATGCAGTCATTGTCTACATTAGCTATTTTTTCTTATGTCACATGATCAGTTCATATTTATCCTATAAAATATACTAAATTCCTTAGCAATATTACACAAGAGCATTCAAAATAAAATATTTCTACCTATTAACATTTAAATAGAGTCATTCTAGACAAGGACCAACTTTGTTAAATCTTTGGGGATATTTTAAAATATGTAACAGTGACTTTTTCAGGATTATCTGACTTCCAGTACATAGTCCTGCAGTGTGTGGGGCCACAATTAAATGCAGGGCTTAGTACAAACTTTATTATTTTACTTGCATGATAAGAATTTACTGAACATGGTTTTAGAAATAATTCTAAAACCTCTATTCCCGTTTTTGACATACGACTCTATCTCTAGAGACCAAGGAATCTGAAGTCATGAGGTATAAATCCACTGGGAAGCCAAATCTTTTCTGGATACTCCTGTACAAGACAACGTGCTCATAACTAAACATGGTATTATAATAATGATTAGTCCTGTAATGTCTTTTTAATTACCTGGAAAAGGAATTAAAATAATCAGTGATGGCTTATCAGCTTTTCTTCTTCTTATAAGCTAGGCAACAGGTAAATGCAACAGGTTAAGAATAGTTGTAAATAAGGGACCCCGCTAAGACAAGGGCATACTCCTCCCTCTCCTCTCTCCACCAAGCAGTCCCACATACCTACGCCAATTTTATTTAACATTGCAATTCTTCTAGCATTGTGATTTTCTTCTTTAAAAAATTAGCTGAACACTAGAAGAATTATGATCTTCTTAAAAAATTAGCTGAACACTGCAAATTGCCTCGTCTTAATGACAAGTAAATCAAGCATGTAAGATCATAGGATTGTTTTTCTAGCAAATAAAACATTGCTACCATAAATTTTATGTTTGTGCCTATACTCACCTACATTGAAAGTGTCTTCAGTGGTAAGAACAATTTTGTACTTCTTTTGTGAATATAGTTGCATATAGGTGGATTCATAGTAGATACTTCACAAATATTTTCTTGCTAAATGTAAAAACCTATGACAGCAACAAATAAAACCTACTAACATATACAAGTATATATAAGTGTGTGTCTTTCAAAAAGGGAGATGAAAGCTTTGGGGATGAAGATGACATTGGCAATAGATAAAAACTTTTTTTTTAATGGTGCTCTGAATATTAATAAGAGGAAACTTCCCCAGAAAATGTCTGAGGCACTTGAGGTGTAAGAGAGAGGGCACCACCAGAGGGCGGTAGCCCCCAAACTTGCCATCACTAAAGCTTCGCCAAAGGCTAACTTCCTGTACCTATAGCTGTTTAGTATTTCCTCCGGCTAACACTTCATAATTTTCTTCCTTTCACAACAAATACCCATTATGTAGTTTCATTAACTCCAAAATACCAGTAGTTTAGAGATACAACACCTGAGAGTGTGATATGGAATAAAACATTTAGAATCGGTTGTTTTTATTGGGGTTTTGTGTTTGTTTTTTGGTCCAATAACTCAGAGATAAGGCGATACCTTGGATTTGGGAGAGAAATCACTTCTCACACCAAGCACAATTCTTACAGGTAAAATGTAGTCTGTGACCCGTGGAATGCTGGTTAAAACCACTTCTTCTCACACTTGCCCTTTATCCCAGTACATAGGCAGCTGCAATAAGAAAGCCCATTTGCCAAAAATAGTCCTCTACCAGCCTGTCACTCTACCTGAAATCCATTAAGACACTGGTTCCCAATCTTTTCAAAGTGAGGACTCAAAAAAAATTTCACAGAATCCTATGGGATCATTCCTGAACTCTTAAGATCAGCATATTAACCGTATGTATCTCACATTAAAGATACTATCAGTAACACATTTTAATGAATTAATTTTGCATTAGCCACAACAACATACATTTTAAAAATACTAGTACAGATATGCAAAATATATTATTTAGTCAGCCAACAGTTTAGGCTCTTTGACTACACAAGTTAATGACTCCCTTGAAGTAAACCCATAGTCTACCCCTTACCTATAGCATAAGGTCTGGGGTCTGAAAGAAGGGAATCATTGAATTTATGGATTATCTCACCAAACTTCCAGTTTTAGGAAACATCATATTTTTCTGGTTAGATTTTTATTTTTTAAAAACCTCACCAACTCTTAGAAATGAAAAATATGTATCTTTCTGCATACATGAAGAAATGCCTGGCACTCATCAATTAACGTATCTGACATAAGTGTGCGTGTAGCTCCCTACACATGTTCTTCCCATGAAGATTTACCAAGGTTAAAGTTTGTAGAATGTCAGTGGAAGTTTGATTTCTCAAAGACATCAGTTCCAAATACAGTTTGTCCGTATGACCTGAGCAACATTCTTCGGTGTCCTACTGAGTACGTAACGTGCATTCTTAGCACAAATGTCCTGAGAGTTTTGACATCATAGATAAAATATTTCCTGGCATGATTAAAAGAGTATCTGGCATCATGTAGCTCTACAGAAAGCCAAGATTCCAGAGATCATGTTAGCTGACAGTGAAACTCCACCACTCATGTCAGGGGAAAGTCAAAGTTCATCTCTTATGAAAGTATCTTATACTCCATTCCTGCTTCTCATTAGAATGTATCAACTGAAGTGCAACCTTTTAACTGAATCAAATACACAGGTATATATCTATCTTGTTTCATTATTATTTGGAGAGATACCAAATATAATAAAGATCATATACAATACTAAACTGAAGAAAACAAACTTACTCAAAAGCCATCATATGGCATGGAAGAAATTAATCAATTATACTTTTCTATACCTCAAAGTTATTTTACTGTAGAGTAGAAGTGATTATTCTTACTCTTGTCAAATATTCTTACTCTTGTCAAATGTAGAAGAGGGGTCTGTGAGTCAAGAGCTAACAGAGAGAGATGGAAGGCTTGTCCATAACTTATACCAGTGATTCTTGCCCTTTTCAAAACTCCTCTTTGGAACGTAACTCCACAATCTTTCACATGTCTTGGTAGTACTCAGTCACACAGTTCGGAGTTGCATATGCTTTTGTGGGACCTCAGCAGTAGGGGAGGATGCTCTGGAATTTGAGGCTCACAGGTTAAGAAACACTAATCTGGGCTAACCTTCATTTTCTGAGGTCCAAAGAGATTAAGCAATCTGTACAAAATTACAGGGTCACCTAGAGCTAAAATAAAGGTCTTCCCAATCTTTGTCTCTTATAATTCCACCATCCCAGAACTATAAGGGAAAGTACATAGTGTCATTGAAAGAAGAGTCCTCTGCTAATTCAAAGAACTATATTTTCAGGCAAATCTATCAGCTAAGTGCCGAGAGCATTAGTACAGTTTATGCTGGAAACTCAGAAGGGTGCTCAGGAAACTTAAAAATAGAATGGTTACAACTGGTTTGATGTCAGGCCTAAGACATAAATAATGTTTAGCAGGTGTCAAACCAAAGCCCAGTCCTGTTTGATATTTTCATCAGTGACCGAGATAAGACATTGGCAACCTAGAGCGCCAAAATTTTTCAAAAGAATTTTACGTTTTAGGAAGCCTGCTAGTGTCTCCTGCCCACAAATTACCACTCCTTCTCTTCTTCCATAATCAAGTTCCCACAGTTCAGTTGATCCTACCTGGGAGTTAGATTACTTAACTAATTACTACCAAGCTATGAGTGAATGAGTGACTAACATAACAGCTCTTCCAAACGTCTTAGAGACCTTTAATTTTAAAAAAAGAAAACAAGTTTATTTTTCTAAAAGAATACTGTCCAGTGGAGTTCTGCATCTCTGTGCCGTTTACTGACCAGAACATTTCTTCTTGCCAAATATAACCTTAACTCCTCTAAATTCATTAAGATTTTGGAAAAAAATTCTTGAAGCTTTCAAAATCACAACACTCTTTCTTGCTACACCTGAAATGAACTCCAAACCTTTCTCTGTATGATTCTCCAGCAGCCACTAAGAATTGATCAATGAGAACTGGCCAGCCCATGCAAGAAAACTTACCATCTCTGATCTATGTAATGAGTGTATTCCTGTTTGGAAGTAGAGGATGATATTCTATAACCTCACAAAAAACACTCCTCCCTCATAGTTTATCTTATAAAAAAGTAAAGGTTATATTTCTTTTTTTGCTGTTACTTATAAACTGTGCTGAAGCTTGAAGAGAGGAAAAAAACAAAACAAAACATAGCAGCAGCTTTAGTTTGTACCAAAGGAAAGCAGATCCTCCTTCAGAATCACTTAGATCTAAAAATTATTTCTGGAAGTAACCAAAATGCTTGCAGTGGCATGAAATTATGTAAAGTGAAGTTTTAGCCATAGGTGGTATATCCTTAATGATTACACTACTACATTTTTTTTTTAAATAAAATGATGCCAACTGGGGGAAGAAAAACCACGAGCAAGGCCTTACAAATGAGGCTGCTTAGAAGCGGCTACGAGTATCTGACAGGTTAAGAAAGTAGACTGTCTCTTACAGACTTCGCTGTTAAAAATACTCCAATGATGTGTTTTTATAGGCAGGCAAGGAAAAAATGTCCGTAAATAGCTCTAGGAAGTTTGGCCAAAAACGTAAGTTGCCAGTAAAAATATTAAATTGACCATCATTAGAAATATTTCAAATTTAGTTAACACATAAAAGACAAAAATAGGAAGAAATTGAATTCTCGCAATATTTGTTTGTAGATTTGTCTGTTTCATTGTGTATTTTTCTACATTTTCCATTGTTTCTTCCACCATTTTCATAACCTATGATTTTCTTCATCCCCAATTTTATTTTTATTCATCATTGATCTAAATGTTTGTTTCTTTTCTGTTCCAAAGTGTGGGTTTTTTTTAACCTTATTCTGGAAACTTTCCCTTCTGCATTTCAAATCTTCACTGCCAGTCAATTTCTTTTTAAGGAAAAAATATTTAAATGGAATTTGGTGGGTTGGGAGGGAGCCCTTCACCTTTCTGACACCGGCAATCCACATCAATAAGATGTTTTGCATTCTGATATAGGCTTTCTTGAGTGCCAACTGTCGGCACTCAACCATGAACTATGACTTGGCAGCTAGGTTCTCTAATCCTAACTCAGGTTTGTGAAGTTTCACAATTTTTTCCCTTGAGAACAGCCAGTGCTGAGCTGGCACAATCTCACCAAGCACAGATCTCTGAAGAGTGCTCTACTCAAGTCTATGTAAGGAATATGGTACTTGGCCATGACACCTCTTCCTGATAAAATTGCCACCATTGTCGTGAGGAGGAGGCTCTTCAATCTCTCTCTGATCACCTTCCCCCCATTAGTTTGAGAAAGAGCTAAAAAGAAACTAAGCCTTCAGTTGACATTTCAGAATGACCATCGGATTCATGGTGACTTCTAACTTATTAAAAAAGATAAATATTTATGTCTGGGAAAAAAACAATTCATTGGGCAGTAACTTAACTTGTTATAAATTTTAAATTGAAAAGCTTCTTCATCAGAGTCTGATGTGTCTCAGCTTCTTCCCCTGATGAATTTAAGGAGAATCATTTTAGCCCTTCATTTCTGCCTCATTCGAGAAGGAAGCGAGGAACAGGACCACAGTTCAGAAGCAGGACCAGGTCTCAGCTGGAATCATCTCTCTGGTGTTTTTGAGTTTGGGAAGCTACCTCACTGTATTTTCCTTAGACACAGACAATATTCGCCCATGTCTTAATGTCTACATTCTTGTCCTCCCTAAAGAATGTGTCATCTATGCAACGTGCCATCTCTCTCTCACATTCCAATTGCCTTCATGCATCCGTGCTCACAGTTCTTCACCCGTTACTACAACAGAGGTCATCTTAGCTAGCAATTTTAAAGACTACACTGCATTTTAACGTAAAATCACCCCTCTCAAAATTCTTCCAATAAATGACCCATGTCATTTCTTCTGATAACTCTGCCACTGAAAGCTACAAAAGAGGTTAAGGGTCACAAAAGGCTCCTTTTCCTGTTTTCCTCACGGCTATTGCAGTTTCAAATTCTTACTGGGAATTTCAATGTAAACAAGGAAGAGTTTGCAGTGACTCTTAATAACATGTTCCTCGAAATCTCTGAGCCTCATAAACATCTCTAGGGTACGTAGAGGTATGTAGAATGATCACAGCTGGATTTAATTTATTTCCCCCCACCTTTTTTTTTTTTTTTTTGCCTAACTTAACAAGATTGAGGTTCAGGGACATGGAAAAATCGCCTTAGGATTTGAAAACACTGCTCAACCAACAACTACTCAGTTGAAGAAGATTATTATTTCACGCCTCACTGCCAATTATTTTGGAACACATTTGATAATTAAGAGTGAGCTGTATTAGTCTTCACAACAAGTAAGGAAAAGTTACTGGTTTGCTTTTGGCAAAGTGTATTCATTTTATACAGATGACAAGAGGGAGAATAGTGAGGTTCTTCGGTGTGGCTTAGGTTCTTTATATTTGCCGTTGGCAAGTATACCAAGGGCTAATAAAGCTTTTTGGAATTTTAATTTCCCAAACACTGTCACATATAAACTGAAATGCTCTACTGGCTGATTAGAAAAATGGTATTGTCGGGTGTGAATGCTGCTTGTTTCACACGCAAAATGTTTCCAGCAAACAATGCTGGGAACTGAGCCAAGATATGTCATTTCTCTCACTTCATACTTCCATAATAAGTCTCCGTCCCCAAACGCTTGCCCCTGTTCCATCCTCTGACTAATCCACCCACTCCAAATCTTTCCTGTTTACACTGTAAAAGAATGGTATTTTAAAAACCTTACCCCTGAGCAAATGTACCCAGCAGAAAGCCTGGCACACAGGGACATGTCATAAATGCCACTTTGAAAATCTTTTAAAATCGGTATCCCTTTATGTATTGCATAGTTCATGAAGAGAAAGAACTCGAGGCTAAACCCAGCAACCGACTCTCCTGCACGGAAGTGCCAATGTCAGGGAGCACTGGAGCCTGAACGCAAGCAAGATGGACACTCTCAGAGACTTACCTCATTTTGCATGTAGGTTATTCAGTCGCTAATGCACTGAATCAGTCTCAGCATTTCAGAAAGTCTGGTCCTGATTTGGCAGAACCTTTGATTTTCCTTATTTTGTGAAATTGCTCCTCCCCTTGAATATTGAACTTTGAAGAGACGTTACTAGGCATCAGCAAGAGTTTATTTCTGAAATCCGAATAAAAAATAAGACAGTAGGTGATGATTTGTGGCCATTTCCCTTATGTCAACAAACTGCGCTTGACTAAGATGTCCAGAAACATCTTTAAGTGACAATACCTGCAAAAAGTCAATGCAGAGTTTATTTTCCTTTCTTCCCATTGTGGGAATTAAACCATCGTGTCTTTTTGAAAGAGTCTTCATGCAGCTCTTCATAAATTAAGAATTGTTTGAAGTCTCTTTAGAGGCATGGCAATGATGCAATTGAATTTTTTTCATTTTCCCTCCACTGAGGCAGCGATTCTCACCCTCTGGTTTCAGCAAACACTTAGAAAGATAGTTAAACAAATCCTGTCTGGTTTTCTATCTACAACCACCCCAGTTCCGCAAGATATGGCCATCATTGCATCAAGCTGCCCATGGCGGGCACAAACTTTGTTATATCAGTTTTGGTCCTTACCAATTCTTCCACTCCTGCCATCACATTTGACAGGTCTGTCAGTGTCCTGCCAGTAGCCATTATAAAACCGCAAAGTGACTGTTGATTGCCCCCAGTTACATTTGCCACCCTTCCCATTGTGGTTACCAGAGCTTGCCGGTTCTCTTTCCAGCCATCTCCTTGACGTACACCAATTTCCATTCAGAGCAGTTCCTTTTACAAGCCTTTGTAATTTACCACTTGACTATTATGATCGTTTGTTTTCTTGGCTTCTCTCCCCTTTAATCATCCTAAGTGCTATTTGTTTTACAGTAATATATATATATATATATAAACCAATTATAACTGGAGCCACAGTTAACAATAAATGTAAGGTATCATTATAGTACAATCTTATTTAGTAATTAACATCAACCCATCTTTGTTCTTATTCTCTAACACCCAACGCACCTGGGGGCAGGGCTTGTAAGGTGAGGTTTGGGCACTCAACCATAGCAGAAAGAACATTCCTGGGGTCGAGATGATTCACTCAATAACACAGATCAGTGATAGAGCTGAGCCAGGAGGGAGTCCAGTCATGAGTCCGCTCCAAAAAAGGAGGCGACAAACACAAGTAGAGCATGGCATCAAAATCTGAGCTCAGGCTGCAGCAAAATCAAAGAGTAGGATAAAGCGAAAGTCAAACCATAGTACAGGGAAGGATGGGATGTTGTGGAAGAGAACACGACCAGCCTACCCATGTTGATACTCTCCACTTTGTAGCTCCTCTAGACCCTTGTTTCATCACCACTCACTCATCCTGGACCCTCAAATCCAAGAATTTTGTTTCCCCCACCTCCTATCTTTCTCCCTTTCCCTCCTCTTCGTTATGTTGATCCACCAAGTTGACTGGGTTTTTTTGTGTGTGTGTGTTTTTTTTAAAGCTTTCTATTTGCTTTACCCATCCTCCTGACAAAACCCACAGTCCATTTTGGCAAATCTGTATCTCTTCTTAGATGGAGGGGAGGGAGAAGGATGGGAATCCTTGTTCCCCTAGAGCACAGTGGGAATTCTTGTCCTCATTGTACTTTGATAATGTCTTGAATTCTTCCCTAATTTTTTCAAGTCTTATATATTATGTCCTCAGTTGGACTACAGATTTTTTGAGAAAAAGGAACATGTCTTACTCTTCTTACTTTTCTCTGTAGTCTGTTGTTGGCAAATAACCACTCGATGTTTCCTGATCACAGTAAACATAAAAGATGTTTGTGTTACGAATATGTCAATGTGTTTTAGAAGAGTTTTATTATATGTGCTACTGGACACTTAGGAGGAAAAACTTGGAGCAAGTGAAAAATTATGGGCTTATATATGAAACTGAAAAAAATCAGGTGTAAAAGAAAGGAAAATACATAAAGAAATGATTTTTTCAAAAGAATTTCATTTCAATGAATTTTGTGTAATATAGTGCATTGTTGGGGGATTCCTACTATGTGCCAGTTTTTCCTCTAGGTGCTTTACATGGAATATCTCATTTACGCTTCACAACAATAATAGCGGTGTGAAACAGGGACTGTTATTATCCCTAATGTACTTACTAATCAAGAATCAGAAGCACATAGTTATCACTTGTCTAAAGTCATCCGGTGGCGGGCGGGGCGGCACGCGCCTGGGTGGCTCAGTCTGTTGGGTGCCTGCCTTCGGCTCAGGTCATGATCCCAGAGTCCTGGGATCGAGCCCCACATCGGGCTCCCTGCTCTGCGGGAAGCCTGCCTCTCCCTCTCCTATTCCCCCTGCTTGTGTTCCCTCTCTCTGTGTGTTTCTCTCTGTCAAATAAATAAATAAAATCTTTAAAAAAAAAATAAAGTCACCCAGGGAATAAGTTATGGAGACAGGATTCTAATACAGGTATTTTGACACTTAACCCATGTCATGACTTCCCCACTCTGCTACCATTTCAATGTGGAGGACATTTGAATGGAGAAAGTATAACCAACAACTCCCATCATCATACTTGTGATAGTTAATTTTATATGTCAGCTTGATGGGCCAAGGGCTGCCCAGATATTTGCTCAAACATTACTCTAGGTATTTCTGTGAGGATATTTTTGGATAAGGTTAACATTTAAACAGACAGAATAAAGCAGATTATCCTCACTAATGTGGATGGGCTTCATCTCATCATTTGAAGACCTGAATAGAACAAAAAAGCTGACCCTCACCCAGTAAGAAAATTCCTCCTGCCTGACTAGGACATCAGCTCTTTCTGGTCTCCCACCTAACCAGCCTCCAGGCAGGAACCACACCATTTGCTCTTCTGAGTCCCTAGCTTAGCAACTCACCCTACAGATCTTGGGACTTATGTCTCCATAATAATGTGAGCCAATTCCTTATAATAAGTTCATATATATATGCGTGTGTGTGTGTGTCTTACTCTTATGAATATATAGGGACACATATACATTCACATACACACTACACACACCCACACCCACACACACACACACACACACACCTCCTATTGGTTCTGTTTCTCTGGAGAATCTTGACTAATACAGTACTTCATCTATATGCTTCCATTGGGAATTGAGGTTATTTTTTGCGATCTTTGGATTTTCTCATGAGGAAAATGAGGAAACTGTTTTCATTATTATTCCTTTAACATGTAAAGACATTATTCACATTATTTTGTGTTGTAACTTAGCGCTTGAGATGAAAAGTCTTAAATGTTCACATGAATAGTAACTTTGAACTTTAATTTTCAAGTGATAACAAATACCTAGATGCTCAGAAACACATATTCATATTTCAATTTAGTCATATAATAAACACTCTAGACACCCAATTTTAGTACTTATCTGTTGCGACTTAAGTCTAGTAAAATGTGAAATAATTTAGGGTTTTTTAGTTGTCAATTTATTGTAGTCCATGTTCAGAGTAAAAGTTATTTTTTCACTCACTGTGTTCTTTCTCCAAAATATTCAATCTATTTACCTGTACCTTGACTTTGCTCTCAGTCTCAAATGGAAATACTGCACTGTTTTTCCTTCATAAGCAAGTCTCAACTACTCCCACATACTTTGTAGGTTTTATTTGTAGGTTTGGTTACCACATGAGCTTTGGTAGCTTATTTTTCAAATTAGAAATCTTATACTTGGGAGATGCGCATTCATGCAGATAATCGATCAAATATATAATCTCACATTGAAATGGCATCACCAGTTTCAACAACTGTGACTTAGTTCCTTAAACAGTTATTGCAAGATAATAGGCTCCTCCAATTGATAAGCATGTTTTGACATGAAACTTGTTTTTTTCATGGTTAGCATACTAAAATTAAATTAGATAAAAGATCAGTTATTTCCTTTATTTTATGGTCTCTTAAAAATTGCTGTTTGGAACATGAAGACTCGAAAAATCCCAATCAAAAAATTAAAATAGAACTCCCCAGGAATATAAGTTGCTTATGGTTTTCTAAAGTTTTTATTTCTCTAATACAATAATATTTATAAACCAGAAGCCTCATTAGCTCTGATTACTCTCATCTTTGTGTTTCTTGAATTAAATCAAAGTAAAGCCTTGTCTTCTTAGATTTTGAAACCTTTCCTCATAACAGAAGGAGATCAAAGCAAAGGGATTGCTTGACAGTATAAAGTGGATGTTAATCCTAGAGTCAGTCAGTAGAATTGTTTTAATCATCTTAATGTCTGAAAAGGTAGATAGAAAAAAAATCCTGTTTCTATACTAAACAGCAACATTCTGAACAGTTGGTTGGACCACCCTGGATTTATGACTTTTTAAATCTTACACTCACCTCTCCGAACTACCTTATAAAATTATAAACATATATAACTGATTAACTGATAGTTGAATATAGATGAGATCTAGTTTTTAAAAATGTAATTATTAAAATTAAAATGTTTCCTGTTTAACTGATGAGTTATCTGAATGATTCCCCACTTATTTGGAGGGAGGGATAGCTACATAAATTAGATTAGACCCTTATTTAGCCTTGCTAATTATTGTGTACTACAAAGGAATCAAAATTATATAATTTTCTATTGTTACTGGTTGATTTACTATAGTATTTCAGTCTTTCCATATGTGAATTATAAGAAATTACTGATCAGTATTGAGGATACCATCTTCATTGTGTTCTAATGTTCTTTCAGTTGTAAATTTTTGTGATTTTTTTTTTTTAGATTTTATTTATTTATCTGTCAGAGAGAGAGAGAGAGGGAGGGAGGGAGGGAGAGCATGAGCAGGGGAAGGGGCAGAGGGAGAAGCAGATTCCACACTGAGCAAAGAGCCTGATGTGGGACTTGATCCCAGGACCCTGGGATCGTGACCTGAGCTGAAGGCAGACGCTTAACCGACTGAGCCACCCAGGCACCCCTAGCTTTATAGCAACATTTTATTTATTTTTTTTAAAGATTTTATTTATTTATTTATTTATTAGGGAGAGAGAGAACGAGCAGGGAGGAGGGGCAGAGGGAGAGAGAGAGAGAAGCGTACTGTCTGCTGAGCAGGGAGCCTCATGAGGGGCTCGATCCCAGAACCTGGAGATCATGACCTGAGCCGAAGGCAGACATTTAACCAACTGAGCCACCCATGCGCCCTTATAGAAACATTTTAAAACACCTCTGTGCATGTACGACTGTGCTCAGGATACAGCTATAATTTTTCTTCTAAGTTGCTTTGGGTGATATTCAGTATAAATAAGAGCAATCTCAATAATTACCCTAGTCCATCACCTTAGAATTGGATGCCTCCTCAAGTCACAGAGGAGTGGACCCAGTATTGAAAATGAAACTAGCATTTTACTGTGTGATGAATACGAACGGACAATATACTTGATTATTTAAAAAGTTGTTGTTGTTGTTTTTGTTTTTCTAATATAGGAAAAGAGGCCCAGAATCAGAGATATGTGGAGCTCAACTGGAGAGATAGTTGGGGGAAATAGAGTTTAACTATAATCTAGTTTTCAAACATTCCCCAGGACTTTAATCTTAAGAACTTGGCACTTTGGCAGAAAATTTGTAAGATAAGAGCCATTAGTAGTGTTATAATTTAAAGGTGAAGGCACAGAAAATACTTCCATTAGTAGTGTTATAATTTAAAGGTGAAGGCACAGAAAATACTTCCTCACTCTGGTTATCTCCTTTCTGGCAAGATTAGGTGGGCCTTTGGGGCCTAAATAATCCTTTGCATTGAACCACAAGTCAGACTGTAAAACACAGGATGATGAACATATCTGAACTTTCCTCTTTATTTCAAAACTGTTGATACGTAGGCATTTTTATGGACAGGAGAATTTTATTTCTTTATTATTGATTACATCTAAAAGTAACCCTGTTATAACCTGTGTAGAAAATATTCTGGTAGATCTTCAGGAAGAAAGGATTAATAAGCAATTTTAAACTACGATTACTCTTCAGTGATGGCACATCTGAGTTATACCAGCAAACTTCTTAAACTATTAAGTAGATTATACCAACAGTGTATAAGAGATGGAATAATAGTATTTGCTATTCTTCATTCTTACTGTGTCAGGCACTGAGCAAAGCATTCTGTATATAGTATCTTATGTAAGCTTTATAAAAATCTCTAAGGGAAGAGTTAATATTCCAATTGTACAGATGAGGAAACGATAACTTGGTCGCATAGTTAGTAAGTGGTTGATCAGGGACTCAAGCCAAGGTGGGCTTGGCTTCCAGGCCCATGTCTGCAAATTTTACCCTGCACAGCCTTCACACACTAACTGTTGTGAACATCAGTCTTAAAAAGACACATAAATAGCAGAAAGAACACAAACTTTTGTGTGGTTTGAAATCTATCTCATTTGTTAGTGAATGGCTGGAAAAGAACAAGGGAGGAGGGAAGGACAATGTATTAAGGAAACACCAGCCAAATGCCCCCAAGTTAGTGCCTTTAACGTAATAATTTTTGCTTTTATTTTCTTGCTCACAAGAAGTCAAAACAGGGATTCCTGATAAACAGAGAGCTTTCCTGTAACATTTCCTGTAAGTGATAATTCAGTTCCTTCCTTTTCATGGCTTTGCCATTTTCAGTATGTGACTTGTCAGGGCTCCCCAATGATGGGAAATCACAGTGGGTTGTGATCTGGAGGTTTGCAGGGTCCAGGCCTAGGAGTGCCATACATCTCCACTGCTCATTTTCCACCAGCAAACATTCAGTCACACTGTTACACACAGAACTCCAAGGCAGACCGAGAGATGGTCTAGGGATGTGATCTGAAAAAAAAAAAAGAAGAGTAGTTTGGTGCTATGGCTTGTTGTTCTGGACTTGAGCACCACAGAAAGATGAGCAGCAATCTGGTAGTGATAAAGAAAAACTACTGGCCACTCGTGCAGTTAAGCCAGCATTATCTTTAATTCTCTTTTCTCTACTTACTCTTATTAATGCTTTCCTCTTTCACAGCCTTTAATTTTTGTTTTTAGGTTTGAGAGGGAGCCGGAACAGCAACTTAAAAATAACAGAAACTAACCTGCCAACCTCTCAAAAATGAAGGTGAAATCAGGGCGTCTCGGTGGGGCTCAGTCAGTAATTGTCTGACTTTTGATTTCAGCTCAGGTCATGATCTCAGGGTCCTGGGATCCAACCCACATGGGGCTCTGTGCTCAGCAGGGAGTCCGCTTGAGGATTTTTCTTCCTCTACCCTTCCCCCTATGCATGATCTTTCTCTCTCTCTCTCAAATAAAAAATAAATCTTTTTAAAAAATGAAGGTGAGGGGCACCTGGGTGGCTCAGTTGGTTAAATGACTGCCTTCCACTCCAGTCGTGATCCCAAGGGTTCTGGGATCGAGAGCCCCATGTCGGGCTCCCTGTTCAGCGGGGAGCCTGCTTCTCCCTCTCCCTCTGCCTGCCACTTCCCCTGCTTGTGCTCTCTCTCTCTCTCTGTCAAATAAATAAATAAAATCTTAAAAAAAAATTAAAAATAAAGGTGAAATAAATACATACTACACATAGTAAGATGGTAGATTTAAACCCAACTCAGCAATCCTACTTGATATTGACTCAAATGAGATAAAATGTTATGTCCACACAAAAACTGGTAAGCAAGTTTGCAAATTTTTTGTAAGTTTATATAAGTTATAAGCAACTCAAATATTCATCACCTTGTGAATGGATGAATAAAATACAGTAAATCCATACGATAAAATACAGCAATAAGGAACAACCTACTTATACATGCAAAGACATGAATGAATTTCATTATTATGCTAAGGGGAAGAAGCCATCCACAAAAAAACTACATACCACATGATTCCATTTATATGAGGTTCTAGAAAAAGCAAAACAGCAGCAACAGGAAGTAGATCAGTGGTTGTCAGAAGCTACAGGGGCATGAAGAGGATTGACTACAAAGAGGTAATAAAGGAACTTTTGGGGAGTGAGGGAATTGTTCTATACCTTGATTGTGTGTATGGTTACAAAACTGTATACACTGAATTATACATTTAAAATTGTCCCTCAATAAAGTTGACATTAAAATGAATTAATAACTTGACAATCATATCTTTAAAAACAGCAAGTTGACATTACAAGTGAGCTAGTGGATACCCTTTTTTCTTTAGAATTTTATTTATTTATTTGAGAGAGAGTGAGAGAGAGCATGAGTGGGGGGGAGGGGCAGAGGGAGAGTGAGAAGCAGATTCCCCATTGGGCAGGGATCCCGATGCGGGACTCGATCCCAGGACCCTGGGATCGTGACCTGAGCCAAAGGCAAACGCTTAACCGACTCAGCCACCCAGGTGCCCCACTAGTGAATACCCTTGAAATAAGACCCAGTGTGGGGAGAAGGATAACTCATTGGGAGAATGTGAGGGGAGAAGATCGGTAGAATAACCCATGTTGCAGGAATCCTGGGACTGAGCGTATTAATAGAGGCCCTAATCCCCTCTCTATAGGTGTCTATTAAAATGTCCCTGAGAGTTTTGGCTACTCTCTTATCTAAACAGAAAAAGTGACTTTGTGACAGCCAGTTTACTGATTTCATGGTGAAGGCATCAGGTAATAATGGCAAGTTGGAATACCCTTGTGTTTGCTACCTAGCTCCAAAGAGCAAACAAACAGGCCTCGTTTAGCTAATTGAGGCCAACTGGTTTGGGTCTTAAGCAGTCACTGGATTAGAACAGATGACAAATGCTTTTGAGATAGATGTGTATAAACCCTTTTAGAGCCTGAGGCAGAGCATATCATACTACATGTGGAGCAGCATAGGGCATAGCTAGGGAAAGAAAGCAAACTTTAAACCAAGGAACAAGTTGGTGTTAATGCCAAATGTAAAGTTAGAAGAGGGAGCTGAAGATGCACCTGTCCACTTCTAAGGTTCATTAATGGGTGTAGAAGCTGGATAGTTACAAAACCTCTCTAAGCAGGTAAATGCAGTTGATTTTCCTTTCTATCTGCTTACTATATAATCTCTCATTTAACTGCTTGGTTTTTATTAGTGTATTATTGGTATATTTAAATTAAAAAAATAAAAGTAATATATGAGTGAGATTTATAAGAAAATTTGAGGAAGCGCAGAAATGTATAAAAAAGAAAATTGAAAACATCTTTTCCCATTGCCCATGCCTATTGTCCTCTAGAAACATAATTCATGGTAAAGTGTCTTGATTTTTGTATAAATGTGAGTTTATGCTCTAGCACCTAAGATTTTGAGATTTCTTTCTTTTTTTTTAAGATTTTATCTATTTATGAGAGAGAGAGAGCTCACATGCAAGCAAAGGGAGGGAGAGGACAAGCAGAGCACTGAGCCCAATATGGCGGCTCGATCCCACTACCTTGAGATCATGACCTGAGCCGAAATGAAGAATTAGACACTCAACCAACTGAGCCACCCAGGTTTCCCGAGATTTATTTCTAATTCTCATACATATTTATATCATCTAGCATCACTGATTTTTTTTTCTCTAAAAACTTTGCTTTCCCATTTGCCTTGACCACTCTCCATTATCTCAGTTAGAGGCATACCATTCATGTATAGGCACAAGGCAAAATGTTAGGATCATTCTTGATTCCTTTTTTGCAAAACTATACTCCAAAGCCATCAACAAATATCTTCAGACTCACTCCCAAAATATTTGGAATGTTCCATAACTTATCACATCTACTACTACCACATCTAGAGTGAAGGCCCCATTTCTCTCCTAACTAGTTTCCCTGATTCCACTTCTACCTTTTTAAAGTCTGTGTCCATGGAATTATGTCCTACCCCTGCTAAAAACCATCCAGTGACTTTCTGGACACCGGACTGAAATCCAGACTTTTTCAGGCCTACAAACCTGATGTTTGGCCTTTGGCTACTTCTCTGATCTCATCTTGGCCTTCTCTCCCTCTAGTTTTCCTCCTTGCTGTTCTGAAAATAAATTCAATGCATTTCTTTCTGAAGATCTTTTGTGTTTGGTTGGTTTTTGCTTTTTATTCTATCTGAAATGTTTTTCCTCAGAACTTTGTGTGGCTCACTCTATCACTCAGCAATCTGCTTAAATGTCACCTCCTCAAAAAGTCCTTGCTCTACAATATCACCCCATCCCATGAAAACATTAATCCCCTTATCCTACTTCTTGGTCTTTCTAGCATTTACCACCACTTGAAAATAATGTATATACCTATTTTATTGTCTATCAGACACACAAGTGTTTACTCCATGAGGGCATAGACTTAGTTCATTAATTATAATACTTACATCCCTAGAAGAGTACCTATTATAGAATAAGCACTAAGTATTTTTTGAATGAATGAAACTTCAGCCTATCTAGCTATTTAGATAGTTTAATGAAGAGCTTTCTACTTCATCGAACTGTTCTCACTACTGTGATTACCAAGCACAGATCAATTGGAGATATCTATTATTTTTCTCTTTGAGACTTGGGCAGAGCTAACCAAAAATAAGTGAACTAAGTCCAGTACTGGTTTTTAATATGTTATTAATAACAAAATACACTAGATTGGGTGATTAATTATGTGTTAGAATCTTTGCCTCAAAGTAGATAAAGAAAAAAAATAAAGAAAATAGTGTTGATGTTTGTGTATTTCAGAGACTATTTATTCTATTATTTTTAAATATACAATCTCATTTCTCAGGAAATCTTGACATATATCTCGCTGTGGAAGGTTAGGTCCATCAGTGTCAATCACACATTCATTTGCTCCAGACGCTACACTGGCTTTCACAACTCTCCAGGGTTTCAGTGTTTTATATTAAGCTGCATCACTCTGATCCAGCTGGTTCTGGAACACAGCCAAAGCTATGGACATCTTCAAAGGCCTTTTTAAGATTGCAGGGTGGAACTGTGTTTCGAGAGTTTGTTTGCCTTCATGATGTAGATGATGAGCTTTCTAAACTTTGGACAGCATTGGTAATAGTTTCATCTATTTATATCAACAAGAATACACGATAGAACTAAGAAAGGAAAACTTTAATCATTTTTTACATTCCCCAATTTAAACAAATGAGATAACGAAATTCAAAAGCACTCCCAAGGTATCCCTCCCCCTTTCCCAGGATATGTAACAGCTTAATCCATTACTCTGGTCCTGTCATTCACTTGGCAAGATGATACTAGTCATCAAGTAAAACAGTCAGTTAAGGGAAATGTTTTACTCTGTTCATGGTTGCTAGTGAAATTAGATGATGTGGGGGTGGGGGTGGTGGCAGGAAGCAGAGAGAGAGAGAGAATCCCAGGCAGGCTCCATGCCCAGTGCAGAGCCAGACACAGGGCTCTATCTCACAATCTTGAGATCATGACCCTGAGATCATGACCTGAGCCAAAATCAAGAGTCGGATGCTTAACCGACTGAGCCACCCAGTCACCCCCAAATATAGATACTTTTAAAGTAAATTTAAGACTTTAGTCCAAAATATCTTCAAACCTGCATTAATGAAAAGATGTCTCTATTAGATGTTGCTTGCAGGTTTCACACACTCAAGTGGTCCTTACTTTAAGGAAAACAATATAAATCTCAAATATGCTAGTAATTTAATCTAGTAATTAGATATTGATACGATATATAATATTTTGACAGGCTTGGATATGAAGGGACTAGGCCAGGAAGAATGGACTTACTAAAAACTAGGTTGTAAACTTTTGTCTTATGTTGACAATGTAATGAAATCTGTCTAAAGTAGCAATGGTGATGGTACTGGTGGGAAGCAAGTCTGATGCAGTGGAGAATCTGTGGGGATTACTCAGCATAAGCTTAAAAGTTAGTTTTTTAAAAGGACTATTTTCTGGATACAGTTATTATATTTGTGGAATTGTCAATTGATTCACATAAAAATTCATGTTATATTAGGTCTTACTAAAGCTAGATTCTCTTCTACTTATTCATTCCTCTCATTTGGTGGGAGGTCAGCTCAGATGTCTTCTCCAACTTATCTTTCTCATGGTATTGGCCTACGCAGACTGTTCTTTAAACTGGAACATGTTCTGGGATCTTGATGAAACTGTATAAGAAAACTAGGGGCTTCCCCCTGAGTTGGGCACATGATAGGCACACCATAAGTCCCATTTTCCTTCGTCTTATATGCCATGCTCTCTAATTCCAAAATGATGCTTGCATTCAAGTTTGAATTCTATATCATATTGTCTCGTAGTTGCTAGAAAGAGCCATGAAATAAACAGAACATAGAGAAAAGCTTTTATCCTTGAGAATCTCTGTTACCACATGTATAGCTTTTCTTAAGAACTTGTTTGTGGAATGCCTGGCTGGTTCACTTGGTAGAGCATGTGACTCTTGATTTTAGGGTTATGAGTTTGAGCCTCATGTTGGGTGTGGAACCTATTAAAAAAAAAACTGTAACTTTTGAAGGAAATAAAAAGAAAAATTATTCTGTGAGTAGTGGAGTGGTAGAATTACAATGAAAAGATTCTTGGCAATGTTATTTTGAAGAAAGGAAATAATTCCCTACTAAAAACCCCTCAAATTTGGCCAAATAAATAGCTATTTTCCACCATTTGGCATATTATCTCTCTTTCAACAAGGTTCTATTGTTCTTCTCATCTCACAGTTTATAGAGATCAAGTAGTCAGGACACTTGAAATTCTAGGGTAGGCCTCAAAAGAAGGAATCAGGAATCGGTCCCAAGGAAAAAGGAAAGTTTAGGTTAGTTGATCCATGATTTTATTTTTTTGCTGTTTATTAAAGGACATATGGGCAAATATGAAAATGACTTCTTCCTCTATGTGAGTAAATGTAATTGTACTATATATTAATTTTATAAACCAATCACCATTGAGCTTTGAAAAAAAATTCATCACTTTAAATCATGATTCAACATAGAGATTTTTAAGTTAAATCCATACATATTTATTGAGCACTTACTATGTGGCAGATACCCTTTCTAAACTTTCTAAACTCCAGTGTCCTCATCTGTGTGATTAAAAACTGTAGCTACCTCATAGGGTTGTTTTGAGAATATGCATCTAAAACACCTAACCTAGTACATTGCACACAGTAGACACACAATAAAGAGGGCCATTATTATTTGTTATTCTTCTTAAATGCCTTAAAACAGATTCCAGAAACAAAAAGGGATGGCAGATATAAAAGCCATAGATCTTATAGCAGGCTGTGGTAATAAAAGATCCCCTTAAGCCAGATATGCAAACACATATGTGGTTACACTAAGAAACACATCCACTCACTTATTAAATAATTTAATGAACACTTACTATATGCCAATCACTGTGGTAAGTGCTGGGGATATATTCGTGAATAAGATAAACAAATTCTGCCCTCCTGGTGCTTATGGTCTAGAAGGCAACAATGACATTAAACAATAATTACTCAAATGCTCTATAATTACTATCATAACAAGAGCTATGAAGGAAAAGTGCCAGTGCTATAAAAGTCTAAATCCAGGGTGGTGGGGGTGGGTGGGTGGATAATTTAATTTGAACAGTCAGAGAAGGCTGCCCCAGGGAAATGACATTTAAGTGAGATCTAGAGTCAACAAGACAAATTGGTAGAGGTGGTGTTGATAGAACATAGTAAAGTAATTCAAAGGTATAAATAAAACCACAAAAAAGATCTCATTTCAGCCAAAGACGTTTTTACTTTAAAATAATAGAAGAACATTTCTAAAGGTCCTTATAGTTTGAAGCTATTATTATAGGGTTATTACTAGGTTATTTGTCTCAATATGAAAATTAAGAAAATGTTATTTAACAAAATACCCTTAAAGGGATCCATCTCTTACAAATTCAGGTGTTGTATGTATAAAAAGCTAGAATTACAAAATTGGTCTTGCTAAACTCCAGGCTTCTGAGGCATGAGGTAAACAGAAGTGGATAAGGTTTTATTTGCTTTGGGGAGTTTTTTATTTGTTTGTATTTTTAGGCATCGTTAAGTGGAAAGAACATTGAATCTGAGGTCAGGAGGTCTGAGTTCTATTTCTGACTGTTACTCACTCACTGGGGAGCCATAGGCAAGGCCTTCAAGCTACCGCTCCCTCTTCTGTAAAGAGGAGTATTGCTTACAAAAGCCCTGCATTGCAGAAGCTTAGCTGAGGAGCTCTGTTAGCTCAGGTCATGGCCTGATGGTATGGATTGGGGTCAGAGGATTCCTGAAACTTTTCTTCTTTCATCCAAACATCTGTTTGCTCCTCTGTTCTGGATTTATGACAGTAAATGTCCAGACCTTAAGACTGAAAGGAGAGGGGCGCCTGGGTGGCTCAGTTGTTAAGTGTCTGCCTTTGGCTCAGGTCGTGATCCCAGGGTCCTGGGATGGAGCCCCGCATCGGGCTCCCTGCTCGGCGGGAAGCCTGCTTCTCCCTCTCCCACTCCCCCTGCTTGTGTTCCCTCTCAAGCTGTGTCTCTCTCTGTCAAATAAATAAATCAAATCTTTAAAAAATAAGACTGAAAGGGGAGAAAGAGAAAAGAAAAGATCAGCAGCTTTTGGTAACAGTCATGGAACAAAAAACTGAGAGGAGCAAAAGTTAACTTGAGAGTGAAGAGGACAGTATGGGAATTGAATATTTATCACCTCACTTATGTGAGTCTTTTATCTTCTGGGTGGTGCTTGGGGTCCTGTTACTGGAAATAATGACACTACTGTGAGAATCAAGCAGACTGTTCTTATTTGCTCAGAGTTTTTCCTTCTTGCTTTTCTTCCTAAGGGACTTTCTGCCTTCTCCCAACCCATTCTCCTTTCTTTTTTGGCTTCCTTGTCTCCTTTCATTTGTTTTCCCTGCCACTCTTTTTCCCTGATCCTTTCATTTTCCCCTCTCTATTGCTTCACCCCACAAGGACACAATCATTAATTAAGACCCTTAATAACTGAAGCAAAAATGTATTGTAAGGGGCGTCTGGCTGGCTCAGTTGGTGGAGCATGAGACTCCTGGTCTCAGGTTTGTAAGTTCAGGCCCCACATTGGCTGTAAAGATTACTTAAAAATGAAATATTTTTTAAAAATGTCTTTTAATAAAAGCCTTAAAAATTATAATCAGTTGTTATGACTACATAGTACAAAGCCAAAGCCACAAAGCCAGTCAACAAATATCATCCAAAGGTCACCGTTCATGTCACCCAATCCTATCTGCAAGATTTCCATTTGCAATAAAGTAATATCCTACCACTCACATGGTGGAATTTACAAGTTTTTAAGGGAAAAAATGAGAAGAATAGAAAGCATTGTATGTACGCTCTGTGTGTATGCCACTGAGCTAAAAATGTCATGCTCTGATATCGTCAGATGATCTTATTGTCATTTTGCAGGTGGGCTCTTCTAAGAAATTACTTGTCAATCCATAACAGTTGTAAATATATAAATAAAAAAATAAACACAGGCAAATAAATCTGAGGAAAAAAATAGAAGATTGCCTTAGATTTTGTGTAACTAACTAGGGAATTTTTTTTTTTTGAAGGATGTAAAGTAGGATATATTAACTGTTTCAGTGAACACATTTTGTGAAGTGCCTTCCGTTTTAGCACTTTAAGTTTATCACATTTTGTTGACTTCTGACATTCCACTTTCCTAGATTATAGGAAAGATCTGTTTATGTAGTTTGTTTTAAAAATGTGCCAATGCCTGTACATTAACAAGATTTTTAAAAATACAACTGTATAAAACAATTTATTGGTCTTTTTGGGGTATCTGCTGTAACTCCAGTGTATTACAACTGAGCCATTAATCTTGTCGCTTCATCAACATTAACTGGTTCGTTTTCATGACACTGCTGAGGAATCAGCTGTTTCTGCAAAGGTTCAAGGGAAAGGCCTTTTGAGAAACGGGCAAGTTCCTTTTGTATATCTACAAAAGCTTTATTCACTCTGTTAACTTTTTCAT
Organism: Eumetopias jubatus; assembly: GCF_037043125.1. Classification (NCBI taxonomy): domain Eukaryota; kingdom Metazoa; phylum Chordata; class Mammalia; order Carnivora; family Otariidae; genus Eumetopias; species Eumetopias jubatus. The sequence continues at coordinate 125,582,390 of NW_028274808.1, read as the reverse complement.
CATTCACAATGTTTATCTTCTTAAGATTAGTGGTAACTGGTTTTACTTTGTTTTTAGACTTAAAGTTTTTTTGGCTGGCTATATGAAATACATTCCTGGACTTCTGCCCTCTTAGTTTGTTCTTGGCCATTGTCTTCAATACCCTCGTGCAGCAACTCACGCTCCGACTGACACCATCTACACGCAGAAGATCTTCCCTAACTAGGGAATTTTTTAACTTGAAAACTAAAAAGTGAATTGTTTTCAGGGAAATTATTTATGCCCAACATTATCTTATATTTGTATAGAAGATAACCAAACATCATTATTTCAAAAATATTTTTATTTATTTGAGAGAGAGAGTGAGCACAAGAGAGAACATGAGTGGGGTGTGGGGGCACGGGGAGAAGCAGACTCTCTGCTGAGCAGGGAGCCCAACTCGGAACTCGATGCCAGGACCCTGGGATCATGATCTGAGCTGAAGGCAGACGCTTAACCAACTGAGTCACCCATGCGCCTAAACATCATTATTTCTGAGATGTTTCTGATACCTAAATGCTACAGCAAGGAAATTCCTCAGCATCCCCACTAATTTGTCACCACATGGTCTACTAGCCAACCATCTTGCAACACAGCGGCAGAGAAGGAAACTGCTCTTCGCAAATGCCAGAATCATAATGTGTTGGCAATTCATGAGGGTACACTGAAATGCTCTCCGATTTTATTTTTTTGGTTGGAATTGATTTTTAAGAATTCATATAATTAGCAGGCTGGTTGAGCAAGTCAAATTATTATGGATTTGCCCGAGTTAGAAATGAAGTCACTCAGAACAAATGAAGTCATGAAACCTGTCCCTGTTGCCGAACGCTTCTTACTATTCTTTTGTTACCTCATATGTGAGAGAGCTAATGAAACAGAAGTTCTAATCATATAATCTGAGAACTCCTGAAATTTTTTCACTTCTCAATTCTTTGATAAAGAAAAGAGAATATAGCAATAAATTGGTAGCATGGGCATGCACAAAAGAGAAACAAATCTATTTTGTTGATTTTATAAACAATAGAATCAACAAGCTTGGAAAAAGATGAAAAAAATTTCTTTTCTGGTGTTCAAGTGGGAAATCTAAGCAAGAACTTTGATTCTTTAGGAAGGCATCCCATAGAATTTGGTTAGTAGGCCAGTCTTTCTTTTGGCAATCCCAGAAAAAAAACCCCAAGAGTCCTTTCCCTGAAATCTGCAAAAATAGGACCAAAAATTATATTTTGTGTTTTGTCAGTATTCCAATCTAAATGACCTGAGGGATGGTAGAGAGCATACCCAGGAGTCCATGGTTTCCAAGTAGATTTCTTCCTAAACATCAGCCAGGGGCCTGGGAGTTTCCCTCAAAAAGGAAGACATTAATTTAAAAGCTACTTATGAAGGTAAACTCCAATATTAGAAATTAGATATCTTCATGGTGGAGTGTTTTAATGATTGGAAAAAAAAAGGAAATCAGGAGCTTTAACAAGGAAGAGTTTGAAACTAAGCTCTTGTTAGTGTTCTCCAACTGTGGCCTGAGAACAGTATGTTATGAGCATCCTACGTCACCTACTGAAGTGATCACCCAATGATTATCTGGTTATCCCAACTGAATGAGGTTCTCCTTAACTTCTTCCACCTCTTTTTACTCTGATTCTACTCCAGATAAGCAAACTTCTTACCTAAATTTTATTTTTCACCTGGACTTCCCTGGAAGTAAAATGATCTGAGTATTCCAGATTGCTTCACAAGTATCCTTTTTTAAATTTACAATAAACTTCTGGGTTTCTCATCAACTTCTAGTGAGCTTTATTTTTAGCATGAATGAGTCCCTGAGAGTCTGCCTATTCTGCAGTTGTACCAATAAAAATGAATTTCTGAATATGCTTGGTTTTAATTGATAGAGACTTCATAAAGAATAATTTGCTCTGAGAGTTTCAATCTGAAAAAAACCTGCCTAGTGTTCTCTTTCTAACCAACTCTTTAAGTGCAACATGACTGAACTAAAAACCACATCCTTCATTTAAACTGAATAACAGTTTGTGAACTCTTGTCATGTATAAAATTTATCTTTGTTTAAAGCTATGTATAAAACGTTAAGTTTATATATTAATGCTGATAATTATTGAGGCTTGATAATGGATACATTGGGAGTTCATTATAATATTCTTTCTGTAATAAAAAGTATGTTTGGGGCACCTCGGTGGCTCAGTCAGTTAAACATCTGCCTTTGGCTCAGGTCAGGATCCCAGGGTCCTAGGACTGAGCCCCACATTGGGCTCCCTGCTCAGTGGGGAGCCTGCTTCTCCCTCTGCCCCTCCCCCCCTTTTGCTCTCTCTCTCTCTCTCTCTCAGATAAATAAAGTCTTTAAAAAAGTGTACGTTTGAAATTTCTTAATAAAAAGTACAGCAAAAAATTAAAAAATATCAGGAGATTTCAAAACCATCTTCAAAGAACGTTCTAAAATTGAGGTAATGTGATTTGTTCTCTGCCTGGATTTTCAGTGTTATTTGTCTCCACAACAAGCAAAACTTTAGCTCAAGTTACTCAGGCAATGCTATCAGGTGTCCGCCAGCTCTGCCGCTTGCTGTGGGCTGTTTCTTTGCCAGGAGGCACTATATTTGGATCTATGTGTGACGGTTGATACTTTGGCTCAAGTTGTAAGAACCAACTCATTTCTTTTCTAGGAGGGGATGATACTTGTTTGTCCCTGCTGATCATGTTGAAATATCTGTGAAATAGATAAGATTTTGATTTTCATAGGGGTATTTCTGCCCTCTTGATAAAAAACCTACTGAAAGTTCTCTTTGTACCCCAAGGCCTCTGTCCCCTTGTATATGATAGGATCTCTTGGTCAAAATTTTTATATGCTCTGTTTTTGGGTCAGAAATACTTTAGTGTTACAGAGACTAGGTTCTGAAATGACAACATGTTGATTTAACTGTTATATAAACATAAGTATATATTTAATAATATAAAATTTAAAGTATTATAAATTTAATAAATAATATAATATAAACAATATAAAATACTATTAAATATAAAAAAAGTCTATAAGAATTTTGTCAAGGAATCTGACCAGATAGATACAAAGAAAACAAGAAATGTCTTCATCTTTTTTCTCCTAAGGATTAAATCCTACATAGAAAGACTTATTGGCCTAATAAATTACATTTAACAAAATGTTCAGTTGATGTTAATTTAGGAAATGTGTCTCATTTACTTCAATGTGGTATTTGTTTTGCCCATTTTATCACAGTGCTTTTTGTTACATTAGTTTAACTGTTATGTTGAATGTGTTTGTTTAAAAATTTATCAAAATTGTCTTTTAATGTTTAATACTGCTTTGATTAAGACCACACTATTACGTTTGATTAAGGTGTATCTATATCAGGTAGCTGGGTTAAATTAAAAAATAAAATAAAATCTAGGACAAATTTGACTACTGTATTTTTCAGATTTAATTTGGATGTTTGACTTTGTATTGATGGAACAACTATATATATATGTTCTCAAATTTTCCTTTCTAGAAGAAATTCATAGAGAAAACCAAATATTCTGTGGAGATTATAATTGGATTTTTTCACATACTAAAAAATAAGTTACTATTATCAAGAGGTCTCATTCTGTAGGGACGGCTATGAAACTTAATAGAAATAATGGTTTCAGCTTAAAACATTTGAAGAAAGTATTCTTTACTATCAGGTTTAGAGATTTATCTCTTAATCCTGAAATTACCTTTATTATGATCAATCTTTTTACTTTATTGTCACTTCCCTAATATTCCTTGTCAGTTATGCAAAAACATAGAAATAGTCAAGGAAGTTTACATCTTGAATGAGAACCACATTGGGCTGAATCCGACTTGCATGAAAAGAAAATTTCAGAGTTATAAACTTCCATAATACACTCTGTAAAAGCAGCCACATTTCAGTTATGTACATGTACTCTATAGTCAAATTGTTAGGGTTCAAAGCCTGGTTCTGCCTGTATTAGTCAGCTGTACAAATGTAAGTAAGATTAACTCTGTTCTTTCATTTCCTTGTCTGAAAATAATAGTACCTATCTCCTACAGTTGCTTTATACGTAAATCAATACGTACAAAGAATTCAGAAGAATATCTAGCTAGTAATGGCTATTATTCAAAATTTCAATTTGTTCCAAAGATATTTATGTGAATATGCGAATTTCCATAACAATATATGTGTGTATAACAGTGTTATGTGTGTTAGCACGTGCTAAAAATGCTACTCCTGATTTTCACTTCATTATAAAAGTAAAATGTTTTCGGGCACCTCGGGGGCTCAGTTGGTTAAGCAACTGCCTTCGGCTCAGGTCATGATCCGGGAGTCCCGGGATCGAGTCCCACATCGGGCTCCCTGCTCAGCAGGGAGTCTGCTTCTCCCTCTGACGCTCTTCCCTCTCGTGCTCTCTGGCTCTCATTCTCTCTCTTTTAAAAAAAAAAGTAAAATGTTTTCATAGAAAGTTTGGGAAGTACAAAAAGCAAATAGAAGCATAACAAAATTATACCAAGTTTCACCATCCAGAGGCAACTATCAATAATATTTATAACTATACTTTTTCCATGAATTTTTAAATGTAAGTTTTAGTGTCCTAAATAATAATATTTAAGTGGAAATGGGTGGATTTGTTATTTACACATAGCATACTGAAGTTACTTTGTTAAAGCTTTTAAATTCTGAGAAGAAGCAGACATCAAACTTTTGGCTAAAGTATTAAAATATTAAAAATATTTTGTCATGTAAAATAATCAGATTATGAAAATATTGAAAGATTCCAGGTTCATATCTCACAGATTTAAAAAAAAAAAGGTCTATCTTACTTTCTTCATCAGTTAACCTCTATGCAACTGGCAGAAAGTGGCTTTGAGGAATTTCCCAGAATAACTTTATTCTGAAATTTAATATCAATAGGTCTCTGCATATTATACAGGTTGGCAGAATTTGATATGATGTGTAAATTGGATATTATTAGTAGAATTCAGTTAAGTTTTTGTATATGTTATTGATCCATAGTCATTCCTTCATATTATTCCTTATCCTAAAACAATTCTATGCTTTAATTAGATTTTTGATGAGTTGATTCATCATTCTTTGTATTACATCCCTTTACATTTTGGCTAGGAATGGCATACTTTACTGCATTCCACTGTGACTACACATGTGGATACCTTCCAATGAAAATATTAGTTTCATTGCTTTTCCCAGAGTGTGTAAACGGATTTTAAAAACACTTAGTGGAGGTACTGTCTTTTGGGTGGAGAGATTTTACTGTAAATAAAGCATGTTAAGATTAGATTTCCCCAAGGATCTTTCCAATCCAAAATACCACTTGTTTAAATGCCCTTATTTGTACACTAGGCTTGTTAATAATTATGTCTTCATAGCTCCACCATTGCTGGAGAGATACAAGGAAAAGCTTGAGAAATTGTAAACCCAGACAATGTGAAAGACTACCTAAAGGATCAGAAGAGATTACATCAGTAGTTTGGGACAAAACCATAAATTAAAGAAATTGATATTTAAAAAACAATTTAAAATTAATCTTGGGCTATTAAAAATTTATATTATTAATATATAATATAAAATTTGTATTATCTTGAAGTTAATCAATTAATGTGTGTGGGTTTTTTAAAAAGATTTTATTTATTTATTTGACAGAGAGAGAAACACAGTGAGAGAGGGAACACAAGCAGGGGCAGAGGGAGAGGGAGAAGCAGGCTTCCTGCAGAGCAGGGAGCCCGATGCGGGGCTCGATCGCAGGACCCCGGGATCATGACCTGAGCTGAAGGCAGATGCTTAATGACTGAGCCACCCAGGTGCCCCGATTAATGTGGTTTTTAGAAACAAGTCTGTGTTGTTTTATTCTCGTTATAGTTGTAATAAATATTCTCTACAATTTGAAATACAGAAAATTATAAAGTAAAAAATTAAGTTTCCCAATCCTACCTCCCAAAGATAACTCTGGTTGTTTACCCTATATGCATAGACTAGGTCTAGTTTTAAGATGTATTTTGTTTGTGATTCAGAATAATCACCTTTGCTAGCTCTTTTAAAAATTGGTTAAAAGTTGACAATGAGGAAAGAAAGAACTTATTTCCAGATTTTAAGTCATGGTGGGTCATACCACACTGTAATCTAAAGGAAATGCTTCTAAAAATCCTAAAATGACTAAAAAGTCATCAATTTAAAAAAAATCACAAAAGCAAAAGTCATAATATTTTCACAAAAAGTGACTTTACTTTTAAAATTACATGTCAACAGAGTTTAGGGCATGATAGATGCTCAGTAAATAAGTGTGCATAACATTCTAATGATTTATGTGACAGTATTGATGATAAAAAGAATCACCAATAATGTATCAGTCAGGGTTTTGAAAAGGAAACAGATGGTACCCTTGGAGGTGTATAATTGACATACAATAACCTATTAGTATCAGGTGGATAGCAAAGTGACCAATATTGAAAATGTTTTTTTTCTTTAAATTTATTTATTGTTATGTTAATCACCATACATTACATCATTAGTTTTTGATGTAGTGTTCCATGATTCATTGTTTGTGCATAACACCCAGTGCTCCATGCAGAATGTGCCCTCTTTAATACCCATCACCAGGCTAACCCATCCCCCCACCCGCCACCCCTCTAGAACCCTCAGTTTGTTTTTCAGAGTCCATCATCTCTCATGGTTCATCTCCCCCTCCAATTCCCCCCTTTCATTCTTCCCCTCCTGCTTTCTTCTTCTTTTTTTTTTCTTAACATATATTGCATTATTTGTTTCAGAGGTACAGATCTGTGATTCAACAGTCTTCCACAATTCACGGCGCTCACCATAGCACATACCCTCCCCAATGTCTATCACCCAGCCACCCTTGAAAATGTTTTAATAAAGGAACACTGAACAGAGGTGTGGGCAGATCTTTCTAATGAGCTCTCACAGCATACATCTAGATCTTCTCTCTTTACAGTTTCCTAAGTTCATTTAGATCAAATGTATAAGTCATCCTGATCATCCTGATTGAAAGATGGCAGGTTTTTTTCATTTGTCTTTTCTTAGTTTCTTGCTTCTCAACTCTTTTTACATCAAGCCAAACTTAGGAATGGAGGAAAATGGATAAGCCTTCTTCCCAGCCTGCACTACCTCCCAGACTGAGAAGATTAATTTCTCGGCATAACCAACTAATTGGGAAGTTGTGCCCCAGGCCTATTTCTCATTTTCTTGATTTTCTTCAAATAACATTTTTCTTTGTATACCAAGCTTTTTCGATTATGTTCTGTTTCTATCTCCTCTCCAAAATCACATATTCTCTATCCTTTCTATCACCAACCAGATGCCTCAAAGAAATGACTTTGAGTAAACCATCAGACTGGCTAAAACTTGATCTTTTTTTTTCTAAGATTTTATTTATTTATTTGACAGAGAGAGACACAGCGAGAGAGGGAACACAAGCAGGGGGAGTGGGAGAGGGAGAAGCAGGCTCCCCTCTGAGTAGGGAGCCTGATGCAGGGCTTGATCCCAGGACCCTTAAAGACCGAGCCACCCAGGGGCCCCTAAACCTTGATCTTATCATGAGGAATATTCCTTCCCTTCTGAAATCTGAAACTTGGAGCTCTCTGGTACTTTTTTCAGTGCCCTTACAATCCACCCTTTTTATTCATAAATTGGCTTTTTTTTTTTCTTACTAGAAACTGCCAGGGAAATGCATTGTCCCTTCAAAAATGTCTCCTCTCTCTTCAATATTAGTTATTAATACCACTCCCCAAAACCAGACTTGAAATCTTGAAGCAGTTTTAAAAAGTTTAAACTTTTTGACTTCTTCCTCGATACCCTATTTATTTACTCAATTGCATAGGCATCATGGATCTGCTCCCAGAGCATTTCCCATCCATTTATTTCTTTCTACTCTCTCTCTCTCTCTGCTTCTTTAGTGCTTGCCCCTCTTTCCAGCATCCTCTCCATTCTGGATTTTATTTTATTTTTATTTTTGGGGGGGAGGGGCAGAGAGCAAGGGAGAGAGAGAGAGAATCTTAAGCAGGCTCCAGCCCCAGTGCAAAGCCTAACGCAAGGCTCGATCTCACGAGCCTGAGATCATGACCTAAACTGAAATCAAGAGTCCAGTGCTTTACCAACTGAGTCACCCAGGCGCCCCGCCCATTCTGGATTTTAAACATTAAATATTCATACCTCTGAGTGGTTTGTTTGCCTTTCAGGATTAGGACTTAAAAAAGTAACTTAGAGTAATGTAGGAACTTTTTAAAGACTGGCACTTTACAGTTTATTCGGTGCAACCGTAAGAACTTGTCACAGCCATGCCATCTTGTAATTAAAAGTTTGTTATTTTTGAAGTACCGCAAGAGGATAATAAAATGTTAGAGCAAACATGTATTCACTTGGATAAATACTGGGTTTAGATGGAATATTCTTAAAAACTCTTCCTTCTAAATTAATCTTTTGATCTACTTTTTTTTTTCTCTTGTGCACTGGTTATGATAAAGTGAAACTTTAAATATAGTTTCTTTTGTGGTGAGTTCCTTTGCTTAGCATGTAGAGTTAACAAGGCTAAGGACACTGGTCTGATTTCCTGATGAATCAGTTATCATCCTGCTTAGTCTGTAGTCACAGACTGTCCTTCAAATCATGGCCAACCATTTCATAAATGTTAGTGATGAATAAGACAGAGAAGGGGATTCAGAATGTCTTGGGAGCAATTCATTCTGAAACAAGTTAAGGCACATCCTCTACCAGAAATGGTTTAGTAATTTTGTCCTGTTTCATATACAAGTGATATACATACTCATAATAATATACAAGTATTTAATTTCCATAGTTTGTTGCAGATTGCATCTCTCTGGCTCCCAACAGTGTTAGCTGCTATAGTTTTCCATCTCCTTTCTCTGGTCTTTAAACTGGGTGGCTTATTGAATTTACCAGAAGAAGTGTGTTGAGATGAAAAGGACACGGTTTTTGGAGTCAGATCTTGTGATCTACTTCTGTCACTCATTAGTTGTGTGCTCTTGGTTAAGTTTCTTCATCTCCACATTTCTGTTTCTTCTGAAAACATACCTACTTTATATGGTGGTAAGAATTTAAAAAGATAATGTCCGTAAGTCACGAAGAACTTAGTCCACATTGAATGCTCAAGTTCTCTACTTTTCTTTGTGATATGTAAATAAATGTAATCAATTGGTTTGGCAAGTTCGTATGGCTACCATTTATTCAACATCTACTTGGTGTCAAGCATGCTGCCAGGTGCTTTATATATATTATCTCTACTCCTCACAATAACCTCAAAAAGCTATTTATAATTATTTCTTAAGGATGAGGGAACTGAGATTAGTTGCTGCTGTCTGGGATGCATGGTTCTCACCTAAGTACATTATACAGTAAATTGGGGACAGAGGGATATTTCTAGGGAAGAGGTTTTTAAGCATTGTAGTTTAATAATTACCTGGAGTTGGGGAGGGAGTGTTTTTTAAAAAGCCAGATTCCTAGGGCCCACCTGCAAGGATCCTGGGTCTGGGTAGGGTCCAGGAAAACACAATTTGAACAAGCTGCGTATGTTATTTTGATGCAGCTGTTTTTTTTGGAGGACACTTGGATAAATGTATCTGCATCATACCTTAATTTCGTTTTCTCATTCTTACCCTCCTTTAAACCACGAGAGGAGGAGGACCATTTAGAGGCCGGCTAGCACCTATATGCTAAAATATGAATTTGCTAAGGAAACAACACTCCTCTTACTCTCAGCTCTTCAAGGTGCTTACCCTCTGGTGAAATCTCCTTCTACCACCTGCAATTCTTGATGTCTTCATCAACCTTGTTGGTCTAGGTTCATTTTAACTGTCTCAACAATAAACATAAAGAGGAGCAGAGATGGGACCTTTACAGGCCATTGCCCTGTGGAACTGTCACAAACTGTAATTTCTTGCAACCTCAATTTTCTTAGCTATGAATGGGGATGACCTTTGTCTTATAAAGTTATTGTAAGGATTGCCACACTGGCACTTGGTAGGTATTTGTAAATGTCACTGTTATTATTTATTTAATTTTGAGGTGAGGTGTCAAACATGATAGCACATATTAATATTAATATAAATAATATGTTAATAATATATAAACATATATTAAAGTGCTCCAAGGGCACCTGGCTGGCTCTGTTGGTGGAGTGCAGGACTCTTAATCTCGAGGTTGTGGGTTCCTGCCCCACGTGGGGTGTAGAGATTACTTAAAAAAATAAAATCTTACAAAGAAATAAAGTACTCCAAAACCAGCTTTCACAATAGGAAACTTTTCCTTCCAACATAATCTTTTGGAGAATGTGATGAATGCTACGGAGCAGCGCCATCCATTGAAAATATAGTGCTAGTTACATAGGTAATTTTAAATATCTTAGTATGCACATAAAAAAGAAAATGGATGAAATTAATTTTATATATTTTATTCAAATATAAAAATCTTATTCCAACATGCAATTGATATAAAATTATTAATGAGGTATTTTACATCAAAATTTTCATCCTAAGACTTTGAAATTCAGAGTGCTTTTTTGAACTTCTATCACACCTCAGTTTAGGTACTAAGTTTTCAATGGTGAAGTGAAATGTAGTCCTACCCAAACAGTAAAGTTGTGTTTGACACAAATGCTATCCTGCTTCAGTTTTTAAATGTCAATTAAAAGTATATAAAACAAAAAATTCAGTGCCTTAGTCAAGTAGCCATATTTCAAACGTTCAAGAGCCACACATGGCTAGTGGCTACCGTTTTGGTCGGAGCAGTATTGGACTTTGTCCTCTAGAAGGCTGTTCTATACATCAAGGGGATTCATGGACCCCATGAAGTTCATCCTTGCTTTACACGCTCCTTGGTTAAAAATTGTCCTTTTCACTTTTTATAACCCAATTCACAGTTTTAAAAAGTCAACAAGTTACTTTCCATATATTCACTGCACATTATTTAAGTTTGTTTATGAATAAATTCCCTGGGATAAATCCAGCAACTTTACAGAAACTGAAGAGTGGGCTACTGATTTGTTGGACTTAGTAATGAGGATATACTGGTTGAACGGCTTTTGGCCCTTGCTCTCTATCACTGTCTTCTGGTATGACCACAGAATTTGACTTCTAGATATTCGGGTTACCGATTTTCACCTTCCTGACAAGCAAACTTCAGGGTCTGCCCTTCTCAGGGCACGAAAAGCTCTCTCCAAAAACCAGGCAGTAGTCGCTGGACTTGCATAACTAGGGATTTATCCAAAGCCCTCTTCTATTTTTAGCCAGAACAACTGCTTGCCAATTCAAAGTTTCTGGGGAGAGAAATGCATCCATTACAAAACAGACACGAGGAGCATACCTTCGCCAGGTACTGCTCAAAAATCCCCTGACTACTGCCACCGAAACTCGGTAGCTCAATTGTTTTTCCTGCGCTGGCTTCAGCTCGCCTCAGCAAGCCCGCGCGCCTGACTCTTGCGTACCCTACTCCGCCCGCCTGGGGCGGCCCTGCCTGGCCGGGGGCGTGGCCGGGAGCGGAGGGGGGCGTGTCTCCGCCTGGGGGCGGGGTCGGGGAGTGCAAGCAGGCGGAAGTTCCCCGGGCTGTGGGGACGGCGCACGCACTCGGAATCACTTGTCAGCGCTCGTCTGAGGCAGAGGCAGCGCCTCGCCGGACTCGAGGTGAGTGACCGCCGGGCAGAGATGCGCGGCTCCTACAGCCCGAAGGGAGGAGGGGGAAAAGCAGTCTCCCTGCGCCCAGGGCGCGGAGGGAAGCCCGGCTGGGGAGCAGGAGGGGGCGCGCTTCGCGCGGGGACGGCTCCTCAGGTGCTTTCTGGAGCGGCGGAGGTGAGAGAGCCGCGTGGGAAGAGGAGCTCCCGGGAAAGGGCGGCGCGGGAGTGGGCGCAAGGCCAGAGGACGAGCACTGGAAGTTCCCGGAGCTCGGGTCGGCCGGGACGTGGCGCTCCCGGGCACCCTCGCAGCGACCCGCCGGCCAGCCAGCTGCCGGGAGTCGCCGGGCGTCGCCGGGCACCTACTTTGCCATCTGGGTACACCCACGTCCTGCAGGAACCTCTTTGGGGTGTAGGGAGCGGGACTAAACGGGAAAGGCGTGTTATTTTTTTGTTGGCTTTCGCCCTACTGAGAAGTGTTTATTTCCCCCCAGCTATTTAAAATTGTGTACCTGTTTGGGGAAACAGCCGTGCGACCAGAAATAAAGCTTGTTTAAAAAAATCTGTCATAATCTACAGATTTATTAATACTTGAGTACTTGTTGGGACTTTTGTAAGACTCCCTTCAGTGCATTTGACAATAAGTGGAAAAAGGAAGGGCGTCTGGACAGGGCAGAGCTAGGAAAGAAAATTCGTGGCTGCGTCGGGCAGGGCAGGTCTCGGCTGTGATCGCCAGATCCTATCCCAAGTCCGCCTTCCCGACCGTGGGGACGTCGGACCTGCCAGCCACGGAAATAGCCCGCTCCGGAGCCTTATTTGGCAAACAGGGCTAGGCGTGAACCTCTGCTGGAAAAATGTCTTGTCGACTGCTTTCATCATGTGCCTGTGGCTTTAGTTCTTCAGCTCTACTCCATTATCTCCCAATTTGGGGAAAGAGAGAATCTCAAGATACTGCTCGTTAATTTCAGACCCTTCTTGCCACTGAGTTCTCCTTTCCCTCTTCCCACTCACCGAAGAAGCCGGGATAGAAGTGTGGGAAATACCAAGCTTCCTTCCCAAATATTAAAGCGAAGACATTGTTTTTAGACTTTCCCTAAAAGAAAATCCCAAACCGTACGGAAGGTCCAACATTTTCTTCGTGTTTGAAAGCAGAATAGGCTGCTCACTATTTCCTGCTTCCTTAGGAGGAGTTTGGGCACTAAGAACCAGATGGGGGAGACCTGGAAAAAGCCAATAATAATGTTGCCATTACTTAGGGATCAGAATGTTTTAAGGCAAACGAAGCTAGCAGAGGGAGAATACTAGAAATGAAATGACACTGGTTCTGTAGTGTGGCTGTGACCTTGCCAGTGCTAGAAATTTTAATAAGATAAATCGGGAAGGAAACTCCCAAGTAAAGGGAAGTTGTATGTACATGGCTTGATATATAAATTACATACATTTTCTTGTAGGGAACAGTGGGTCCAGAGTAAGTTGAGCCTAACTCTCACATTGTTCTCTTGATACAGGTTAAAGATTAAAAAAGGAGGGGGCAGACTGCCTCGGAAATATCTGTTGGCTTTACACGCTTCTGATTTATATCATATAATACCGACGTCAGAACAATCTTTCTTTAGTAGTTCTATGAAAATCTTTTATTACAGTGGGAAAGCAATTAAATTATGTGTGGTTCTTAATTATCTTTCTGTTATTTGTTGTTCATGTGTACCTAACAGTTTGACTTCTGGCATGGCCAGTAGGTCTTTTTAGTGCCCTATGTGTATTACATCAGTACTGAATATGTATTACCATGCCAGTGGGAAAAGCTCATCTCATTTTTGGTGCAGTACAGATTTTCACCGGTTTAATTTTTCTTTAAGGACCAGACTTGAAAGTTTTGCCTCATTTTCCCCTTATAAGAAGTTACATCTTCTGTTTGTTTTTAATGTGCCCAATGATTCACATACCTACATGTGCCAATATTAATTTGGTGTAATGGGATCAAAGTTTTGAATGGGTTAAAAAAATGGAAAAATATTTTAAGACAGGTAATAATATAAGGTGGTGATTTAGTCCAACAGCATAGATTTTCCAAGGAAGTGTGTCTTCAACAGTTTTCTTTTAAAATGTGGTTTTAAAATTATTAAATTATACATCCACTATATTTTTAATATTTTTAAAGGGGGGAAATAATATGTTTCTTTAACATTACATTTTAGAAAATATCCATTTCTCCCAATTTCTCCCACTACACATAATCAATCATACCGACCAATACAAAACTCAAAGTAAAACCATGAGAGTCATTATGAGTGCACTTACAGCAAAACAAAAAAGACAACACTGAAGTGCTGCTGCTTTTCTAAGGCTCCCGTTCCCTTTCATGCATTAAGATTCACCTTATATTCCTAACCCATTTGGTCATCTCACTCACTGTGTGGTTAATGCTCATTCTTTACTTTGCCTGATGTGGTGTGTGTATAAAACAAGAAGCAGGTTCTCACTGAAATATCACTGTGCTAGACTAGTGCCTATCATTGCCTGTCTAAAGGAAAAGTAAATATTGCTCTGTGTCGAAAATACCATGTCCCTATGAGAGGAAATACAAGTTGTAGTTGATGATTGGAGAGAATAGTTTTGTGTATTAAAAAACAACTTACTTTAAAAAAATTATGTATGTGGAATGAGAGTCTACAGATATGCAGTCCTTCCATATTGGAGAGTAGCTTAGAATTTAAGGACTCTTACCAACTGCAGGCTAAAGAATGCATGAGGTAGAGGGAAGGGGAAAATCATTTTGAATTAAACCTGAAATGAAATCTTGTTCTTTCTTCTCTGTATAGTGAAGTGTTGTAAAGTACTTTGAGTTAAAGTTTGTATGCAAGAAGCCACAAATTGTACTGTAGCAAGTTATAAAACTGATCAAGTGTCTAGAAATAGATGCTGATATGGAATTTTTAGATTATGGAAATTGGCATCAGTTTAGAAATTGTATATTAGCTCATAGATTCCTTTTCCTGAAAAGACTGCAGTCAGAACTTAATGTAGACTTATCCTCTGTATCTTCATCCCCCCGAACAAAATATTGAACATAATTTAGTTGAGTTTATATTAAATACTTTTGAATATGTGATAAGGCTTCAAATAAACATTTTGTTAACCATCTAATTTTCTTTCACAGTTTCTTTCATTTTCTGGGATTGGACTTTGAGCTATTAGAGCCATGAGCAACTACAGTGTATCCTTGGTTGGCCCAGCTCCTTGGGGTTTCCGGCTGCAAGGTGGCAAGGATTTCAACATGCCTCTGACAATCTCTAGTGTAAGCAAACTTCACAGATTTTATTACAGATGTTCATTCAATGCTTAGTCTTGGAAACCTCAGGGCTGAGTTGTTGAATTCTCTGGATAACCTGTACTTATTACAGTTGCTTATGGGATTTAATCTCAGCAAACTTAGTTATGTATAATAAAGGATGTGGAGGGGAGGGAATTTAACAAGGATAATCGATTTCAATTAAGCTTATTTTCAGTTTCCCCCATCTTATTAATAAAGAAATGGAAAGCATTTAACTAAGGGGCAGACTTCAAATCTTTGAACTGTCACTCATTTGGGGAATCTGGACCTTAGTTTCTTCATATGTAATATTAGAAAGCTGCATAATGGGATTTTCATTGTTCCTTTCAGCTCCAGAAGCTGTTAATTAAAAACTGTTGATCAATATCAAATAAAATCACTGTTTTTGGTGTTATTTCCTCAGCTCACTTTCTGGTGAAGGTGATAGTCAACAGTAAAATTGCCAAAGGCTACTTATCTTTGAAGAGGGATTGAGGGCTTGGATCTCCTAGATAGTTTATAAATAATTGAGATTTGGTTGTTTACCTCATTATGGATTTAGTTTGAATGTATTCTGTGTATACAGTTTGAGGATATATTTTCATGATGATGATTATGTTTTTTGAGGCTTGACCATGTGTCAAGCACCATTTCACTTTCTTCTTGCTATTAATTGCTTGTATAATGTTCCAGAGGGCTTTTTTTTTCATGGTCAAATAAATATGAATATCCACTCCCCTTTTACTTATATGATAGCATGTTATATGTGTTGCTCTGTGTCCTTTTTTCTCAATAATTTATCATGGAAAACTTTCCCTCGAGGTTTTTTATTTTTGTTTTTAACAACTATGTAGAATTCTCTTGTAGGGAAGTAGCATTTATTTAGCCAGTCTCCTATGGAAAGGCATTTATATCATTTCCAGTATTGCTACTACAAACAGTGCTGTAGTGGATACCATATATACATAATTTTTTATGTATATGTATAAACACGTACAGTTGACTCGAACGATACAGATTTGAACTGTGCAGGTCCACTTACACAGGGATTTTTTTTCAATAAATATATATACAATTCTGTAAATGTATTTTCTCTTCCTTATGATTTTCTTTTTTCTTTTTTTTTAGATTTATTTATTTATTTTAAAGAGCGTGTGAGAGAGAACACAGGCAGGCGTGGGGAGGGGCAGAGGGAAAGGAGAGAATCTCAGGCGGAATCCCCTCTGCATGTGGAGCCTGATGCAGGGTTTGATCTCAAGACCCTGACATCATGACCTGAGCCAAAGTCAGGTTGATTTACTTAACATTTTCTTTTTTCTAGTTTACTGTATGATAAAATACGGTATATATAACATACAAAATACGTGTTAATAGACTGTTTATGTTATCGGTAAGGTTTTCAGTGAACAGTAGGCTATTAGTATAGTTAAATTTTGGGGCAGTCAAAAGAAATACATGGATTTTTGACTGTATGGGGAAGTCAGTGCCCCAACCCTCATGCTGTTCAAGAGTCAACTGTATATGTGTGTGTCTATATACATGTGTATATGGACACACACATATACAGTTTCGATAGATTGTACCAATTTACACTTCTGCGCAATGCACAAAAATTCACAATGCACCTCCCGTTCCCACCCCCCCAACAGCCTTGCCAGCAGACTTTTGGATTTTTGCCAGTTGCTTTGGGTGCATCATCTCATTTAATTCTCATGTCAACCTGTGAAACAGTGGTACTGTGCCCATTGTACAAAACTGTGCTATGAGCTCAAATGGCTGGTGTGGAAGAACTGGCTTTCAAGCATTTATGTTATGCTACTTCCCTAATGATAAATTTTATCTATAGATTGTTTCTTTAATTAGGTTTTTTTCTCTAATCAGGTATTTCGGAGGCTGTTTTAATTATACACATATATACACACACTGCTTCTTACTATATATACACACAACTTGATTTTGAAAGATTAAGTTTGTAACACATGAAAATCTCTGCTGAAATACAGCTAATCCCTGTTTACTAATGGAGTTTTCCTTGTTTCTTGGCTGTGGATTTTTTAAACAGTTAAACAGGGGGGTGGGAGAGGGAGAAGCAGGCTTCCTGCTGAGCAGGGAGCCCCATGCGGGGCTTGATCCCAGAACCCTGGGATCATGACCTGAGCCGAAGGCAGACATTTAATGACTGAGCCACCCAGGCACCCCTATTTTATTTTATTTTTAAACAGTTAGCTTTAATTTACCACCAATTTCTGTCTTGATTCCAGTTAATCAGATTTTATAAGGAAATTCATAGATATAATCCAGCCTCTAAGTTTTAAGACTTCATGGTTGGGTGAAATTTAAAATGGAAAGCATCCATGTGAAAATGTGTCTTGTGATTTATTCCTGTTTGAACAAGGCAATATTTTTCTCTTACTGAAGATCTTTTATGAAGAAAGGAATGATATTTTAGTATTGTCTTGTTTTTATGTTCTTTTAACATTATTTTTATTAAGTTTGAATATCTTACTTTATAAATGGATTACAGAAGTTATTGTTTAGTTTAAAATGCATCCATTTTTGCTAGGAAAAAAGTCCAGAAACAAATTGACACTTAATGAAACAAACTAAAACATCACTTTGTTGTTTGGTAATAAAAATGCAAATGTAATGTGTAAATTTTGTGGTATCATGCCTTTAAAAGAGTTTTCTGTGCCTTAGTTCCCTGGCAGACAGTTTGAGGCCTAGCTCCATGTTGTGATGCTGATACAACAGAACACTGTGTACATACATATGTGCCCTCCCCTGGCACAGAAGAAATGCTTTCCTTGTGTAGACAGAGTGCTAATTAAAGGATTTTGAACATACTGATTAAAAGAGACTAGGGTAACAAAGCTGCTGAGTTATTTCTGTTCTCTTACAAAAGTCTCTGCCATCTCCTGTGACCTTTTTGGGCCTTGTGCAGTGGGGCATGCAATTCATTCTGGACTGGAGAGGATGGGGAGGGGAGGGGAGGAGAGAAGGGAATGTTGGCTCAACTGTGCTGCTAGGCTGGTGGCTTTCATTGTAAGTTACTTTTAACCCCTTGTGTGTTTCAGTTCAGACATGCCTAGTAACATTGCCTAATAAAGATGTGTGCCTAATAACTAATTCATATTGTTGTAGTAAGAGTAGTAATGTCATGCCTCATCTTACTTATTTCTCTAGTTATATTTATTTTGCCTTAATTATGTAAAATTATCGGGATATATTTTTGTGGTCATTAATTGTTTAATAGTGTCAAGGAGTAATTAAAACTTGACAGCATGCCTTAAAACATATAATTTAGTAATTCTTTTATATTAATGTTACGTATGAAATTCTTAGCAGGGTCTGGCACATTGTATTCTCTTAGCTCTTATTTTTTTTACAACAATATTATATTAAAAAGAAAAAATATTTTGAGACTTGAAATATCAAATACCCCATAATTGTGGGTAATGTAGGAGTTATATTTTTTTACTTAAGAGTCTACTGGAATTGAAAAAGAAAAAAAAAATCACAAGTTTGTGCTTAGCTGGGAAGCTGCATGTTTATGTTTAGAGTTCAAAAGCATCCAGTTTTTCCTCTGGTCAGGTATCGCTGTGTCGAACTCCATAGGGCTATTTACATTCCCTTCTAACATTGGAACTCTGTGACAGCAAATGTATTTGTGATAAGTAGGCTATTGGCTGGGACTTGAACATTCTGTTTTCCTGAGATTTTGTTGTTACTAGCATGTGAATATGCTGGATATGACTTTGTGTATTAAAGCATGCAAACTGTATAATTTTTTTTTTTGCAAACTGTACAGTATTTAACATTTCACACAGATTTACCCATTATCTATAGTGTACAAATTTTACATTCTTTTTTAATAGGTGGGTTTCTAAGACAAAATTGGTAATTCCTGCAAACTTTTAAAAAGATCCTTAGATTACTGTGACTATATAATCACATGTCATTGTCTTCAGTTTCCTATTCTTAAAATGGAATACTGGCTAACAGAGTTTGTAGGCTGCCTTTTTATGACCCTGTATTTATGGAATTGCCTTGAAGCCATGGAATGTGGGGATGGGTTTCATTGTAGCAGTGTGGGTTATTGGTCTTTGCCAGTATATTTTATAAGAAGAAATAGACTTTTTGCACAATTCAAGGCCATATTTTGGTAAGTTGATGTTCCTCATGATGGAATTACAGGAAGGATGATATATTTGTGAATAATATCTTTTAAGTATGGCATCCTAAAGTTGAAGTCTCTGTTGTGTGTTGTTTTCTGATTTATGATGTTAGAGTTTTTTCCTTAAAATGTTAGTATTTGAATTTCTTGAAGATGAGCTCCCAGTTCTCCATAAAACATCTACATTGTTTCTTTAGCAGATAAGAATGAGGCCAGATATTTTAATACAAATTAAATTAATATTAGTACAGATAATGATTTTGATTCTCAAGAGTTAGGAGAGGATTAGTTGTTACCAACTAGGACAAGATTTTAGTTGGATTTGAAAAGCAAAGGAAATTTACTATTTTCTGGAGTATGGAGCTTGGCTTGGGAGTGTAAGACAGAACAGAGAGAAGACAGCTGTGAAACATTTTGCCAAGAATTCATTTATTCAACAATTATAGGAATACTTCCTAGAAACCATTTAAGAAGATACAAAGTATTGGGGGGTACAGAGGTTGGGGAGAAAAGAAATAAGTATAGTACTAGACATCGTCATAAGACCTATCACACAAGACATTTGATGAAATTACAAAGATACAGATAAGTGTTTCTCAGTTTCAGTGGGCTTTTGTATTCGTGGGGTTGGCTTCCTGCAGGAGAAATTAATTGAAATGATGCTGGAAGGATGAAATTTGAACACCTCAAAATCAACATTTCTCTGTGTTGGTTTTCAGTGCAAAGTGAAGATGGAGACTTTGCTTGCCATTGCTTGACTCTGAGCAAAGCTGTGAATATAGTTGAGTGATTCTCCAGTCAGGCCAGCTGCAGAGTTTCCCTCCTAGAGGAGGATAGAAAGACTTTCAGTCCTCTCAAGCTGAAATGGGAGAACCATCCTACCTTGAATAAATGGGCCCATTGTTAATTTTAAGCTGTTGAGTGTTTTCTTTTACATTCCCTTCCAACTACTCTGTCATTATGCCAAGTTGGAAAGTTAATGATATAGTTTGTATAACTACATAATGTATATTTCACATGTATGTTCATCTTCTGCTTTTAAAATATTAATTATCTTTTTTTGTGGGGCACAGAGACCTGTTTTTTCCTAAGTGGTGATTTTCTATCATTGTGGTCACAAGGATAAAGAATCTCAAGATAATTCTGAAGATGCTTTTCTGGATTGTTATTGGTAAAGAAATGAAAAATCTTATCAGTGTGTTTTGTTGTAAATTAGTAGTTTTAGAAAAGGGGGGCTTGATTTTTCAGATTTTAATGAATGTTGGGCATTTTTGAAAGATTGGGTGAAGTAAAAATAACTATTTTATTTTTTTAGAGAGAGATAAAGAGTGTGCATGTGTTGGGGGTGGGATGTGGAAAGGGCAGGGGGAGAGAGAGAATCTTAGGCAGGCTTCATGCCCAGCCCACTATGGAGCCAGATGCTAGGCTTGATCTCACAACCCTGAGATCATGACCTGAGCCAAAATCAAGGGTTGGACACTTAACCGACTGAGCCACCCAGGTGCTCCCAGAATAACACTTTAAACCTAAGTAAAGGAGATTTTTACATAACTTGTTCACCTACTCACAAATTAGGGATAAAATCTACTTAAACTGAGAATATTGAAGACTGTGGACTTCAGTTATTTTTGAGAACTTTCAAGACAAAGAACTTTTATTTATGATAGTTGTTAGGTTGCAATGTGAATATACAGTTAACCAGTTGTCTTTGTCCAAAATATCCTCTTGGCAGCAGTTCTTATCCAGATTCCCATATACCATGAGATCAGTCATGGCCTTTTCACCCAGTTACGACTGCATGGGGGAAAGAATCTGATAGGAGTTAGTTATTCTAGAAGCAAACATTGCTCTGGACAAAAAAGGTGTTGTTTCTTTGGTGTCTTATAAGGGATAATTATGTTTCAGTTTTAGTAGGTAGTAGTAGACCTTTATTTAAATTTTGAAATACAGAAATATTGACTATATAATATGAAATGTGACAGAATAAGACCCTAGCATATGCAATACTGATATATGTATGCATTTGCAAATAAATGACATAAGGGAATGAAAAGAGAAAAAAATTAGTTTAAGCAATTAAGGAGTAGTGACCATGGTGACCATTACCTTAGCTATTCCAGGGGCAGAGCCACTCTATAGATCTGTTGGGAATGCAGGTTTGGTGTTTAAATTGCGAAGTGGGAAAATCACTTTTCTAGCATAGATACTCTGTTTTTATTAAGGTTTTTTTGTTTTTGTTTTTTGTACTAAAATATTTATGAAAAAACAGCAGACAGAATTGAATGAGTAAAGTTAGGTTTGGAAGAATTTTTTATAACACTGTGAAATCATGTTCACTTCCCTATCTTTCCCCACCTTCTTTCTTTTGTTTTACATGAGTGGAGTTATCTACCCTTCTGTAAATAACTAATTTCTTTTACAACTCATGTTGTTGCCGATTTTGTGTAATGATTACTGGAACAAAGTCCATCAACCTCTTTGGCATTTAGTACTCCTAGCAGGACTAGGTAGTTATAACACATGACCCTGATAGGCCTACATAGGGGGAGTGTAAAATGGACTGGGAAAGTTAACAGGAGGGAATGGAAAAGAGCACATTAGATGGAAGGAGAAAAGAGGCAATTTTAAAAAGGCCTCAGTGAGAGCACTTACATACTGGGTCACATTTGGTACTCAGTCTTTTTAACCTTTCACCTTACCTGCTTTTAAAGTTTGGTTAATTTATGCTGCTTTTTAGGTAATACATTCATATGGTTTGAAATTCCAAAGGTATAATAGCATATAAAGGAGAGTCTCCTGTTGTCCTGCCATTCATTTCTTCTTCCTGGAAGCAACCAGTTAGCAGTTTCTTGTGTATAGTTTCAGAGATAATCTATACGGATATATGCATATACGTATATATTCTTATCAATCCCCTTTTCAACACAAACAGCATCCTTAAAAACTATACTTTTTTTTGGCATTTTGTTTTCTTCACTTAACCCCAAATCAGTAAATACATCTCCATTCTTTTTGTATAGGTGCATTGTTTGGATTTATCATAATTTATTCAACTGGTTTTACTGACACTGCAGTGTAATTTTTGGATTTATGTATATGGCATACATATGAACATATCTGTCAGATAAATTCCTAGAAATGGAATTGCCGAGTCAAAGGGTTATATACATTTATAATTTTGATTGATATTGCCAGCTATCTCTATTGCGACACTCCTACCCACAGTATAAGAATGCTGGTTTCCTCATACCGGCGCTAGCACACATTTCAACAGACTTTGGTCTTTTCTAATCAGTTGGGCCTATTTCCACTTTTGCACTTTTCTCCTTTTTTTAAAAAAATTTTATTTATTTATTTGACAGAGAGAGACACAGCAAGAGAGGGGACACAAGCAGGGGGAACGGGAGAGGGAGAAGCAGGCCTCCCGCGGACCAGGGAGCCCGATGTGGGGCTTGATCCATGAATCATGACCTGAGTCAAAGGCAGATGCTTAACGACTGAGCCACCCAGACACCCCCACTTTTCTCCTTTTTATAGGACTTAATCACAAGTAGTCCACTGAGGATTTTCTGTTTTTAAGTGGTTCATTGTTTCCCATTTTGCATAGGAACATATGAAATAAAAATGTCCTGCTCTTCTATAAATGATACCATTAATTTCTAGGGATGATGTTCTTTGAATTTTTTCATTCAGAGTTTTGATTAATAGTTACTTCTGTAATTTATTTCCTGATTCTTTTTTTTTAAAGTTTATTTCCTATTTTTAAGCCGATTTCCTCTCAATGTTAACATATTACTTCCAATTACATGTGAAAGATTTTGTTTGTCTTTTGTTGAACGGTTTTTGGCATATTGCCCTGTCATAGACTTTCTGAAAAATTTAAGCAAATCACATTTAATAGAATCAAGGTTGTAACTTTCAGAGTTTCTCCTGGAGCCTGATATATTGTGGGATTTCACATCCTCTCTAACTCACTTTAAATGATGTGACAGGGAGACTGACCATTATGAACTGTTCAGTATGGCCCTGGGACATAGTAAAATTCACCCCTAGGAAACTCATTGTGTTTTCATTATCAACCTTTATTAACCAGTGGAGCTTAACTGAAGTGTTTGGTGTTCCATAACATAGTGAATCAGGCATCATGAAGGCATACTAACACGTGACATAATGTATTTCTTCATTTTACCCAGGTTTGAGCAGCAGAGTGTGTGTGGTGGTAACCTTGGTGACAAAAAGAGTAAGGATGCCAGGGATGTTTGTGTTTTATGTGGTTAAAGGGGAAATGTGGAATTTCCCTTTAGTGTGTTGCTGTAAAAATTTTTTTTAAAAGATTTTATTTATTTATTAGAGAGCAAGAGAGAGCATAGTGGGGAGTAGAGGGTGAAGCAGGCTCCCCGCGAGCAGGGAGCCTGATGCGGGGCTCAATCCCAGGACCCTGGAATCATGATCTGAGCCGGAGGCAGGCACCCAACAGACTGAGCCACACAGGCGCCCCTCAAATTTTTAAATATGATGAGAAGAGGGGCGCCTAGCTGGTGCAGTTGGTGGAGCATGCGACTCTTGATCTGAGGGTTGTGGGTTTGAGCCCCATGTTGAGTATAGAGATTACATAAAAATAAAATCTTTTTTTTAAAGATTTTATTTATTTAGCGATGCCTTTTTTTTTTTTAAAGATTTTATTTATTTGTCAGAGAGAGAGAGTGAGCATGAGCATGGGGGAGGGCAGAGGGAGAAGCAGACTCCTTGCTAAGCAGGGAACCAGATGTGGGGCTCAATCTCAGGACCCTGGGATCATGATGTGAGCTGAAGGCAGACAAGTAACTGACTGAGCCACCCAGGTGCCCCACTTAAAAATAAAATCTTAAAAAAATATATGATGAGAAGAGTTTGGAACTCGCTAAGAATTTACACCATTTGTTATTTGAATTCTATGATTTGTTAAACATTTTTTTTTTCAGGATCCAAAAATTGATTTAACAATGGCTGTTGTTCTTCATAGTTGTCTTGCGTAAATTTTGATTTACTAAAATTTTATTTTAATGACATTAACAATTGGATGCCATTTACTATTCATTCTATCAAGGATTTAAGTGTTATGATTTGGTTCTGTTGAGGATCCAATAATTATCCTAGTATTTCACAAATGATTTCTGGGATTTTAACTTTTATAGATGGTAAAATTAAAAAATTTAGTAGGGTTGTATAATGCTAGCCAGAGGAGGTTGTGGATATGTTCTGAAAGTATTTTTCTTCTTGAGAAAAGGTAGTGGAGGACAAATATCCTATAGAAAACAAATGCTTTGTCCCTTAACTAGGAACCTTTAAAGATGTTCTGGAGGAAGAAGTTTATACATATAGATACAAGTATTATTACACATGTAGTTTTCATGATTTTGGACATTCTCTTGGAGTATCTCTATGCTACTAACTTCTAAATATTCTACAAATAGTTCTCATCTTTTTATAGTAGGCATTTTTGTTTATATGTACCTCTATTCTGGAAGATTCTAGTTATTGGTATCCAATTCTCAGAGTGATACTTTGATATTTTAGTAGACACAGGTGTTTCCGAACTTTGTCAATGGCCTATTCCCCCCCACCACTTTTTTTTAAGATTTTGTTTACTTGTTTGACAGGGAGAGCACAAGCAAGGGGGTCGGCAGGCAGAAGGAGAGGGACAGGCAGACTCCTGGCCTAGCAGGGACCCTGATGTGGGGCTCGATCCCAGGACCCTGGGATCATGATCTGAGCAGAAGGCAAATGCTGGCAGACTGAGCCACCCAGGTGCCCCAATGGCTTCATCCTCTTGTAGTTTGGTTCTTTCTATTCAGGCTGGTGGTTTGCCCAGGCAGGAATTCTAAAATCCTGCATTTAACATATTACTGCCCTATTTAAGAACTGTTAAGGGCTTCCTGTTATCTCTTGAATTATTGCTTGACTCCTGTGCCTGGCATTCAGGCTGCATATAAATGGACCCACTTAATACAATTGAGTTTATGTTACAAAGTGCCCATTTTGAACGGTAAAGTCCTTGGTTTCCTAAGTTTTCGGGCTTACTACCTTAGTTTCTTCTTACCTTTAATCCTCTACCCATCCTTCAAGGCACATTCATATCCCAAGTGTTCTTTCAAATTTTTGACTACACCAACTTGCTTGGGTCTCCTTTCTTTCCTATATTAAATAATAATAATAATAGTAACATAAATACCCTAACATTTATTGAGCCCTTGTTATTGTCTAGACCCTGCTCCAAATGTTTTGCACATGTTCCATTATTTAATTTTCATTAACAGTCCTCTGAGAAAGTATGATTTTTAAAAGGAAGAGAGAAGTTAAATTACATGTCCAGAGTTACACAGCCAGTAATTGATCAAACCAGTCAAATTGAGTAGTCGTAATGCTTTTAACCAGTATACTCTATTTTCTGGGAATAGATGACAATTTTCACTACTGACAGTCAAGTTTGTGTGTGTATTTCTTTTTTTTTTTTAAGATTTTAAGTAATCTCTGTACCCAACCTGGGGCTTGCAGTCACAAGCCCAAGATCAAGATTGGATGCTCCACTGAGTGAGCCAGCCAGCTGCCCTTGTGTGTGTATTTCTTAAAGTGAGAATAAATGCTATAGAATAAAAGACTTGTATAGATGGGAATAACTGAGATTATTAAGAAAAAATATGACTGGTTTCCAAAGCAATTATCGAAATCACCTAAGAGATTTTAAAAATGTAGACTCCAGGCCCTAGACATTGAATTCAGGATGTTTAGGGATTCTCACATGCTGACTGGATGTTTCTCACCTACCATTGGTGTTCCATTTTGTACACAAATATTTGGGAACCATATATGGCTTTGCTTTTTTAAAAAACATTTTTATTCTGGATCTTCTGTTACTTAGATCATTTCAGCAAAAAGACTAAGGCTAAGTTACATGGGAACTGTCATTGACTAAATAATGTGACCGATCTAATTTTCCCCAACCACCAGTCTTTTCCCTTTTTTCAGAGTTCAGTCACCATAGGTCAAATCCTTTTTGTAAATAAATGACAATCAGGGTTTAGTTCTCTTTACAATGTTGTAAGTATCTTTGTGACAAAGATTTAGAGGGCTGAAGTTGGCATACTACATAAAATATTTTAACACTATAAGATTTAATAATGTTGAATTTATCAAAGACCTCTTTATGAATCTTTGACTATACTTGGTTTTACTTTACACCTCATTGCTAAACCAAATGATATGTTAAAAAGAACTAGTTACTGTTTTTTTAATCCCATGAACCAGAGAACAGTACACATTTTTGGTCTTCATACTAGGTTTCACAGCAGTATATTTAAGTGAGTAAAAGTACATTTAAATACGTTATATACTTTGTTAAATTCTCTCATGGGGGTGGGGGTGGGGGGACTCTACAGCATGGGTCAAGATCATGCTAGAATTCCCAGTTTGTGTTCAGTAGCTATTGACTGATGATCATAATGATAATAGAGGACAAATGGGAAGCTGGGTTGCAATCGCAATCAAATTTCCTTAGATTTGTTTTGTTAATATACATAATTGATAGAATTAACGGGTGAAACATTTTGGTTTTCTTTGTTTTTAATTCTAGTCAGGGTTTAAGTTTCTAGGAAATGTCCCAGAGGTTACATCATACAATAACCCCCTGCCTCCCAAGATACAATCTTTCTTTGTGTCAGTCAGAATTTTTCTGTAAGTTTGACCCAACGGTTCTGCTTCTGTCTTTTAGCGTCATGTACAACAAAGTTGTACTTTGTTGTTCTCACTTAACAGCCTTTCAGATAAGTGATTGAGTTGTATTTCCCTTTGAGTCTTGTGGATATTCTGTAGGAAGCCATTTCTTCAAATGTTTCTCTCATGATAGTTTGCCTCTCTTCACACCCTTGGGTATATGCTTTTAAAAGTTTTAAATGTCTCTTTATGTGTGACTCAGACCTGAACCTAACGCCTCAGATATATTAAGACCAATGCAAAAATATAGTTATTAAGTCAGGAAACTGATTTTTGTTTGACTGGATAGTGTAGGATTTAGACGCTGCACTGGGCAGTGGGCTTGATGGAAATGTCACTGTTTTCTCTGTACACTTTAGTATGGTTTGAAATTTTTACAATATGTATATCTTTTGTTTAAAAAGAGAAAGAAAACTGAAACTGGCCTATGCTTTGTACATATGTGAATTCAGGCCTGTCTGGACATATATGGAAGTTAGGAGAGTCTGAGAGGGGCAAGTGTTTGTGTATGGGTGTGTGCTGTTTGCTTGAAAGATCAAGAAACCTCATGGGAAGGAATTCAGGAAACAGATAATTGAGTGTATTCAAGCATAGTCCCTGGAGATTTTATTATTATTTTTAATTGTTATCTTTTGATAACAATTATGTTATATGAGACATGGGTAAATTCTTGGTAGAGCAGGGTATGTATGTCCTCTTGGTATCATCTTCTGGCACTGCCCTTCTCCTGAATGACTTGTGCCAGAGCCCTGATATGACAAGGTGTGAGTCAGCACATATTTATTGATCTCTTACTGTGTACTGGCCCTTGGGTATAGAGGGTGGTTCTCTATTTTCTGACATAAAGGCACATGGAACATGATATGAAATATCTGAAGGAGCTTAGAAGTAAGAGAGGACATTTATGTAATCAGATCTGGGAAGAGAGCACAGTAAGGTGCATTGAGCGTGTAGCCTGTGTCAGCATAGCAGGGAACTTCTAGACTAAGATTTGTAGAATCCATGGAGACACAGAAGTGGCAGTGGCAGAAACAATTTGCTATACCTACATCTGGGCATGGAGTCATTTGTTCATTATCATTATTGAGCACCTACTGTGTGCTCACTATTGACATAGGTATTGAAAATAGATAAGCAGACTATCTAGACTAACAAATCTAGACTAGACCTTAGAGTCTAGTAAATGGGACTGATAGTTCAAAGTATATACATAAATAAGCAGTGTAATTTAACAAGGTGATATGCTAGGGAATAATTGGGGGAGGAGGATAAGTGTCTGGAGGTAAGGTCTTTACCTTTAAATTGGGTGGTCAAGAGAGGCCCTTTTGATTGAGGAGGCAACGTTGATTTAAGAGTAAGGAGCCAGTGATGGGAAGAGCCAGGAGAAGAGCATAGCTGGCACAGAGAACGGCAAGTGCAAAGGCCTTGAAACAGGAAAGAACTTGGTGTGGTCAAGAAATAGAAGGGGTGCCAGTGTGGCAACAATGCTGTGAGCAAGGAGGAGAGCAGAGTGGGATGAGGGAAGTCTAGTGTCCGAATGAGAGACAAGGGTCAAGGTACTGAGGAGAATAACCCTGGGAATAATCATGGGATAACTCCTGGGGATTTAAGAGGGATTCTGATTCCTTTGGATTAGAGATGAGCTAGAGAGTGTGGGTTATTATTATTGTGATTTTACCATATCTACAAACTGGTGTGTTTTGTAAGTTGGTTTTGGTAAAAGTTTCTGGGAGAGAATTCAAAACAATTTTGAGCAAAGGAATGACTATATAGCCTTCTAAAGTGACTATTTGGAAGTAAAATACTCATTTTAATATGTTTGTTTTGAAAAGTTACTTACAGTTACAACATATACATTATTTTTTCCATTGTTATTTGCATGCTGATTATATTTTTGTTCTGTTTTGTATTCTTTTAAATTTTCCTTATAACTCTAAGAAGCAGCTTGTTGCCCAGATGGCTTCTGTTTTCATTTCCTTGTGATGTTATGACCTCTTCTACTTTAATACAG
Source organism: Eumetopias jubatus (assembly GCF_037043125.1). Taxonomy (NCBI): domain Eukaryota; kingdom Metazoa; phylum Chordata; class Mammalia; order Carnivora; family Otariidae; genus Eumetopias; species Eumetopias jubatus. The sequence goes on along the minus strand of NW_028274808.1, from coordinate 125,553,473 downwards.
AAATGTTGCATACACACTAAGGAGTTGTTTACAAATTATGTTGGTAACACTTTTGTTAGAGTATGCCTCAGAGATAAAGTGAGTGTTAGGATGTTTATTCTAGGTCTGTTATGTTGAACTGGAAAAGGTTTTAAAATGTGTCTATTTTTAAAAAGAATGCTTTAACCTGTTGGTTGGTTAGTGCACCCAATTCCAAAGGTTATGTTGTGACTTTTTTATTATCTTAACTGCAGGGAGTTTATAAGATTTAATGTTTTCATTTCTGAATCTTTCAGAGAGGTCCCTTGGATAGGGTTAACATCTAATAGGAGAAGCTGCCCATTGATACTTTAGTACACTCAGATTTTCATGCCTTAAACACATTGGTAATGGATAAAAGTGTCATCACTATCATATAGGTTTAAGTCTGCAGTAATAAATCATAATGCCTTGGTAAATGACACAACTTCAAACTTCATATTTAGGTCAGCTTTTTATAAATTCAGAGCAAGAATGAGTTTTCCTGTGAGTTTTGGGTTATATTTGCAAAATAATGCTTTACAACCAACTTATGAATTACCTATAGTACATTAATATGATAAATTAATACACTAGTATAAAAACTTATTTATATATATTTTTAAAGATTTATTTATTTTATATGTAGAGAGAGTGCATACATGGGGGGTGGAGGGGCGGAGGGAAAGGGAATGATAATCCCAAGCGGACTCCACGCTGAGTGTGAGCCCAACATGGGACTTGATCCCATGACCCTGATCCTGACTTGAGCCGAAACCAAGAGTAGGATGCTTAACCAACTGAGCCACCCAGGCACCCCTAAAACAAATTTTAGATGCAGTTTTCTTGATTTTAACTTAACATTTAAAGTAACCTAATAGTAATTAATTTCTAGCCTTAAGAAAACACTTTAGGCAATTACGATATAATAATGAATGGTCAAACATTTGTGAATATTTTATTACCAAAGCTAATATACTAGTATTGTGTTTTTATTGACCTTTTTTACAGTGATTTTTTTAGGGTTTATATTTTCTCCCAACATACCAGTTTAAGATTATATTTTTGATGGACAATATTCTACATGCTGTTTATTGTAGTTACAGTAAGTACAGTTTCTGAAGCACAATGCCTGCATATGAGTCCTGGCTCTTAAATTTACCATATATATATATATATATATATATATATATATATATATATATATGTATATATTTGGACAGTTTACTTAACTGTACCCCAGGTTCTTCATCTGCCAAATGGGGGTAAAATATTTACATCATAGCATTGTCAAGTTGAATAAATTAATACATGTTATGTGCCTGGCACATAGTAAGTACTTAGTGAAAGTTACCTAATAATAATAAAAGTTCTCTTACAATGGGGTGCCTGGTTGGCTTAATTGATGGAGCATGCGACTCTTGATCTTGGGGTTATAAGTTTGAGCCCCATGTTGGGTGTAGAGATTACTTAAAAATAATAAAGTCTTTAAAGAGAGGGAGGCAAACCAGAAAAAGACTATTAACTATAGAGAACAAACTAAGGGGAGGTGGGCAGGGGGATGGGCTAAATGGGTGATGGGTATTAAGGAAGGCACTTGTGGTGATGAGCACTGGGGGGTTATATGTAAGTGGTGAATCACTAAATTCTACACCTGAAACCAATATTAGGCTAGATGTTAACTAACTAGAATTTAAATAAGACCTGGAAGAATAAAAAATAAATGAAAAAATAAAAAAATAAAATTTTTAAATAGTTACTTTGTAGTAATACCAATAATATCTCATTGAAGCAGTTTTGACACCATTTTTGAAATAATATTTCTAGATCCATCACTTCTTTGATAATGTCATCTTCAAAATTCAATTTTGCTTTTCTTTTTTGAAGAAGTTTTATATTTTTAAGGTTTTTATATTGAAATTTTTAGAAGCTGCCTTCACACACGGGTACACACACACACACACCCGTGGTTTGAATTATTTCTTGAAGTATCTTATAAAAGGTGCATAATAAATATTTCTTGAATGAATGGGCCATTTCCTTTCCATCTGTCAGATCTTGCATAAACTCTCAAAGAGATCTAAAAGGAGGGTGGGTACTAGTCATACCTCCAATTAGACATTCTTTCTACTGTGATTACCATTCACTATGACTTTTTCTTTTTTTAAATTCTTTTGATTTTTAAAAATGTATTTAGTTAAATGAATTAATTTTTTAAAAAAGATTTTATTTATTAGAGAGAGGTGTGCGCATGACTAGAGGGAGAGGGAGAAGCAGATTCCCCGCCCACCCGCCGAGCAGGAGCAGGGAGCTTGATGTGCAGCTCCATCCCAGGACCCTGGATCATGACCCAAGCCGAAGGCAGATACTTAACTGACTGAGCCACCCAGGTGCCCCCCTTTTAAAAAATTCTTATAAAGTGACATGATAAGCTATATTTCTGGTGAGAGGCAGTTGCTACTGGGGACAGTTTTTTTCTCCAGTGAGGGATAAATTTGACTATTAGAGAATATACAGGTGAAATGTAGACTACTCAAGACACAAGAAAGGTGTCTGCCATTTGTACTATCTCTTTCCTGGAGTTTTTGCAATTCAGCAGCCTTTCTGTGTAGGGCTCTGTGCTGCTTACCTTGCCATCTTACTTTTCTGGCCATAGCCACCTGGACCTGGGATGGGTGCCTCACCCAAATGTAGCCGTCTATAGACAAAGTTAGAAGATCTGTATGTGATTATACTATTTACAAGCTCTATGCATTGTATGAAATATACGATCTAACCGTCTGAACTTTAGCTGTACAACTGAATGTAGATCATTGCTGCTCATTCATTGGTTTATTTACTTATTCCATAAATATTTATTGAACATCTCTGTTCAATAAATGTTCTAGGCACTGTTCTAGGCACTGAGAATACAGCAGTGTGAAAAAAAGTCTGTGCTCTCTCAGACCTGTATTTTAGGGGAGAGAAGAAGAGACAATAAACAAATAAAAATAGTTGGTGATAAATAGTTTGGGGCAAAACAAAGGAGTGTAGGGAAGGGAGTGGTTGTTGAATGGGGGTCACTAATTTATAGAAGGTGAACAAGTAAGGCCTCACAGATAAGATGACATTTGAATGGAGGCTTGGGTGAAGTGCTCTTGGGAAAGAGCATTTTGGGCAAAGAGTAAAGACCCTGAGATGAGTGTTTGCTTGGCATGTTTGAGGAACAGCAAGACTTGAGTGGCTGGAATAGACTTAAGCAGGGAGAGTGGTAGATGATGATTTTAGAGGATTGAGGGTAGTTGTTTCCCAAGATTAATTTTTATTATTAATTTTAATTGTATTAAAATCTGTAGCAGTTTAATTGATAGGACAGAAGCACGTTGCCTTTAGATTAAATAAGAACTTGTTTTTTGTTTGTTTTTGGAACACAGTACATAGTACTATGGTACACAGTAAATATTTTTTTTGATCTGAAAAGTCTGCTGATTGCAATATATTTTATTTAGGCTTAATGTTAAGTTTTAATAATATTTGAGGTTTAAAAAAGTTGTAGATATTGGTATTTGTATTCTTAGTATTGTTGTTTAGTATTTGTAGCAAGAGTAACTGATTATAAATGAGAAGTGGGGTCAGATTACATATATATAGTTCAGTGATAATAACTTTTATGGAGTGGTGACTAATTGCCATCACCCTTCCACAATAATATTCACTTTGAAAGGTAAGGTGAAACAAAAAATTATTTTTGTCTTTACTCCAAGATTTTGTCTTTACCTGTATTTTTCAATTTCATAAGGAAATTGAGAAATTTTAGTATCTTTTGGGTAATCAGTAAAGTAACATGAAGATTATTAAAGGCATATTAATATGGAAAATGATTCAGTCTGTTTCGGGAATTTAAAAAAATATTTGAAGTTGCCTTTTAAGTTTTACTTTCAGAAACCCTTCCTGGCAAGTTTTGGTCTTATTACAGTGGACGATCATGAGGGGCACCTGGCTGGCTCAATTTGTAGAGTATGCAACTCTTGATCTCAGGGTCATGAGTTCAAGCCCCATGTTGGGTGGGGAGCCTACTTAAAAACAAACAAACAAAATAGTCGATAGGGGCTCCTGGGTGGCTCAGTCGTTAAGCATCTGCCTTCGGCTCAGGTCATGATCCCAGGGTCCTGGGATCGAGCCCCACATCGGGTTCCCTGCTCGGCGGGAAGCCTGCTTCTCCCTCTCCCACTCCCCCTGCTTGTGTTCCCTCTCTTGCTATGTCTCTCTCTCTGTCAAATAAATAAATAAAATCTTTAAAACAAACAAACAACAAAAACCCAAAATAGTGGATAATCATGGAAATGTTTCATTTATACCTGGCAGGAAGGACCTTTTTTTAAAGTCTGCTAACTTATCAGGTGAACTGGTAACCATAGTCCAATTGTTTTGGCTTTTGTTCTAGTCACTAGATTGTAATTTTAAATGAAAGTAGTTAAATATTTTCGGGTGGGGGGACAGTTTTCCCAAAGAGTTTTTTTCATTTTTTTATCATCATTAAACCTTCATTCTTTTTAAGATTTAAGTTTTATTATTGCTAGACAGTTATCTAAGTTATCCCAATTAAGTTTCATAATAAAAAAGTTTTGTAATCAACTGTATGATCTTTTGCATCAGTGAAACCCCACCCTTTTTATTTGTCTGAGGGAGGGGCAAGAAACATTAGGAACAAAAATTTTCTCATCAAAGGAGGCTGTTATGTAAAGGACAAATTCTAATGGAGAACTACTTTATAAATTCAATCTAATGGTAAAGCTCTGAGTATAATAGATGATTTACTTCTCTACAGTTGGTAACAATTTAAAACTTATTTTTCAATGATTTTTTGAAGCAAGTATTTTCTTCAATAAAATTTGGAAGTTGATTTATCAGGCTGTTTAAATAAGGTCTTGTGCTTGTTTCATTTTTGATGATGTAGGTTTTTGTAAATGCAGTATACTTGAGTTTCATGGTCAAATTTGGTTTCCACCAGAAATGATGATGATTATTTGCATTGGGTTTTAATTTTTTTTTTAAAGATTTTATTTATTTATTTTACAGGGAGAGACAGCGAGAGAGGGAACACAAGCAGGGGAGTGGGAGAGGGAGAAGCAGGCTCCCCACTGAGCAGGGAGCCCGATGTGGGGCTCAATCCCAGGGCCCTGGGATCATGACCTGAGCCGAAGGCAGACGCTTAACGACTGAGCCACCCAGGCGCCCCGGGTTTTAATTTTTTTTACTCTTACAAAGTGATAGTCTTTTAAAAAGGAAAATAAAAAATAAAAACCATTAGGAGAAAGTAGAATGGTGGTAACCATGGTTGGGGGGAGAGGGAAATGGGGAGTTGTTTAATGGGTATAAAGTTTCAGTTTTCCAGTTTGAGAAAATTCTGGAACTCTGTTGCATAACATTGTGAATGTATCTACCACTACTGAACCTGTCACTTAAAAATGAGACGATTTAAAAAAAGGGGGGGGAAATAGCAGTATATTGAACTGTTGGATTTTTTTTAATTCATTACATAAATAGCATATACAGGACTAAAGAAATTGATGTGACTTTTGTTTGATCAACAGAAAATGATTTGTTTATAAACCCTTGTTATTTCTTTATAGGTATTACAAATACACATTTTTAAAAAAGACTTTTTCCCCTTGAAGTTGCCAGAGAAATTTTAATAGCATTTAGACAGGAATGAGTAGACAGCAGATTATTATAGACTTTTCCTTGAAATTGTGGAAACTAACTTTAACTTCAGGGATTGGTGTAGTTATGGTAACATGATTTCCTAACTAAACTGAAAGATTTACCAGGAAATAGCCTCTATATTTAAAGACAATGGAATGTTTGTCAGAATTGGCAAACTATATCCTAGTTCAGTAATTCTGATGCATTATAAATGTGCCTTCTCTTTAAACACACATACATCCCGCAAAAACTTGATATATATTGCTCCTAGCTCTTTTACACTTAACAGGTAACTCTTAAAGTTATACATATATCTAAACTAAAAGCAAAATGTCATAAATATGCCTACATATTTCTTGGTATGAAGTATGGATGTACTTGTCAATATAGTAGTATTAACTGGTTAACTCAAGCCTGGTTCTTCACATTTGATGGTCAACATGCATACATAGCATACACATGTATGAGGAAGCCAGTGTTATGTTTTACTTCTGGCCATCTGGAATCAGCTTCCTTGTTTCCTTTATAGTCTTGTAACACATTATTTCTAACTGAATGGTATTTATAATTCCAATATTTTGAACGTTTTACCTTGGGTGGGTAAGAGTGTCACTGTTTTTCAGGTAACCCAGTTCTCTCTTCCCACTTCTTTTTAATACAAGTAAGTGAATTTTGGCATGCAGTCTAGCCTGGAGATGCACTCTGTAACCTTACTGAACATTTTCTTTTTTTCTTTTTCTTATTATTTTTCTTATTATTTTTTTTAAATTCAATTAATTAACATATAATATATTATTTGTTTCAGGCGTACAGGTCTGTGATTCATCAGCCTTATATAATACCCAGTGCTCATTACAACACATACCCTTCTCAGTGTCCATCACCCAGTTACCCCAACCCCCTACCCACCCTGAACATTTTCTTGATTTATGTGTTTAAACATTCTTAAAGCATTAAAAGTGGCTTGTGTTATTTGAGAGACACTTCCTTTTTGTAATTGGCCTTTTTGATGTTTTCATGTTTATAGGGATTTTTTTAAATTGAAATTCGAGGGAAGAGAGTAAAACTGTGACTTTTAGTTTTTCATTTTAAAATGGTTTTTAAAAGTGTCCTGGACTAGGGCGCCTGGGTGGCTCAGATGGTTGAGCGTCTGCCTTCGGCTCAGGTCGTGATCCTGGGGTCCTGGGATCGAGTCCCGCATCGGGCTCCCTGCTCAGCGGGAAGCCTGCTTCTCTGCCCCTCTCTCTCTCTCTCTCTCTCTGTCTCTCATGAATAAATAAATTAAAAAAATCTTTAAAAAAAGTGTCCTGGACTAGATGAAATATGGTGAACAAAAAATTTAAGAAAATTTGACTTGTGGTTACATATATATTTGTAAAATTTTACTTTAGTATAGCTGTCTGTGAACCTCCTTAAAATCAATGGAACGTTATTAATCAAATGAATCTATCTTGTCATGGCTTGATTTTTGTGGTAAGTATACATTATTTAACTTCTGATAGCAAGTCAGCAAATAAAAAGTTAAAGATTACTATGCCCAGTAGAATATGGTTTAGTGTAGTATTACAGCCATACCAGGGAATAGTGAACTCAGTCTGGCTGGAAGTATTAGGCTATGAGCAGGAACATTAGGCCAGTGGTTGAAATTTATAGTATCAGTGATTTCTAGAGACAGTGGTAGTCTTTCATTTTGTAAAACACACCCAAACTGCTATTTCAGTACACTTTTCTTTGCTTTCTTCTTCTTCTTCCTTTTTTTTTTTTTTTGTTTACATTTTTCTTACTCAATTTCTTTCCCATTATTGGCTGGTCAGAATGGTCCTTTAAGGGAGTTTGATGGGGGGCAATCTTTGTATATTGGATTGTTTTCAAGATAAACCATGATGAGAAGCTAAACCATTCTTATTCCATCTTATATTAAGGTATGGATAACATATAAATAAAACATTCTGTCATATCTGTGATGTTTTTCACATACAACCTTTTTATCTATTCTCACTCATATTGTCATCATTTTATGGTATTTGTCCTTTGATTCTGATTTTTTAATCTTGGCAGAAATATTCTGGCAGAAGTTCTTGTAAGAAGCTAATTTTTAAGCTTCTGAATAAAACTTTCCACTGCCTTTCACCAACTTTTGAATCTTTCTTGTTTCTGGAGAAAATGCCACTAGGAGGAGGGGGAAGAAGGGAAAAAGTTAAGTTTGGGAGGAGGCTAAAGCTAAAGCTCGTTTAATAGTAGGTTACTGAGTTAGCAGCCATGTTTTTATTGATTTCTTTAAAAACTTTTTTATTTGTCTTTAAAACTTTTTAAAACACTATTTTTATTTATTACAATGATGACTTTTTAAATAAATGTGGGCCATAGAACACATATATTAGTGTTAAGTGAATCTGGATCATGGGTAATTCATATACCAAATTTTCTGTGTTTTGATGTCTGACCCTCCCCCCGCCAAACATAAGGTTCAATAAACATTGCTTTGAATTACCAGCCTCTCCTACTGAAATCTCCCATTAACTCCTTGATTTGAGGGACTACATGAATCAGGGCCTAGTAAGGAAAACACCTAGAGTGTTTTAAATAGCAAATTTTAATACAAGGAATTTGTAAACAGGTTTTAGTTGAGAAGAGAAGCCCAGCAGGGTATGGGAGGGTAGTTTAAGAAATGAGCAACAGCAGGAGATTGCCATCTTTAGGACCAAGAGAAACAATGCAAAGATGTGGTGTTACCAGGGCTGGGGTATGGGGGTTGTGTGGCAGGAGCTAAAGACACAGAGAGAACGTGATCCAGAGCTGGGACCATGAAGGCATGGGCTCACTAACCAGAGGTAGAACTGCAGAAAAGATGTAGAAAGAGGAGAAATATCAAGGCTTCTCTCCTAACCCCCAGGCCTCTAACACTGCCTCTCTTATTGGTGGGACCTATCCAGAAGCCAGAGCAAGGGAGCCTGGGGAATGTAGTTCCTTGCCATAGAGAGAGGGGCAAAGAAGGGCAGGGGATTGTTCTGAGAGCAAATAGACAAATGACCAGCATAGACAATACAAAAATACTGATTTTTTTTTCCCTTGAAAACTGCTAATATTAGTGCTTTCATAATCTAAGACACGCCTTCTCCCATGGCTCAGGATCCTTATATAAGATGGAAATAATTATAGTGTTTATGGTTTTAGTTTTCAGGAACCCTTTATGTTTAGTGGCATTAAACTGTAACTACATTTGCTGCATATATTTCTGCCAGTTTCTCTTCATTTTTGTTTATATATTTTTGATACACAGAAGTTTATCATTTTCATTTGTTCTTTTTCATTTTTTTTGTTCTTTTTCATTTTTTGTGTGTGTCTTCAAAGACTAGAAAGTCAGTTCCCTTAAGATACTTAATAACTATTCTGTCCTGTCATTTGCTTTTTCTAGGTTTTCAACATTTTTAAACTCTGTAATCCATCTGGAATTATTTTTGGTATGGAGTGATGTATTATTTTAATGCCAATTAAGGTAGTTTATTCCTTTTTTTAAAAAAAATTTATTTATGAGAGAGAGAGTGTGAGTGAGCGAGGTGGGGGGGACAGGGAGAGGAGCTGACAGAGAGGGAGAGAATCCCAAGCAAACGGCCCGCTGAGTGCAGAGCCAGATGCGGGGCTCAATTTCACGACCCTGAGATCTTGACCTGAGCCAAAACCAAGAATTGGATGCTTAACCCACTGAGCTACCCAGGTGCCCTGGTAGTTTATTCCTTTTTAAAGATTATCTATGCTTTGAGAATCTTGATCTTTTCTCTTTTAATTGCCTTGTCTATGCTGGATTTCTTTAAATTTGGTGGATATTGGGTCGCCTGGGTGCCTCAGTCATTAGCTTCTGCCTTTGGTTCAGGTCCTGATCCCAGGGTTCTGGGATGGAGCCCGGCATCAGGTTCCCTGCTTGGCAGGAAGCCTGCTTCTCCCTCTCCCATTCCCCCTGCTTGTGTTCCCTCTCTTGCTGTCTCTCTCTCTCTGTCAAATAAATAAAATCTTAAAAAAAAGGGGGGGAAATTTGGTGTGTATTGACCTATAGTAATATTCCAAATTTTATTTGAATTATTGTCCTTGCTAATTCCTTAATTTATTGACTAAAATGTACTTCTATTTTTAAACATGTTTGAAGTGACTATCCAAAGACATTTCACCTCCTTTTATTTATTTAAGATTCTATTTTTAAGTAATCTCTACATTGAATGTGGGTCTTGAACTTTCAGCCCTCCAGATCAAGTATCACATGCTCTATGGACTGAGCCAGCCAGGTGCACCACACCTTTTTTTTTTTAACTTAAAAAGTCTTGGATGACATGTTGTGATTTAGGTTAATTTTAAGACCATCTGATATTAACTTAACTTCCAGATAGCTAGAAGTTTAATATTGATACATGTGCCTCTATTAATTGCTTTTTTATGTGCAGGTCCACTAATGACTGTCATGATTTTTATTTTTTAGTTTAATTGTGGGGGAGTAGAATGTGTTGAGTAATGAGTGTCTAATGTGTTTTGAACTTGGCCTTTTTAAAATCAGTTGCTGTAATTATATTAATCTGCTAACTGTGGTGTGGAACATTGTCTAAGTTTAGTAGGGAAGTAAAAGAGTATCAAAAGAAAGGAAAGGTTGATTACTTAATTATTAACTCCTTACCTTTTTTCTTGAGTTTATCGACTTATGATGAAGATGTTGGAACTCTGAAAATAAGTAGAGAGGGCATCACTTTTTATTTTATTTGCTTATGAAGTGTTTGTTATTATGACATGTTTGTGTAGTAACAGAATGGTAACTTAGCATTTTTTAAAAAACTGGGTTGTAAGGGAGGGTGGTTGAGGAAAGATGTATTTAAAATGCATTATTTATCAGAAAAGATTCTGAAAAACCAGCCCCTCATTTTTAGTTTTGGAGTAGAGACTTGTTTTCAGTTCTTTTCTCGTCACAATTTTAAATTTTGGTGTAGCTGGTAATAATTTAAAACATTAATAAAATTTAAACTTTCTAATGTGGACGTTTACAGCATTATAGAAGTAGAATAATATAATGAGCCCAATGTGTCAATCGCTGAGGTTCAACCATGTAGTCATTTTCATTTTATCTATACTTTAATTGACTTCTTCCCTTCACTTCTGGATTCTTGTGAAGCAAATTCGAGCTATCGTATTATTTCATCCAAATATTGTAGAATGTATTTCAAAAAGTGAGAATTTTTTTTTTAAAGAACTAAAAAAGTTTTTTTAAAGTAATTCTGCATCCAACATGGGCTCAAACTTACAACCCCGAGATCAAGAGTCACATGCTCCACCGAACAAGGTACCCCACTAAGAATTCTTTTTTTTTTAAAGATTTATTTATTTATTTACTTGAAAGAGAGAGAATGAGAGAGAGGGAGAGTACATGAGAGGGGGAGGGTCAGAGGGAGAAGCAGACTCCCCGCTGAGCAGGGAGCCTGATGCGGGACTCAATCCCGGGACTCCAGGATCATGACCTGAGCCAAAGGCAGTTGCTTAATCGACTGAGCCACCCAGGCGCCCAAGAATTCTTTTTAAAAACTTAAATACAGGGGCACCTGGGTGGCTCAGTCAATTAAGCATCTGCCTTCAGCTCAGGTCATGATCCCAGGGTCCCGGGATTGAGCTCTGTGTTGGGCTCCCTGCTCAGCAGGGAACCTGCTTCTCCCTCTCCCACTGCCTGCCCCTCCCCGTGCTTGTGCTCTCTCTCTCTCACTATCTCTCTCTGTCAAATAAATAAAACCTTAAAAAAATAAAAACATTATAGTGCTTTTATCACCCCTGAAAAGCTGATGACAATTTCCCAATATCAGCTCTTCAATATTCTCATTTTCCTGATTGTCATCCATAAGTATGTATTTATATTATAAGAATAATTATTTTTAACAATCTGTTTGAATCAGGATCCAGGTGAGGTCCATTTTTTAGGTTTAGGATTGGTTTAGAAATTTCTTAAATCCATTTTAATATAATTTCTATGATTATTTTTTCTTACAATTTTTTGTTGAAGTGGTCCATTTGTGTCATATAAACATTTTTTTGAGGGATAAATTTATTATAGAAAAATAGTGCTGGGTCAACATAAGTGCTTTTCAGATTCATCTGTTGTTTACTATGTTCATGATTTTTGTCATATTCTTAATTTATTTGCTTACTGTTTTCATGACTCTTGCCCTGTTTTAAAACCAGAATTCATACTTTATTCTCATTCTAGTTATTCACATTTATGGAATCATGGTTTTAATTTATATTTTATAATTTTTTATAAAATATAAATTTTTTATATTTTTCATTATATTTTAAAATACCTGTTAAGATGAATATAACTATTAAGATAAAACACTTCATCCATGTACCATCTAAATCATCTTGAACCCCACACATTAGGAAACAATGCTTTAATATTAATGCCTCTGCGCCTTATTCCCTCTACTCACCTCCTGTGTTGAAATCTAATTAGTGACCCCAAGAGGGACCAACTTGAAACCTTACATAATTTCCTGCATGTCTCCCAAAACAAGGTATGTTCTGTGCGAATACTAGCACACTGCTAGTGAGGTGTGTTACCAATCTGAGATTATGGTCTAGCCAGCTCAGCATTTCTATCTTTCAGGTTCAAATTCCATTATGTGTGACATGTAATTTTACAGAGGAAGGGAAAAACTGCTTCTGGATTGTACTAAAATCTTCAGTTTCTTGTTGATGTATGGAGTTAAGTGATGGCTGAAAACATTTTTCTTTTTGTTGAATAGGATTTAACTTTAGGGAAAGTTTAATTTGAAGATTATAAATTAAGAAAACACAGTGATAATTTTTTTAGTTTCTAAAAATATGTGGAGAAGGCATTTCAACAAAATAAATATGTGAACTTTGGGGAAAATAGAAGTTATTAATTTACTTTGTGTGGATCAATATATTTAACTAGATTTTAAATATAAGGGTTATCCTTGTTTATATATCAGAATAAATATGCTGTGAATAACTTACAAAGCTCGTTCTCATACATTTTTCATTGTATCTCATGTTATTCTACAAGGAGTTACTGTCCTCATTTTACAAAGTAGGAAGCTGAGGGAAGCCAGAGAAATCATGTGACTTGCCCAGAGACATATAGCTAGTCAGAAGAAATACTGAGAACCATGTAAAGATGTGTCTTATAGCACAGTGAAAAGGCACTGTATTTGAAATCTGATGTTTTGGATCTAGTGCTGTTTATTAGCTAGGTTGTATACATTTAGATAATTTATTTCAAGTCACTAAGTGACAATCATCCTCATCATAAATTGGGATAAGCTGCTACAGAACTTTCTTGAGAATGAGAGTAGATAATGTGTAAGTGAAAGCAATATAAAATTTGAAAAAAAATACAAAGTAAGTTTTTTTGCAAGTTCATATTGTTTTCTCCACCTTGGTAATAGAATATTTAATAAATACTTAGAAATAAGTATTCATTTCCTTAAAAAAAGTTTTTGTAGAAGTCTAAGTAATAAAACATTAAGTGGAGGTCATTCCTGTGTGTTTTCTAACACAGTTTGGTTTATGTAGAGTTCCTTTTTCTGTAATTGGGAATGTGCATTTCACACATTTGGTGATTTTCATAGGCTCTGAGGATATAAAAATATTGAATAAGATATATTTCATTTCTTTGAAGAGATCACAGTCATGTGAGGGAAATAGACTTTTAAAAAACAAGTGAATGTCAGCAGAACATGGAGATGTTTTATTAGAGGATGGAAGAGTGAAAGTTTTGGGGAGAGATCAGTTATAATTGTACGATGTTATGTATCAGAGAAGACTCACATTCCTAATTTTTGTCTGGGCATGGGGAGGTTATGCCCATATGAGGCTGTTGGACAGTAAGTTGTCATGAGTGGCTTTGTTGAAGACTCATGTGATTTGTCAGATGACTAGATAAAAGTAGTTTAACTGAGGGCAAGGAGACATTCCCCTGCCCGGTGTATCTCTACTATTAAGAGGAGGGAAGAGTCATGAAGGAAAGGAGTGGAAGTGAAAAGAAGCTAATGTTTTAAGAACAGAGTCACAAGGTGAGTATCTCTAATGGGCCTCAGTTACTTGTTAGAAGAACCAGAAGAAAGTACAAGTTTCTATTCTTGTCTGTTTGACAGTAGCCAAATTGTATTCCTGTCCTGTTCATCTATTGTTGCTAGTCTCCAGGTTTATTTCTCTTAGGCTTACCTGTTTAGTTATGTTAACATTCTAGGATTCTGAGTACAGTATCTTTCTCTTTGGTTATGTGTTATTATTGTGCTAGAGCGATGTCATCAAGTGATGTGATAGAGTATTCAATAAATAAAAACATTTGTTTCACACACTGCATGGCTAATGTAATATATATAGTATCCCCAGAGCCTGTATAGATATATATATATATAGTTGGGAAATTAAATGGTTGAAGTGAGTGAACTAGTGTAAACACCTTACGTTTAAGGAATAGTATCACCTCTAATGGCTTTTCTGTCTCTTAAAAAACGTAAATTATGTCATATCTGTGTGGTGAAAGGCCAGCAGATTATGAATCTGGACTAAGGATCAATAGGAGGTATCATAGGCCTCCTCAAGCTCAGGAAGGCAGAACTGGGGATCAGTGCTTCTTTGAGATCTCTTAGATTCACCTCTCAGATAAATCCTATACATCTAAGTTCTGCCACCATGGTATTAGTTAAATTTCTTATATTCCAACCACTTAGTACAGAACTGTGGGTTACTATCTGTAAATACCTAGCTTAGTACTAGCATTTCTTTTCTTACAGTAGTCTTTATGTTTTTTTTTTTAATTTGGAAATATAACCAAGTAATAAAGGATACTATTAGATAAGAATCAGTTAGCTTTTGATAAATTAGGTAACGTTTCGTATGTGGCCTCTAGATAAAAATGGTATACTTAACATATATTGTTAAGGCTCTAGGAGCTAAGAGAAAGCTCTTTGATGAGTAGGATATGTTGATATGTTAGACCTCATGGTAAGCTGTCTAGACCAAAATTTCACTATAGACTAAAATGCTGTGATGCTTTTTTACAAGAAATTTTTGTGTAACATACACTGCAGTTTGCCTCTCCAGTACTTTTCATCCTCTCTTTCCTTACTACACGTGCCCAGTTTTCTTTAGGGTGGCAGTGTGCCCAGCCAAGAGATTTGCCTTTGTAGACTCATGCAGTGCAGTCTAAGAGGATGTCTGCTAGGTTATATTTCTGTTTCCCTGAGTTGGGTCCTCCTCCTCTTTGTCAGGGAACTGAACCTAGTGCTTGAACTTTCTCCCATTTGTGACAATTAAAAAGTAGATGAAATCTATGTATGCGGGTAGCTGAGGAGAAAGAATGAAAGAACCTGGGTCAGTGATGTCATTGCAGAGCTGCCTTGGACTGTCCACCTTTGCATGAAGAAAAGAATTTCTTTTTTATTAAAACCACTGTAGAGGGGCACCTGGGTAGCTGAGTCAGTTAAGTGTCTGCTTTTGGCTCAGGTCATGGTCCCAGGACCCTGGGATCGAGCCCCGCTTTAGGCTCCCTGCCCAGCAGGCAGCCTCCTTCTCCTTGCCCACCCCTCGTGTGCTCTTTCATGCATGCACGCTCTCTCTCTCTCAAATAAATAAAATCTTTAAAAAAATAAAATAAAACCAATGTAGAAGGATTTTCTGGTATGTGCAGCTGATTATAATCCTAACTTCACTACATAAGAAACATCGTATCTCATACCAGTGTCTTTGTTACTAAAAGCTGTAGTACCTCCCAGATTCACATTTTGGCGATGAACTTCAGCCTTGTAGAACTTGACCAGCTGGGATGGAGAGGTTATCAGAAAACAGCATAATTTCAGTGTAATTTGAATATGATAGATATATCATCAAGAATCATGTGGTTCCCTTCCTGAACAGTAAGTTGAAGAAAACTTTGGATCCAGATAAATTCCTGCAGTTTGTTTTCTGTGTGCTGTTTGCAGCTTTCTTATATATGTGTGTGTGTGTGTGTGTGTGTGTGTGTGTGTGTGTGTGTGTGTGTGTGTGTGTGTGTGTGTGTGTGTGTATATAGTCACTAAAACATATGGCACATGGCACATATCCAAAAAGTCGCTGTTTCTCCTTGCTGATTTTAGCCTGCCTGTGCTCCCTTAAAAAAATTCATTACGAATGGAGACTCCATTGTGTTTACTGGTCCCATGCTGCAAATGTTCAGGAATTGCTATATTGACTGTGCATAATGCGCGGGTCATTGCTACGGTGGGGTGGGAGTATTAGGCTTTCCTTTGGTTGCTTTGCAAATGAGCTGTGTGTGCTTCCCTAAGAAACTTCATGTGGTGTAGGGGAGTCTCTGGAATGGTGTTTCTTGGCCTACCTGTATCAGAATTATCTGGTGCTCTTAATAAAAATACACATTCCTGTGCCTCACTCAAGACTTACTGAATTAGAATCTCTACAGTAGAAAGTGGGAGTCTGTGTTTTTAACAAGTGATGCAAGTGATTCAAGGACACAAATACTTGAGAAATAAAACTTTTCAGCCTTCCTAGATTCCTCCACCCTTCTACCCAAGTCCCTCAAGTTGGGTGTTTGTATTAAGATGCTGAATTAACCTGTTTCTTCTGTTGAGTGCCTCCTTCAGTACAGGCATCCGTTGTTGATACTGGTACATTTTTAGCTTGCTGAATGATGGTCCTGTGTGTGAAATCAACTTCTAGGTTGTTTGATGTTTGATAAAAGTACTTTGTCTTGGAGTAATTGATGTTATTCTTGGAACATTTTTTTACCTTCAAAGAGTCAGGGAGCTGTTTTTCCCATTAATGGTGCTCATCTGACTTGCAAGATATATATTCATTCAGGTTTTTCAGAAATTCCTATTTCCTTCATTTTATTGGGGAAAACTTTTTTCTTTCCTTCCATAGATGTTGATTTTTTAGTCATCCTTTCCCAAAGTCCTTTAGAAATGGAAATATAATTTCTCTCCCTGCCTTAGAGGAAGAGATGTTTATTCTGCCCTTTAAGCACTGGAAATATAATTTTTAAGATAGAAAAAAACAGTGCTATCCTTGAAATAGCTTGCTTTTACCTTTAAATAGTTTTGAAAAATGTGGTGTCGCTTCTAAATCATCTTTGCCATTAAATGCACGCTATCGGCAGTCTTAAATATTTCATTATTTTTTTGGTACAAAAATTCCACTTCCAAAGTGAAATACACAGGCAAACAAACCTTTTTATGACCCTAATCTATACATCTTTGAAATAGAACACACACATTTTAAAGTATTCTTACTTCTTGAGTCAGTTTTTCAGCAATGCCAATGTCAATTTAGTTAGTACTTGTTTTTGAGGTCTCCTAGTTGAGCATGTGTTTTGCTTTCACCTCACACTTCCTTTATTGGGCTGTTTTAGTCATCATAAAATGCCTTGCCCTTTATTAAAGCAGATGCCATAAAGCTTTTGCCTTAAGGGCATTATTTCTCTGTGAGTTAAGGTGGAATAAGAGTACTAAGGAAGTGAAGTAAACAGTGAGTACAGTTCATCTCCTTTTATGGGAAAGTAATTTTTCAGGAAGGATTATTTTGTACACCACCCACTGAGAGGCATTTCAGATGTCCCTTTTGGAATGGTCATAAAGGTGTGTTTTCTTCTGTTGATGAAATACAAGTAGCTCTAGAAGATTTGGCAGTCCTTCAGGCTCAGTATGTGGGCTCTTTTTAGTCAGGAGGGCATAGAATAGATGACTGAGACAAGTTATCCTAGCAGCTGTGAACCACAGGCATACATCAATCTGGGACACTCTGTCCCTGGTTCTAGAACTTCACAGTCTGGGAATATTTGATCATCTTAAGTTACACTACATGCAGTTCCTATGAATGCATACATATGTATATTATACATACTTCAGATACTTGTATATGGATGAAAAATGTCGTATAAATGAGGAAGTCATTCTAGAGTTTGACTGTCAGGTAGTTAAAATTTGTTGCCTTTGTGGTTTTGGTTGTAATATAATCCTTATGAATTAGATGTAGAATGTCAAGAATATTGACTCGTATCTGGTAACATCTTTTAAAACAAATATATATTTTTATCTAAAAATTAAAGTTCAATGCTTGTAAAATATTCAAATAATATAATAGTATACAAAATTTAAAGTAAAATTTCCTCAGCCTCTTCCAGCCTCCCTTCTTGTCAGATATAATCTTTCCAGCTTTTTACTTATCATTTCTATGCTATGATATATACCACTGTCCCTCACAAACACATGTTGTTCTGAACTTTCTTTTCTTTCTTTATACACATGTCATGGTTATCTTTCCAGGTCAGTATATATAGGCATTTATCATCAATGTACATAATTTATATTATTGACTTTGTAATTACTCTTTTTATCTAGAGGGTTTTTAAAAAATGAATGTCTGCTTATTTATTTTTTTGACCAGTACATAATCTTTATGTGGCTGTTAATAATAAAAATATCAAATACAAAGTGTGGGTAATCTTACTAATGAGTGTTATGATGAGTTATATGCAAATTTTAATTAACTAAAATTAATAAACAATTTGAAAATTACCTAACATCTGTTAACAGTGACTAAAATACTATAAATACTCCTTATGAATATTTTTCTATATACTTGATTCTGTGTAAAATAATATTCAAATGATTTTAGATTATATTTTAAATCTTTGAAAACTTGACATTTGCAAATATGCTTTAAATTCAGTTTTTCTCAAAATTTAACCTCAACAAAAAAATGTTTATTTAAATATTTATAAGTAAAATAGCTACAATTATAACCACATAGGCTGTATTTATTTATTCATGGTACTTAGCTTTTTTTTTTAGAGGGGGTGGGGACAGAGGGAAAGAGAATCTTAGGCCAGCTTGATGCCCAGCACAGAGCCAACACGAGGCTCCGTCTCACCACCCTGAGATCATGACCTGAGCTGAAATCAAGAGTCAGATGATTAACCCACTGAGCCACCCAGTTGCCCCCTTAAAATTCTTGATTACATCCTACCATACAACAGTAGATGAAGAATTTATGAGATAACTCAAATGAGTAGATGGTCAAAATTAATTTACTTTGGATATTGCATGTATTATCTTTCTAAAATTTCTCTTTAGTTTGATATTTATAATTTTATGTAGGCTGATATTAAAATAAGTCAGTGTTTCTAATAGTTGTGCAAATGGCAGGAGAAACTAATTTAGGATTAAAAAAATGTGGCTAGTCAGTTAATCATGATTCAAGAAGGTAAATGATTCTTTAGACTACCTGTCTTGTAGACTACTTTTTAATAAATAGCAATGTTGCAGTGTTAAGTAATTCAGTAAAGTAATTTGGGTTCTACCCAGAAGAAGGTAGGAGTGGGTTCTTAATATACCTTTCAGTTCTATGACTGATTCTTTTTGTACTGTATGTGAATATGAATTTTTTACTGTAATATTAAATGACTGTGTGCCATTGCTTTTTATAGAACTTTATCAGAAGTTTTTTATTCTCCATTTCTGTTATAAAATACCATTTATCTGTTTCCAGTGGGAATTTTTACATGCTAGTGTGAACCGTGTTCACTAAAGAGATCCTTCATATATTGGTTTAAGGGTGTGGCCACTTTTTTGTTGTGGAAAAAAATGCAGTGATCATCCCCTATTTCAGAACAAAAGCCAGAAATTGATTCTGGCTGCTGACAGGATTGATTTGACTGGCATCTAGCATTTGCACTTAAGGCAAGAAACTTTACCCTCTTCCAGACTCTTGACCTATTCGGGTATTTGATTAAATAATTTTCCTTGCATAACTTCTGAACTCTGACATTGATTATTTTTATCTGGTATTTTAGAGTTAATATTATCATATTATGGAATCTTTTACTATTGCTAGTTCATATTTAAATTTTGGAATAATTTCCTTTTCTTTTTGGACTGAGAACAAATCAATATTGAATGATCTCTTTGGAATGTATCTTTGGTGTCTGGCTGACTTGCTGAACATATCACTTGCATATTACATTGCTTTTTCTTTATGTTTTCGGAAGTTTTCAGTGACAACTAAGGTTCATAACCTTTACAACTGAGACATGTAAACTGTGCCTTATTTTTTCATAGCATCAGTAAGATGAATGTCCATTTCATCTTCTCCATCTCATTTAAGTTAGAGGTTTCTTGTGCCAGAATCAGATAGAGGAAGGAATATCATTTTTGTAATAAGATAGAGATCTTTAACCTACTTTTAAAAATGGTCCTTTTAAAATAATTACATAATTGTCATTACCAATACACTTTTTTTTTAGCTAAGATCGTGAACTGATTCCAGAAGAGCTACTTAGTTTTAAGCATTGCTTTTTTTCCCATTTTACAGTGGCTAAGAGATAATAGAGCCAAATTAAATTTATGAAGCAGAATCTTCTATATGTATTTTCTAGCTTGAAAATATGATTTATTTATGATTTATTAAAATAATGTCAGAATTCTGAAGTTCTGCAAGGAAAATTATTTAATCAAATATCTGAATAACTCAAGAGCTTGGAAGAGGGTAAAGTTTCTTGTCTGAAGTGCAAATGCAAATGCCAGTTAAACCAATGCTGCAAGCATTCATGTACAAGTTTTTGCATGTAAATATGTTTTTATTGCTTTGGGTAAATATCTGTGAGTAGAATTACTGGGTCATATGGTAATTTTATGTTAAACATTTGAGGAACTTGTGAGACTGTTTTCCAAAGTGGCTGTACCATTTTGATTCCCATCAGAGTATTAGGAGGGTTCTGCTTTGTCCACATTCTTGTCAACACTTCTTGTTGTCTGTAGTCATCTTAGTGAATATGAAGTGGTATCATTGTTGCGTTTTCCTGATGGCTACTCCTGTTGAGCATAATTTTATGTGCTTATTGGCTATTTGTATATCTTCTTTGGAGAAATGTCTAACTCAGATCCTTTATTCATTTCAAAAAAGTGGGATATTCATCTTTTTATTATTGAGTAGTAAGATTTTTTAAAAATCATTCATTCTGGAGACAGGTCTCTTATCACATATATGATTTGCAAATATTTTTTCCCATTCCGTGGGTTGTCTTTTCACTTATGCTTTGAAACATAAAAGTTTTTAATTTTGATGAAGTTCAGTTTATCTGTTTTTTTCCTTTGTTGCTTGTGCTTTAGGTGTCATCTAAAAAGGTTTTGCCCACTCAAAGTCTTGAAGATTTACTCCTACATTTTCTTGTGAGAGCTTTCTAGTTGTAGCTAATACATTAGATTGATTCATTTCAGTTAATTTTTGTGCATGGTGTGGGGAAGAGGTCCAATTTTATTCTTTTTCATGTGGCTATTCAGTTGTAGAAAACCCCCTTTTGCTTTTAATTTCCCTAATTCCTAATGATGTTGAACATCTTTCTCTTTTTCTTTTTTAGTTATAATTTTTTCCAGCTTTACTGAGAAATAATTGACATAATATTGCATAAGTATAAGGTGTGCAACATATACTAAGTATCCATATATGTATTGTGAAAGGGTCATCACAATAAAGTTAGTTAACATCATGCCACATAACAGTTTTTTTTGTGTGTGTGTGGTGAAAACATTTGAGATCTACTTTCTTAGCAGATTTCAAAGATATCATACTGTAGTCATTATGGTATATTTAGATCTCTAGAACCTATTCATCTTATAATTGGATTGAGCGTCTTTCACTTGCCATTTTGCTGTGTATTTTCTTTAGTGATGTGTCTTCTCCTACTTTTTCACTTAATATTCCATGGACTCAAATTCGAGCAGATAGATCATATATTTATTGATGTGGAAAGAGATCTAATTTCATGATCCTATTAATCACTGAATAGCATTTAATTCCATGAATGCATTAAATTTTTTTAAACTCCATACCATCATCATTTACTATTACACAACTGTTGTTCTAAACATCCTGTACTCTTACTTGTCAAGAGTGAATATGTAGAGGTCCAATTACTAGTGCCAAGAGTTTATATTTTTAAGGTTTTTGATAATTATAGCCAAATTGCCCTCAAGAAAGGTTATAGTCCAACACTGGGACCATTTGAGAGGGTCAGAAAAACCTCTAGAAGTATGCATTTTCCGGGCATGGCTGGGTGGCTCAGTTGGTTAAGCAACTGCCTTCAGCTCAGGTCATGATCCTGGAATCTCAGGATCCAGCCCCACAACGGGCTCCCTGCTCAGTGGGGAGCCTGCTTCTCCTTCTGACCGTCTCCCCTCTCATGCTCTCTCTCTCTTTCTCTCTCAAATAAATAAATAAATAAAATCTTTAAAAAAAAAAAGTACACATTTTCCAAAGAATATTGTAATCTGCCTTCTCATTCTACAGAGGATCTTGATTAGGTCACATTATTTCTTGACTAACTTTCATGTCTCCAGGTCTTTGTAAGCTTTTTTCTCCCTCTGATACATGTTTCTTATATATTGTTAAGGCTTTTATAGCTACATTTCCTTGTGTTTTTCTGTTCTGTATACCTGGAAATTCCCATATATCTTCTAAGGCTGAAACCAGTGGCCCTCTTCAGTGAAATCTTTCTCAATTTCAACCCTGGAGTATAAGTTTATTCTAAGTATATACTACATTTTATATATTTGTCTTTGAATTCCAAAACCTACCACTGTGCCTGGCATATTTAAGTGGTTTTCATCAATATTGACTAACTGAATTATGCTTGGATCAAATCAGGTTTCTTGTCTATTATATTCTATTGTATATCTTTAATGTTAATGCTATATTCAACTAGAAAAGCTTATTGATATGATATATCCCTAATTACTAGCATTGCGCTAAAGATCCTATTAGTGTTTGAAATAACACATATATATTAAAATAATTTTTTGTTTGGTTCAGAATTTTGTTATCTCAGATGGCATAACTGTATAAACATGGTCTTGTTTTACTGTATAGGATTACAGGGTAAAATATTTGGTTGAACATCAGCTGAAGATTTTTCTTAAGATTTTCCATTAAGTTTAGTAACCTGTAAATATGATTTAAGTAAGGTTGTGTTATAAATGGACCTCAACAACATCTTCTGTTAGGTAGCATGGCAAAAATTAAAATGGAGCTTAGTTATTTAAGAAAAGGTTTAGTATTGTACTTATTTGTCCATTTTTTTCTAATTTTACAGATTTGTCCATCAAGCAGTGAAAACATAATTTCCATGTAACTAACTGTCTAGGAAGTTTAAAAACCTTAGAATCTTTTGAATGTTAAATTGAAATTATTAAGTAAATGTATTATGTGCTTTGTAGGTAAAAATGGGAATGACTATTCTATTGCCAGTAATTGAATTCTTATGGAAGTGTTATTGAATTGATGAATATGTAAGAGGACATTTTTATGAAGATCACTACAAGCTGTTTTCCAAGTACAGTCTGGGGAAATGTTTTATTTTTGCAACTTGAACAGCGCTAATGCAGCAAGTTGAATTATTTAGGGGCTGCTTTGGCTAGCACACTGATAACAAGAACATGTTTGGACTGATAGCTTGCCAGATACACACTTGACCTAATGAAGGAGAAACCAACTGGCCACTCATGGCCAATTTCAGGTTCCATTTCATTTAGTCCTAAAACTAGAGCAAAAGTAGATATCAGCCTACAAATCCAATTCCAGAAAAGTCAAATTTATCTAAAATTAGGTCTCATTGTGGTGTAGTTCCTCAGTAAATTTTCATTGATGATTGTAAATAAAAAGGCATTAAGTTTGAGTTTCTGATTTCAGAAGATTTATGTCCAGCATCAAGGTCACACCAAATGAATGAATTGTGATTTAAGATTTGCTTAAGACTATACTCTGGTTTAGGTTTCTTTTTTTTTTAAAGACTGTTTTATGTATGATTCTTTATCATATGTATTATTTCTCTCAAAGGAAGGCATTGTCAATGATTTAAATGAATTAACATTTTCTTGTGATGTTTTTGTGTTTCTAGTGATATTGCTGGGGATTATGAGGGCATGTATTAACAATTTATTTACTGTCAGTAAAATCTTTCTGCTTAGTACTTTAAAATTGAGAAGATAATTGATTTTTTTATCCTACTAGTAGTAATGACTGCCTTTTATTTAAAGACGTGAAAATAATAATTCAGACACTTAATATCAGTGTTTTAATAGAGGTAAAAAAAGAAAGTAGAGGAAGAACTTATACCCAGTGAGCTGTATACAACATGATATGATCATGATAGAAATATGGTTATCAGTTGTATGAAGCACAATTCATTTTGGAAAGGTAAATTGACTGTGCTTAATGTTCCCCTTAGGAAATATCTTAATGAATTATTCTGGAGTTCAGGCTTAAAGCTTATTTGTAGTGTGGCTTGTCTATATATTATCACAAAAATTTATGAAGAGATCACGAAAGAGCTTAATTTAATAAAATGGGAATCTGTTTTGTGTTAACTGTTGCAACATTAGAAGAATGTATATCTAGTGTGCCATTCTCCAGTTTCAAATAAGAAGGTTTTGGACCACTGTTAGCCACCAGCACTTTTCACTTTGAGATTGCCAGACTGACTGAAGTTTAGCTTCATGCTGTGAGGGAGATAGAACTTGGTTCGTTAGCCTGAGAGGAAAAATTACATGGTTATATCTGTTATTAGAGAATCCTTGGAGAACTAAGAGTTATTTTGCTACTGCTTAGCTAAACCTGGATGTTCAGCCAGTAATCCAAATGAGGAGTGACCTGGGCTTTGAGGTCAGGGCTAAGCATTGAGAAACCAAATGAGTGTGCTTTAAAAGCAGGCTCATTGGATTGTACCTGCATAAAAATATTAGTGTTACATTTATTTCTTACTCAAATTCAGTGGCTAAATTTAAAATTTGGGCACCCCCCAGGAGTCTTTTGCTCATGGCTAAAAATGAAAATTAAATACATGTAACAGAGGTGCTTTTGTGTTTTCATATATTTCCTTGACTTTTATATGTATATATTGCTATTGTAACTTTGTATTTCCAGCTCAGGAACTTCACACATTCTTTTTGAAATTCTTTCTGCTTGGCTAACACTTGGACTTTCTGAGTCACCTGCTTGACTCCTAGACTGGGTGAGATACCCATTTTTTTTTTTTTTTACACCTTATACCTGGAATTAAAAAAAGGTATTATTTATGGGAATTGTACTTAAGTACTGTAATTTTGCTAATTATTTAGTCTGTTGGCTTTCTATACTAACTTAACAGAAGCAGAGCCTGCATTTTTCTTCTTCACTGTTTATTGCCAATTTCTCATTGCCTTCTTGGCATTTAATAGATAGGTACAGAATGAATGAGTATATGCATGCATCCTTCAAGAGAGGAAGGGGAAACTGAAGTAGGAGGGAGGATATCTGAGTAATATGTAACATTTTGAGTTTTTTTCTCCTCTTTCAGCTATGTTTAGAAATAGATTTTTCAATCCGTAATGTGTGGCTCTTCACAAAGTAATTATCTTTTTGATTAAAGCTGTTTTTACTTCATTATGTGACTTCATAATTATAATTGTGTGATATTTTATTCTCATTTAGCAAATAGCTCAAATGATAGGTGTAAGCCATTAATCCTATAAATATGGGGAGAAGAAACTTTCCCCATAGTTTTTTTTAGGAGTTTATTGAAACTTAAACCACTCCCCCTCGGGCAGCCACCAAACTATCCTCTCTATATATGAGCTTGTTTGTTTTTTGTTTCTTTGTTTTTGTTTTTTAGATTCCACATATAAGAGAGCTTTCATATGGTATTTATTTTTCTCTGTCTGACTTTTGTTTCACTTAACAATGCCCTTGAGGTCCATCTTGCTCTTGCAAATGGCAAGATTTCATTCTTTATTATGGCTGGATAATATTACATTATACAACTGACCCTTGAACAAGGAAGGTTTGAAGTGCACAGGTGCATTTATATGTGGAGTTTTTACAGTATAGTATTGTAAATGTATTTTCTCTTATGATTTTCTTAATATTTTATTTTCTCTAGCTTAATTTAAGAATACAGTATGTAACACATATAGCATACAAAATATATGTCAATCGACGTAGTAATATTATCAGTAAGGCTTTTGATCAGTAGTAGGCTTATTAATAGTTAGGTTTTGGGGAGTCAAAAGTTAGATGTAGATTTTCAACTGTGCCAGGGGGTCAGCACCCCCTCCCCAGTATTGTCCAAGGGTCAACTGTATATATATTTGTATACATGTATATATACAATTTCTTGTTCATTTACTCATTGATCAGTGCTTAGGTTATTTCTATGTCTTGGCCATTGTAAATAATGCAGTGAACACGGGGGTGCATACATCTTTTCGAGTTAGTGTTTTTGTTTTTTTCAGATAAATACTCAGAAGTAGAATTGCTGGATCATATGGTAGTTTTATTTTTAACTTTTTGAAGAACCTCCATAACTGTTTTCCATAGTGACTTCACCAGTTTACAATCCCACTAATAGTGCATGAGGGTTCCTTTTTCTCCACATCCTTCTTAATACTTAACTTCTTGTCTTTTTGATAATAGCCATTCTAACAGGTGTGAGGTGATAGCTCATTGTTGTTTTGATTTGTATTTCCCTATGATTAATGATGTTGAACATCTTTTCATGTACCTCTGGCCATCTGTATGTATTCTTTGGAAAAATGTCTATTCAGATCATCTGTCATGATTTTAATTGGATTGTTTTTTTGCTATTCAGTTGTGGGAATTCTTTATATATTAGCACCTTATCAGATATATGATTTGCAAATATTTTCTCCCATTCAGTAGGTTACCTTTCCATTTTGTTGATGGTTTCCTTTCCTGTGCAGAAGCTCTATGGTGTGATACAGTCCTGTGTATCTTTGTTTCTGTTGCTTTTGCTTTTGGTGTTAGGTTTTAAAGAAAATTATCACCAAGGCCTATGTCAAGGAGCTTATTGCCTATGTTTTCCTCTAGGATTTTATGGTGTTAGTCTTATATTCAAGTCCTTAATCCATTTTGAGTTAATTTTGGTGTGTGCTATAGGTTTTATTCTTTTGTATGTGGCTGTCCAGTTTTCTCAATACCGTTTATTGAAGAGACTATCCTCCCCATTGTATATTCTTGGTTCCTTTATCATAAATTAATTGACCATGTATGTGTGGGTTTATTTCTGGGCTCTCTGTTCTATTGATTTGTGTGTCTGTTTTAATGCCAGTAACCACATTGTTTTAATTACTGTAGCGTTGTAATATTGTTTGAAATCAGGAAGTGTGATGCCTCCAGCTTTATTCTTCTTCCTCAAGATTTTGTTTTGTTTTGTTTTGTTTTGTTTTTGGTGGTTCTATACAAATTTTAGGATTCATTTTTTAGGATTATTTCTTTGAGAAATGTCATTAGAATTTTGGTAGAGATTGCATTGAATTGATACCTGTAGATATCAGAATATCTTTCCTTTTATTTGTCTTTTTCAATTTCTTTCATCAGTGTCTTGTAGTTTTCAATATATAGGTCTTTCACCAATATTGGTTAATTTATTCTTGGGTGTATTTTCCTTTTCATATAATTGTAAGTGGGATTGTTTTCTTTATATCTCTTCCTGGTTCATTATTTGTGTATAGAAGTGCATCAGATGTTTATGCATTGATATTGTATCCTGCAACTTTACAGAATTCTTGTATTCTAAGACTTTTTTGATGGTATCTTTAGTTTTCTATATATAATATGTCATCTGCAAATAGTGACAGTTTTATTGCTTTCTTTCCAATTTAAATGCCATTCATTCATTCATTCATTCATTCATTTTTCTTGCATAATTGCTCTGGCTAGGACTTCCAGTACTATATTGAATAAAAGTGGTGAGAATGGGCATCTTTGTATTGTTCCTGATTTTAGAGGAAAGGTTTTCAGTTATTTACCATTGAGTGTAATGTTAGCTATAGGCTTGTCATAGATGGCTTTTGTTATGTTGAAGTACGTTCTCTGTATACTCACTTTTTTGAGAGTTATCATAAATGAATATTCAGTTTTGTCAAATGCCTTTTCTGCATCTATTGTGATGATCATAATGATTTTTACTTTTCATTTTGTTAATGACTACATACTTTTCAGAACTGTATGTATTTGCTTTTGTGGGGCAAACTCTTTTAATATAAAAACTTTGTCCATAGTAGAGAATCTAAAAATGATATTACTTTGGTAGTGGTGACTATTCATACCTAAATAACTCAAAGTATAATTTTTTTTCTGAATAAGTCACTGTGCCTCACAGCAAAAGCAGCTTCTTTCAGAGCATCTAAAGCCTTTTAAGAATATTTGAAAAGTTGTGAATTTTATTGACATCTGTGAATTCTTTTATTAATTTTTAGCCAAAGGAACATGTGTAAACACAGTAAACATTTTAATAGATCTTCCAAACTAGGGGATCAATACCCATCTGCATTTTTTTTTTTATACTGGGAAATTGAAGGTTGTGTAAAAGAAAGGAAGGAGAATTTAAGAAAGTATAAAGAGATTAAAAGGCAGAAAAGATGTTTTGCGTATTCAGGCATTTTTATATGCCAAAAGATAAACTATAGCAATTGAAATGATATTTGTTTTTTAATTTTTTAATTTAATTTTTTTTTTTTTTATTGATTTGAGACAGAGAAAGAGCACAAGGAGGGTGGGTAGAGGGAGAAGGAGAAGCAGACTCCCCGCTGAGCAGGGAATTCCACACTGGGCTAGATCCCGGGACCCTGAGGTCATGACCTGAGCCGAAGGCAGCCACTTAACAGACTGAGCCACCCAGGAGCCACAATATTTGTTTTTTAAAATTTTATTTACTTCAAATTTTTAAATATGGAGTGTGAGGAAGAAAATTTTAGAAGTTGTCCATAATCACATTGTCTTGTCCCTTCTGATAATTCCTGTTGACACTTAGAAAAAAAATAGTTTTCTAAATTTAAAAAAAATATGTATTTATTTTAGAGAGTGCGTGATAGAGCATGCGTGCACGTGTGCACACCCCCCCACACCCCTCCACACACGTGGCGGGGGGAGGGGCAGAAGGAGAGGGTGAATCCTAAGCTGACTCCCTTGCTGGGGGGAGGGGGGAAGCAAATGTGGCCCTCAATCCCAGAACCCATGAGATCATGACCTGAGCCAAAATCATGGGTCAGAGGCTTAACTGACTGAGCTACCCAGGCATACTGATTTTTCTAAATTCCTAAGTTTTTTAGCTCTTTCAATATGATATTTAGGATACAGAAAGTGGTTTTTGATGTTCTAATACAGTCTTATTCAAAGTGTTGTCCATGGAGTTGTGAGTTTGTGATAGCATAAGTTAGAAATTGAGAGTAAGTTTTTAGAAATTCTTTTATAGGTTTGACCCCATAATTTCAAGCCTGTTGATAATTGGGGGCTTGTATTTTATATAGTTTTAAAATTAATCTCTCTGATAATATTTTTGTTAAAAGCATTAGTCTGAAACAGATTGGAGATTTAAAAAGACTAGTTCTTCACAGATCCTTTGAGGGGCTGTGCTCCTTGTTATTTCATTGATCAGTCCTATTTGAGCTGGTCTTATTCTTCCCTCACCAGTCTCCCCAGAGAGGGACTTCCATCCTCATTCATACCAGGGAAGATTCTCCCACCAAAATAAAAATGTTGGGAGGAAAGAGGGTAATACCCCATCTTGGAAAGTAGAAACTGGGGAGGGTGACCCTCTTTCCTCCCCAGATGAGCCTCGGAGTTGGATTTTGGAATAAGACTAATTCAGTAATAGGGGCGCCTGAGTGGCTCCGTTGGTTAAGCATCTGCCTTAGGCTCAGGTCATGATCCCAGGGTCCTGGGATTGAGCCCCGCATGGGGCTCCCTGCTTGGCCTGCTGCTCCCCCTGCTTGTGCTCTCTCTGTCAAATAAATAAAATCTGTAACGACGACAACAACAAAAAGACTACTTCATAGAAGTGCAGGGATTTTAAAATGATGAAGGGAGATTTGGGGGTTCTGTCCTTCTCTGCCCCTTTGCCTCTCTTCCTTCACTTCCTTTTCCCTTTTTCTCCTCCCTCCTCCATCTTCTCTTTCTGTTTCTTCTGTCTCTTTCTTTTTGGTCTGGATGGTTAGAAAGTTTGAGGAACTTTTTTTAATTAATGTGATACTTGGATATCTGTGTTTCTCCTGGAAGGTGGATGAGACTTAGAGAGAGTTAATTAGGGTAGCAATTTAGAGAGCGATTTCCCTCCTGCTTTATCCAGTCTTGTTTATCTAAGTAGGAGGAACAGATAGATGGGATTTAGGGAATAAACTGTTCAAGAATAAAACATGTGCATTTGGCTGGAGAGTGCGGGTGTGTTATCTCAAGAGGGAGAGTGGCAGATGATATGCTGGTGGGAGGGCAGCCCAGCTTGTGGTCATAAGATGGACTTTGGAATCACACTACCTATGTTCTTGTCTCAGTGCGGTGACCTCCTAGCTCTGACCTTAGACTAGTAACTGAAGCTGTCTATGCCTTAGTTTTCTCACTGATAAATTGTGAATGCTAGTACTTAACTGCCGCGTTTCTGTGAGGTTAAATGAGTTAATGGGTAAAACATCTAATTCTAATGTTGTTTTTTGCTTCTTCCTCCTCTATTAATAGCATCAAGCCTGTACTGGTAGCAGGTTGAAATCTGTGGATGTTGCCACTGGTGTAGGTACTAACCAGATATTTTACAGGATAGGCACACGGTGAGGTTTCTTCCTTTCTAACTTGCTGTTCTGAAAGTTTTGTTTGTTTGTTTTTTTAAATCAGCGAACAGAAGTTTATAGCATCGATTGTCTTTTTGTTTTCAAGATTGGAAATAGTAGATGTTGTGTGTTTCTTAAATGATTTCTCATATCTCCATGGAACCGGTAGTCACGAACAGGCATGAAAAGATAGAGTGGCAAGACATTTTAGATTATATAGTCCAAACTACTTCCGGCCCCCACCACTTTTTTTCTTAAACAGCTTGTAGGAGCTCAGAACAGATGAGTTCAGTGATGGGTGTACTTAGTTTTGCAAATAACTTTCTTTAATGTTAATTCGGTACTTAAATTATTAGTATGAAAATTCCTTAACTGGAGTCCTTAGCCTCTCTTAGGGCAATAGAAGTTTAAATTGGGTAATATGGCTATTTTTCACTGACCTCTCCCAAAATAATAGTTTTAGAATAGTCTTTCATTATGTAGGAGGAAGATGTTTTTGATTGTGTACCTTTACATTGGTACAAGAATAACAGTAGCGTTGTTCAGGTCATATGTGAATATATTTTAGAGATCTGCCAGGTGTTTCCTCGTAGGTGTTTGTATCTGTCATTTGGCCACCAGAAGGAACTCTTTTGTTACCAATTAAACCACCCAATCTTTGATGATAGTCCTGTTTTAGGTGGCCCAAACACCTGATTACCTGTACCAACTTGGATACGTGAGACTAGCTTTTTATCTATCAAACACATAAGAAAAGTCATTTGAGCACCTAACTCTAAACCAAATGGAGCTCTACACCATTTATATTCTCACTCTGTTTTTCTTGTTTCTGTTACTCTTAAATAGCTGGTTGTGATAACTTGTTATAACATTGTTACTTAACATGAAAGTTTTATATAATAAATGCAGAATGATAGGGAAATTGACTGTGTTTATTTAGTTCACACAGTATCTTGTTATTCCTGTTTGGAGTGATTATTCTTACAGCTTTATGGGACAATTTAAATATCTTATGTAGAGGTGATTTACAGTACCATGAATGATCAGAATTCTGTCTGGCCTGAGAGTCCTCTTTCTGTCTTCTTTCTTCCATATACCAGTATCATCACAGTTTAACAGAAAGTTTAGTGCTGTCTTTTAAAGCTATGTTTGTTGTTTATTTAACAGTAAAAATCTAGGTTCTCTGAACTCTGGCTAGATTGAAACTTTATATTTCATTTTATGGCATTTGTCTCAGTAAAGCAAAAATGTTTGCAGTCTGATTGAAATGATTATGATATGTAATGAGAATCAGAACTTCATGGTTATATTATTCTCATGGAGAAAGAACATTTATTATAGGTAGTTAAAATTGCATAATGGTGTTCTTGTGTCTGGTTGTTTACTCACCAGTAATTCATTAAATACTCTTTTTCATTTTCACATTCATATATTCTGTATAGTGTCCACGGCATGTGGCTGTCTGCTTTCTGCTTAGACATGTATCCAGAAATAGGAATCTCATTACTTTGCAAGGAAACCATTTTGTTTCTGGAATGTTCTGAATGTTTTCAAGCCCTTAACTGTGCTGAGAAAAGAAGTCTGTCTTTCTGGAACTTGTACCCATGGACCCTAATTTTTGCCTAGAGGATTATTAGATTCCTGGGTCCTCACTAAGACTTTCTAAATCAGAATCTCTTGTAATAATGAGTGTCCATAGTCTGTACTTACAAAAAGTGCCCTGAGAGATTTTGATCAGCCAAGTGTGGGAATCAGTGCTAGTAAAACACAGTAATTCTAGCCCATTACTAATCTTTTCAACATCCATTTTTAATTAGTAATTCCTTCTATGATACAACTTCTAGGTTTTTTACTGTACTAACTGTGGTTGTTTTTCTGGTACTCAATTATACATAGTATTCCTGATATGGTGTAAACATATAGAATACAGTGGAACTAACACTTTCCCTAATGTGGATAGTGCTCGCTCTCTTTTTTTTTTTTTTATGAAGCCTAAGATTATATTACTACTTAAAAATAATTTAAAAACCCAACACACTGTCACACTATTGACTTATAGGGTTGACATAGCCTTCTAAAATCTCCCTCATTTTATTTTTTAAATTTAATTTAATTAAAAAAATTTTTAAGTTTTCTTTATTTAGTAATCACTATACCCATTATGGGGCTGGAACTCATAACCCTGAGATCAAGAGTTGCATGCTCCTTTGACTAAGCCAGCCAGGTGCCCTACCCTGATTTTATTTTTGTGGACTCCCTTGTCAAGCCTTCTAAATTCTATTGAATTTGAATTTCTCTTTGAATTTGTTGCTTTTGAATCTAAATACTTGGTTGTAGATTTATCCTTGTATATATTGTGTATCTTCAAGTCAGTCAAGAGCTTTTAAATCCTTTTCCCACAGCCCAACATAGTACTCTCTTTTATACCCTGTTTTTTGATATACATAACTCCTAGGTCTGTAAAAAGTTGCTGGAAACAAATAATGAATCAGCTTCAAGAAATGGAGCTTGTGTTAATGAATTTTTTGTGATTGTGGAGTAATTATCATGTGAAAATTAAGAAAAGAGATTTCATACATCTCATGAAATGCCTAAATATAGTTTTAGATTTGGGAGTGAAGAAAATACATATACTGAAAAATCCATTTTTAATTAGGACTGGGTAATGTCTGCTAGTTTTGTGTGTGTGTGTGTGTGTGTGTGTGTGTGTGTGTTGGGTTTTTTTTTTTTGTGTGTGTGTCTTTTACATTGCTTCCAGGAGAAAAGTTTTTGGTTTGCAAATCAGTTTGGTAGAGCAATATGCCTAGCGTCCTTCTTTCATTTCTTGTTTCTTTTTTTTCAAGATTTTATTTATTTATTTGAGAGAGAGAGAGAGAGGGTGAACAGGGAAGGGCAGAGGGAGAGGGAGGAAGAAACTGAAGCCGACTCTGCGCTGGGTGCCGAGCTGGACATGGGGCTCGATCCCACCACCACAAGATCGTGACCTGAGCTGAAACCAAGTCAGACGATTAACCGACTGAGCCACCCAGGCGCCTGTGAAAAAAACTTTACTCCTGAAGCTTGCTATAACTCTTCAGAGAATTCTCAGTAAAAAATTATGTTTCTATTCCATTAGTTTTGTGCCAGAACAATTTTTAGTCCATGGAGTGTGCCTGTGATTAAAGAATCTGTTGCAAGGAATGTTTCTTACCTCAGTGTTTCTGACCTATTAGATATTACATGTGAGCATACTGGTGTCTAGTTTATGTTTGTGTCGAACAGCTGGAGAACTCATGGACTAGTTAGAGGCTTTTGTTCCTGGAATAACAGTTTTCTAACTGAAATAATGTTCCAATATTCCTTGGAAGTTGAGGAAATGGCTTATACTAATTGCCAGCAGAGAATAACTAAGCTAACATAGTTAATAATAGTAATAATAACTAAGCTAACCAGGTGGTTGCCAGATAGATTTTCTTGGAAATGTATTCTTAATGTTTAACTTTTTGAATAGACCTTTGCATATTTTGAAGTAATGTTAAGGCAAAATGTTAACCTTTGTTATTTTACATGTAGAAATGGAAGGTTTTGTACAAAGACAGTAGTGTTATAAATGTTATCTGCTAATTACATATACTTTCAACAATTAAGAAATCGAACTCTGTGTTACCTCACCCTTCCTGCCCCACCACACACACACACACTCACACTCACACACACTCTCACACACACATGCACACACAATACCTTACATACACACAATACCTTATGTACTCATTAACTGTTTGCTGAAAGAATTGAACCCATGTCAACTACACTAACATAACTCAAAAGATGTTTAAGTACATTGGTCTCCCATTCAATAATGACCACCATTTGGTAGTAATAATATTTGATGTATGCAAGAAAAGCTCTCTTTAGATCCTAGATTTACCTGTAACTTCTGCTAAGAAATTCGTGTTTTCTCTAACAATAATGGCTTTAGCCTTATCCCTGTATTTGAGTGACTCTGGGCCCTTACTCTGAAGGCAAGAGGTGGTTTGATTTATCAGAGGTGAAACAAGGTGAAGATGAAACAACAGACAAATATGCTTCAGGCATATGCTACCAGGCAAACCAAAATCTTAGCCCCCTCCATTCCCTCACTCCCATCTCTGCAGACTTTACACAACTGGGAGCAGTGACATTGCTTAATAAACGTTCCCTGACTGCTGTCAGCAGCCTGTCCCCTGCCAAATCCAGTGTTACCCAAAGCTCAGAAACATATGGTGTACCAACTGTACCGGAACAATAATCATTCAGTGTTGCTCCAGTCTGTTTTAGTCTTAGTTTAAAAAAGGAAAAAAATAGTGGCATTGACGTAAGGACATTTCCTTTCCATTTCTAGCTGCTCTTTGTGATTGTGTGTTTGCTTTCTGTGGAGGAGGTGAAACATCTAGAGTAAATCAATGGTTTGTGACTAGAGACCAGAGTGCTAGACATGATCTACCAACATTTGGTGCTATCTTGATAAAAGCCACCTGTGCAGGCCAGCTTATTGGGCTAGAAAAATAAACTTGGGACTGAGGAAGGCACGGGAGACCTATTTGGGGTACTGGTGGTAGTTCTGACCTAAACAAAGAGAGCTGGAAGGAAAAGGATCCTTAGGATTTTTTTTTTTTCTCAACAAATTCCAAACAGAATGAATAAAATAATCCCATATATGGAAACATTAACTCCTTTGGTCTAAGTGTTGATGGGTCTTGGTTCTGGAAGGCTGCAGAGTACAAAGGAAGCTGAGGCCACACTTCCTGACACAGGAATGGAAGACTTTCCCAGCTTCTTTACAGGATTTGAGAAAGTGCACAGTAGAGAAGCACTGAGAGGAACCAGGAGTTGACAGGCCTGGATTTCCTGGAAACAGTATGGCACCCAGGAGTGACAGTTGCATATGTGAGCAATCTGTTCTGAGCAATGACATTTTTAAGGAGACCACACTAGTTGATGTGGAAGCAACTTGTAAATTAGATTCTTTACAAGTTATTTATTGTCACACACTGTGCCCATTATTGTATGGCTTTTGGCAACCTAGCCAGCTTGGGCTCTTAGTTTTCCTGTCACTTTCCCTCTAGTATGTAGACACCCTTAACTACTTATCATTCCCTGGAAATGGCCGTACTTTCATATCATCAAGTCTTTCACGTGCTTTTTGTTTTTGCCTAAAGCATGTACATCTCTCCCATTTTGTTTCGCTATTTCAACTGTGAATTAGGACAATTCAGGACAATTGTGATTATTTCTGAGAAACCTTCATGTCATCTACATATATTAGTCATTCTGGTATTTATGTTGATAACTTTTTTTTTTTTTTTTAAGAAAGGGAGAGAGAAAGGGGTGGGGGCAGAGGGGGAGAGAGAGAATCTTAATCAGGCTCCATGCCAGCACAGAGCCCAACACAGGGCTTGATCTCACAACCCCAAGATCATGACCTGAGCTGAAATCAAGAGTCAGAGTTTAACCAACTGAGCCACCCAGGTGCCCCTATGTTGATAACTTTTATACATTTCTTTATTAGTCTGTAGTGGCCCAGAGTATCCTTTACTTTTTTTTTTTTGTAGTTGCATGTTAAGTTTATTTTTTTTTAATTTTTTATTGTTATGTTAATCACCATATATTACATCATTAGTTTTTGATGTAGTGTTCCATGATTCATTGTGCATAACACCCAGTGCTCCATGCAGAATGTGCCCTCTTTAATACCCATCACCAGGCTAACCCATCCCCCTACCCTCCTCCCCTCTAGAACCCTCAGTTTGTTTTTCAGAGTCCATCGTCTCTCATGGTTCATCTTATCCTTTACTTTTGATTGTCCCTCTGCCTAGAATGCATTCCCTCTAGATATCTACATGGCTCTTTCTCTTAATTCATTCTGGTTTCTGTTCAGATGTCACTACCCCAGGAAGTCTCCTCTGGCTACTTTAGCATAAAAGAGCATCTCTGCTTTCTGTCCCCTTTCTCTGTTTTATTTATCTAATGTAATACTTATTTTTGACATTTTATTTACCTGCATGTTTATTTCTTGATTGTCTCTTTCCCCCTGACTTAATAGCAGCTCTGATTGTTGTATCACCATGCCTAGAACAACCTGGCACAAATTAAATACTTGACAGCTATTTGTTAAGTGATGGAATAAATGAATATTTGCTTTCCCCATTTGCCTTATAATTCATTCTTATAGTCATTAGCATCTAGTTCATATGTAATTACTCAATAAGTGTATGATGAACAAATGAATGCATAATTTCAACATTAAATGCGAGAGGGCTTAGCTACTACCAGTAGGAAAAAAGATTCTTGTCCTTTAGAATAAAATATCCTAGAATTAAATATATAATAGAATTAATATTCATTCTAAAAGAAAAAATCATTTGGGATCTGAAAATGAAGATAAGCTAGATTCTCTTCTAGTTAGCTCTGAAACCTATAGCCTTTTGGGTTTCTAATGTTGATACAGTTTTAGGTTTTTGAAAAGTAGTCATATTTGCCACTTTAATGTATTATAATAGAGAAATAAGAATAATATATATATAAGGTAATTAGAGAATAATACAAAAGTTATTTTAATGCCAAAATGAGTAATGGCTGCTAATTGTAATGACTGTTTAGACTAATGAGAGGTGGTAGTCTGTAAATATTTATTATGGTTTAGAGTTGAAAGAGACGCTAGAACATCTGGACTAGCTGTCTCGTACAGCTGAGCAGAATTAGGTAGGAGATGTGAATGATTTGCCCAAGGTCACAGGATTTGTTAGTGGTTGAGTTAAAATTACCCTCAGGTCTCTTTCATAATACTAAGAGTTGTAAGAGTGTGAATAACAGACACTTTTGTGTACAGTTTGCAGAATTACAAATGATTGCAAATATTCTTGCTGGCATTCTAGTGTCATGGATCAAAAATTTAAACGTGCAGACCTTTTTAGGAGCAAAAGAGAAAGTCAGATCACTATGCTAAAATAAATGGATAATATTATTCATCACTTTATGTTTAACATAAGAGCAAAGAAAATTGGAAATAAATTACTAAACAATAGCCTGTTGACTAAATATCATTGATTTCTAGTATGGTAATTCATTAAATGTTTATTGTGTGTTATTTTTAAGTCTGTGTATAATAGACCTAAAGAGACAAAAAAGATATAGTCATTGCCTAGAGGAAAATCCTTCTGGTCTGCAGACCAGCAAACTGCTGGTTATAGTTTGAGATGAAATAAGGACAGAAATGAAGAGTCGGTATCTAGAAACTTTTGTGGTTTGATAGAGTAATTTTATGTCTGTTGGATCTGATGATAAGAAATTTGGTCTTATATTTTATATGGTTTCTTTAAATTTTATTTTCCAGTAATTTGTCTTTATTATAGATTACAGAAGAATTGGTGTAAGGCAGATTGGGGAAAAAGTTTTCCCCACAGATAGTGTTCACCACAGATAGTTTGAGGAGCATTGCTGGAATGCTGGTATGGAAAGTTACATACACACGTGGAAAGTTAAATAGTAGATGAGAGAGAGGGCTATGCCAGTTCTTTATACCCTTTCTCTGAATTCAGTATCAAATGGAATAGGCCCTTATTAAATATTAGTGATTTACACTATGAAGATTTTAGGAATTTTGTAAAAGTAAGTCCCTGGTTTTTGTTGTTGTTTTTTTAAATACTTAACCTGCCATTAGCATGTGAAGTCATGATTTTGTACCACATTAAATAGTAACTCTGCTTTGAGTTCTTAAAT
Source organism: Eumetopias jubatus (assembly GCF_037043125.1). Lineage (NCBI taxonomy): Eukaryota > Metazoa > Chordata > Mammalia > Carnivora > Otariidae > Eumetopias > Eumetopias jubatus. Next base: position 125,515,416 of record NW_028274808.1, on the reverse strand, counting down.
TTTCTTGATGTCAATGGATTTTTTTTTTTTTTTTTTTTTTTTGGTTTTGAAACATCTTTAGCTGTGGGTTTTGAAGGGCTTGTGAATTTTTTTCTTCTGTCATGAAAGTATGCTGCTACTGGTAGTTTAGGAACCACGCTTTGAGAAACACTGTTTTAAGGTTTCATTAAATCATTCGTTCTTAACATTTTTTTTGGTCATAGATGCCTTTGAGAATTTGGGGAAAACTATGGACTGACTCAATGAAAATACATGCGAAGTTGCGCACAATTTGCATACAATTTTAGGGGATTCGTCTCATCCTCAAACAGAACCTAGTGAGGAGGGAGGGTTCAAATGTATGAATTTCAGTGTTAATCTGTTCTCAGGTAAACTAGAGTTGATCAATTCATTTTTAACCTTTAACAAATGACATTTGTTACCATTTTCCTTATTATAAAGTGGACTACATAGAAACACAAATTTCTCTGTAATTAACAGATTTGTTTGATTTAAAGATGTTTGTATATGTGTTTTTTTTTTTTTAATAAACCACCATACTTTTCACATTTCTGGTAGAATTATATTCACACATTAACTACAAAGCACATTAAATCTCTGGGCTTAAACACATATGGATTAGCTGTAGAATGAAAGTGTTATGTGGTGTCTTAATAGTGAATTACAGTTTAAGAAGGCACGTTTCTATTTTATTAGGATGCTGGTAGAGAAGAATAAAGATGTTACTTCAATAAAGAAGGACTCATCATGGAAAAGAGATTTAGAGTACTTGAACAAACAGTGTTAAGAGCAGCCCTGTGTTTGAACTAGGGAGCTCAGTGGCTACATAAGGAAAGAGAAGGCATAATCACCCTCTTATTTCCCTTTGGTTTTGTGAGGCATAATGACACGTACTTTGAGGTATTCTCTTCATTGCTACCATATAAGGTGTATTCTCAGACTTTTGGGTAAAACTGATTACAGTTTGACTCATAAGCCAAAAAAGAAGGCCCATAGTTAAAGTAACCACTGCTCACATGGGTAAGGAGTTTACAAATTTACTCACAGAGAGACATCAGTGATTGTTTTATCTCACCATTCTAACATACAAAAAGCCAAATGATTTTATTTCGCAGAAAAGAGTATTAAAATGAATCCAAAGTAGCCTCAAATTTTAAAGGGGCATGTTCACAGACATCCAAAGTAGAGATTAGCTTTTTATGTGTAGTTGAGTAAGCATTTACAGGCTGGTTGAGGTGCCAACACTATATAACAATAAACAATGTACGACAGAACAACTTTAAGTGTTGAATGTAATATTGTAAGGCAGGTTAATAAGTACTGGAGTGATAGTAAATGCATTGGGATTTGAAAAAAGCTTAAGGGATACGTTTGAAAAAAATCAGTACTTCTCAAATGTTCTTTACTTCTGCTCATTTTAGTGGTTAAAAACACCACTTTTGTTTATTTGTGATATTCGGTCGACGATTGAGTAACACTCATCTTTCATCAAGAAAACAAGTTCTGTGAGTTCTCTATGTTGGGGTAATGCTCATACATTCTTATGTGTTTTTTGAAGGGTAGCAGTGCAAAAGTCAAATCCTTGGTGTTCTGGGAAGTATGTGGGAGATAAACACCTAGAGACTTTTAACCAGAGGCTCTTAAGTCTGTCTTCAAGTGTTTTCTCCTATAGTAGGTACTAGAAAGTACATTTTAAAGCAAAATTAAAGATTGCCTGTTACTTAGGAGTTTTTCAAAATAAGACTTTCCTCAGTGCTTTTCTCTGCCTCAAGAAAATTCTGTTGGTTAGATTGATGTAATTTTATTGGTATATTTATCCAAATTTTGGTAACAGCAGTGTTAGAAAAATAGCATCTTTATTTTCCCATGGTTTAGTTCCCATGGTTTTTGGACATGGGAAATTTCTGGTAGTGTTTCTTTCTATAGCTGTCATATTTATATATTCCTTTTTTACATGTATTAAGTCTGAGGGCATTCTTGTCATACCCATGGTGTTAGGGTCATACATTTGTAAGCATTCCATATTTGTTGAAAGTATGCAGAGGTTGAAAACTTGCATGTTGGTTTGGCTCATTATATAGGTACCTGTCTCCTGCTTGTTACCCACAGAATATAATAGGATAATTACCAAAGTAATTTTAATTTTGCATAAATTGTTCTTAGTAAACATCTGACTATTAAAACGGTGTTATCTATATTATAAGATGGTCTCTGTAATATACTTGGGTATATATATCTTTAGTAAATCATTTCTATTGCTAACATCTATTTTCTGAGGTTTGTGATTGCTGGCTTATTTCCAAGGGAAGGCATATGGAGGTTTTTGTATGCATATTGAGATTCCCTATGATTTGGAAGGGTACATTTCATTAGAGAATTCTAAGTGTTGCAGTCACTGTTGTGGCTAAACATTTTGCCTCTTTTTGAAAAACCTTAGGGCAATGTCGCAGCTATATTAAATGCTCATTTTTTTTTTTTTTTAAAGAGATGGAGAGAGAGGGTGGCGCGGGGCAGAGGAAGAGGGAGCGAGGGAATCCCAAGCAGGCTCCATGCCCAGCGCAGAGCCCAAAGTGGGGCTCAGTCTCACAACCTTGAGATCATGACCTGACTCAAATCAAGAGTTGGATGCTTAACTGACTAAGCCACCCACACATTCTTAAATGCTTATTTTATTTTAGATTTTATTTATTTAACTGAGAGAGCACAAGCAGGGGAAGTGACAGGCAGAGGGAGAAGCCTGCTCCCCGCTGAGCAGAGAGCCTGATCTGGGGCTTTATCCCAGGACTCTGGGAACATGACCTGAGCTGAAGGTAGATGCTTAACTGACTGAGCCACCCAGGAGCCCCTAAAATGCTCATTTTATTTATTTTTTTTGAAGATTTTATTTATTTGACAGAGAGAGACACAGCGAGAGAGGGAACACAAGCAGGGGGAGTGGGAGAGGGAGAAGCAGGCCTCCCACTGAGCAGGGAGCCTGATGCAGGGCTCAATCCCAGGACCCTGGGATCATGACCTGAGCTGATGGCAGACACTTAATGACTGAGCCACCCAGGTGCCCCTAAAATGATCATTTTAAAGAGAAATCTTACGCAGTTAAATTTACTTAAATGGTATCTGCCATATTGGGTTCTAACTTTTAAAAGTGAGAGCTCTATAATGCTTTCATTGATTTTGTTTTTTGCTACAAGTTCTGTGATTGTTTTGTTTCTGTGATGTACTTGCTTTCAAGAGGTAATAGCTACCTGGAAGGGTTAGTCTAACAGGTATATCTCTAATTCCTTGTGAATCCCAAATAACATACTTCTTGTGGATAAGATAAATGTTCTATTTAGTGCATTTTTGAGATTTTTGTTTAAGTGGCATGCTCTCTTGAGATATAGTGCTACTTTTCTCTCTTGTTGAAAAGTTGTGTTGTTTTTTGTTTTTGTTTATTTTTTTAAAGATTTTATTTATTTATTTGACAGAGAGAGACACAGTGAGAGAGGGAACACAAGCAGGGGGAGTGGGAGAGGGAGAAGCAGGCTTCCCACGGAGCGGGGAGCCCGATGCGGGACCCGATCCCAGGACTCTGGGACCATGACCTGAGCCGAAGGCAGACGCCCAACGACTGAGCCACCCAGGCGCCCCTTGTTTTTGTTAAGATTTTATTTATTTATTTGACAGAGAGAGAGACAGCGAGAGAGGGAACACAAGCAGGGGGAGTGGTAGAGGGAGAAGCAGGCCTCCCACCAAGCAGGGATACCAATGTGGGACTCGATCCCAGGACCCTGGGATCATGACCTGAGCCAAAGGCAGATGCTTAACGACTGAGCCACCCAGGTGCCCCTCTTGTTGAAAAGTTTTAAGAAGAAAGGCTCATGGGTGGCTCAGTTGATTAAGTGTCTGACTTCAACTCAGGTCATGATCTCAGGGTCCTGGGATGGAACCCTGCATCAGGCTCCCTGCTCAGTGGGGAATCTGCTTGTCCCTCTGCCCCTCCCCCTGCTTGTGTGCACGCACATGCTCTCTGTCCCCTCTCTCTTTCTCTTGCAAATAAAATCTTAAAATATATATATGTATATATTTTTAAAAAGTTTTAAGAAGAAATGCTGCTGGAGCCACACATTTGCATGGAGGCTAAGCATTTGGGGGAAGTTTAGTTACAAATTTTATTTGAGTACAAAAAAGTTAATGACAAGTTTAGTGACACATATTGGTATTACTGTGAGTTAATTGGCTCTAAATCATAGTTATTAATAAGAGTCATTTAGGTTATTTTAGTTATTCAAATCTAAGTATAAAATCTTCTCTTATTATTTTGATGTTCAGTTCAATTTAAATATTATTTTATGCATGTGCACATGGAGGTACAACAGACCCAGAGACAAGGCCTGGATCTAGTTTACCAAACCTAGAATACCTCATGACCCTTTCTTCTCTCGTAGTCCTGGTTCCCTATTTTTAGCCTCTGTGCTTTCTTGGTTGTTGTTTTTTTTTTTTTTAACTTCCTGTCCCATTTCAAAGCTTCTTCACCAATATTATCTTATTGATTCTTAATCTTTGGCCTTTTGGTACAGTGGCAACACCTAACTGACCTGGGAAGGGGTGATATGAGGTCACTGTCCTATGAGAATGGAGTTTGGAAAATTCAGAATTGGATAGTGGTAAGCAGAGAAAGAGGACATGGAAAGCTGGTTCTGATCCTGTAGCATATCGAGCTCTGTTGCTGAATAAAGGAAAACTTAAGGCTTAGAGAAGCCGAAGGAATAAAGTGAATGAAGAAGGGATATTTTGTCTTTATTTATAGAGGGAAGGGGCAGTCAGAAGGTCTGACTGGTCAGTTTGAAAAGCTGTCTTCTCTGCCCTGTCGGTCCTTGAAACAGGCATCCAGCCTATGTGAATTGGTAGCATGGCATAATAATAATAATAGTGAACATTTATTTTGCATTGTGTGGTATATGCTATGCTGGTGTTTTATTTGCTCAAGCAGTCTGTGAGACTGGTGGAATTGTAGTCCTCATTTTAAGGAGAGGTAGATGAAGCTTAGAGAGGTCTAGTAAATTAATGTCACACAATCAAGAAATGGCAGAGCATGAATATGAACTCATGTTTGCCTGATTTCAAAGCCTATGCTCTGTACTATGTTCTTATTTGCTGAATGGACATAGGCAGTCCCTTTGAAGCTCTCTTTTCCCATCTGTAACTATCTGATAATGGCAAAGAAAGATAAAATGTTTCTGAAAGTTGCTTATTTACTGTTGTTGCTCAGTAAATAGTCTGAATTACTTTTCTGGGCCATTTCTTTCTCAGGATAGAAAAATGTTACGTGAGGGGTGCCTGGGTGGCTCAGATGGTTAAGCGTCTGCCTTTGGCTCAGGTCATGATCCCAGGGTCCTGGGATCGAGCCCCGCATCGGGCTCCTGCCTCAGCGAGGAGCCTGCTTCTCCCTCTCCCTCTGCCTCTCGCCCTGCTTATGCTTTCTCTCTCTCTCTCTCTCTCTCTCTCTATATATATATATATATATATCTGTGTTTCAAATGAATAAATAAAATCTTTAAAAAAAAACAAGAAAAGAAAAATGTTACGTGAGAAGAGCTACTCTAAAATGACTGAAGAACATTTGCCTTTGGGTATTTCCTGGTCAAAGTCAGATGGGGGAAGCCCAAGTCTTGGTGCCTTTCATCCTTTCCCATAACACACACACACACATGCACACACACACACACACAATCTACCCATCTGCTTACTGAAGACTGGACTTGCTTTTCAAGAGAAAACTTCTTGTCATCCATAACTGTAGTATAAAAGGGTTACAATGAATCCCTAGAGGTTTTAGTCCAAGTATAGGTGATTGATATTAGAGCCTTTCTCATCGAGGCTAATGGGGAGGCTCAGTAGAGATATCATTCCCTTGAAGAGCATATAGTTGTCCTGGTTTACCTTCATTTCTGCATCAGTAAACAGAAGCTCAGATGTAGTCCCAACATGTGTAGCCATGTGTGCTTGCAACTTGAGACCACAAAGCAGTGTTTTTAAAGAAACATACAGCTACAATTAAGTTTATGGAAAATTGGACAACAGTAATAAAAACGCATCTCAAGATCAAAGGAGAAGCATTTGCTTGTGATTAGTTTGATTTATGCTGAGCTTGACCCAGGAGCCTCCAACTACTGCTTCCTTCCTACACATTGTGCATTTATGAAATACACCTACACTTAAGGCTGTCATATAATATGTACAAGATTTACTGATGACAGAAAGTTTTTACTGTTTCAAATGAATGCAAGCTATTTAGATTGGCAAAAACAAAGAAAAAATGAACTATGAAAATAATGAGTGACCTTGTAGTTTTTCCTTAGCTGCTAACAATTCATAATAGTGCTACATCCTACCCAATTTAAGGGGGGAAAAAACATTTATCTTTCTAATGACTGGATGGCTCGAGGAAGTGGGGATAAATGAAGCTCATAGGAGTAGATAGTGAGATACCGTCTTTAATAAATCTTAAATTTGTTTCTATGCATTGGGCCTTTCCCACTTACACATAATAGCATTAGTTCAGGCTCTTCATGTTCTTTAGTTTAAATTGTGTGAATAGAAAACCCGTGTATTGAATACTAAGATGGTTGGAGATTTAGAAAAGATGTTATTATCAAAACCCAAGATAATTAATATTACTGGCCTCAAAAAACTATAGACAAAAAGGAATTTGTTTGACAGTTTAAATAGTATGAAAGATTAGATGGGCATTTGTTTCCATTTCTGATCATTGATTGAGAAAAGGTTGTGATTAAATACAATTAATCTCGCTCTATCTGTCTATGAGAGAGAGAGACAGAGCATGACGAGCTGGGGGCAGAGAGGGGCAGAGGGAGAAGGGGAGAGAGAGAATCTTAAACAGGCTCCATGCTCAGCGCAGAGCCTGACGTGGGGCTTGATCTCACGACCCTGAGATCATGACCTGAGCTGAAATCAAGAGTGGGATGCTTAACCAACTAAGCCACCCAGGTGCCCCACAATTAAGCGCTTCCTAATGCTTGTTAGATAAAGATATCGAGAGGAGTTGTGACATCTCTTTGAAGGTCCTAGGAAAAATATACCACTAACTATCCAAAATGGATTTACTTTGTTCTATTAGAAACGTGGTTTGAGTTTTGACCTTACTTAGACCAGTTCAGCCTAATGATTAATCAAAGATTCTCATTTTCAGATTAGATCGATTTTTCTCTCTTTGATGAATTAAGTATATTTCTCTAGAATTTAGCATATTAAACTGATGTGCCACTTTATCGATTTCTTATTTATGATGGGTTAATTAGATATTTTTCTAATATCTACAATATTCAAAGTTCTTAGAGAGGAGCAAATTCTAAAACATGATCTCTGACTTTATAGAGCTTGTTTTAAAGTTGGAAACAGGTTGGTGACAAATTACAGATAGCTCGCAATTCAGGCTTTAGCTTTATTCTAGATTGTAGGAAGCAAGAAGGTATTTGAAGTTTTTTCACCCTCTTTTTATAAATAGTTGACATGATTGGAACTCTCTAGTATGAAGTGGTAATAGGGCCACCATTATGGAAATGTGAAGATGGAGGAAAGAGGGAGGAATATGGAGAGTTTGGTGGCAGGAGGTCTTTAGAAAACTCTTGTGGTACTTAGTAGGCAAGGTCAGGGTGACATATTGAGTATGGATTAGCATGGGAGAGGAATGAAAGGATAGATTCAATTTAGTAATTTCCCTAGATGTTGGTACCTATGGAAGAGGCGGAATTCACAGGGGCTATAGGATTTCTGTGCTCCACCATCTAAAAATAAGGGTGGCAGTTAGAGTAAAAGCAATCCTAAAAGGATAGATAGTTCTGAGAAGTTGGATTTGGACATCTTGAGACCATGGGCTCTTAGAATCTAGCAGGCATCTAGAACAAAGGAGTAAGAAAAGTTTTACCTAGTTATGACATTGGATTTGATTAGATTATTTTCTTTCTACATTGTTCATTACCTTTATGTTACTACTGGATGAGCGTATTTAAATTGCTTTTATTGGGTACATTTAGAGGAAATGTCCATAGGTTTCAATTTCTATTTTAAGGCTACCTTAATGTGAGAAATGATGAGGTAATTTAGCTGTGTTCTATTTCTGATTATCTGTCTATCTGCCTGCCTGCCTGTCTGTTTGCCTGCCTGTCTGTCTGCCTATCTATCTATTTACCTACCCACCCATTACCTATCTATTTTAATGCTTTACCTAAAATAAAGGTCAAGCATTGGCTAAAATAAAATCTGGGATAAATTATTTGATACTTTCTCTCATCAGGATTCAAATTTCAATTCATTTGCTCAGTTTGGAAGGGAATAGATTTTCCTTTGCTCTGTCAATGAAATCTTTCAGATTTAACTCTTTTTTTTAGGATTAGATCTATACCTTTGTGCAGACAGCTCACAGATAAACTTTTATTTATTTTTTATTTTTTTATTTTTATTTTTTTTTAAAGATTTTGTTTATTTGTCAGAGAGAATACAAGCAGGGGGAACAACTGGCAGAGCAGGCAGAGGGAGAAGAAGGCTCCCCGCTGAGCAGGGAGCCCGATATGGGGCTTGATCCCAGGACCCTGGGATCATGACCTGAGCCGAAGGCAGCCGCTTAACTGACTGAGCCACCCAGGCATCCCTTATTTTTTTTTAGAGATTTATTTATTTGAGAGAGAGAGAGCCGGGGGAGGGACAGAGGGAGAAGAGAATCTAAAGCAGACTCCCTGCTGAGCATGGAGCATGATGCAGGGCTTGATCTCAGGACCCTGAGATCATGACCTGAGCCAGAACCAAGAGTCAGACGCTCAACAGACTGAGCCACCCAGGTGCCCCAGATAGATAAACTTTTAGGGGCGCCTGGGTGGCTCAGATGGTTAAGCATCCGTCTTCAGCTCAGGTCATGATCCCAGGGTCCTGGGATCGAGCCCCATATCGGGCTCCCTGCTCAGCGGGGAGCCTGCTTCTCCCCCTCCCTCTGCTTCTCCCCCTGCTCATGCTCTCTCTCTCTATCTCTGTGTCTCGAATGAATTAAAAAAAATCTTAAAAAAAAAAAAAACTGGAAGGGACCTTTGAGATCATTTAATACAGCCCCTATATTTCTCAGGTTAGTTATCTGAAGTCAAGGAAATAATAATAATAGCTAACATCTATTGAGCTCTTGTCTCACCTAATCATTATAACAACCCTATAAATAAATCCCATAGAAAGCAGTGGCATTGCTGGCTTTTAGGAACAGTTTTCTTTGGTTCTCTGCATTTGAGAAGAACAGTTCATATTTCTGTTATTAAATTAAGTGGTTTCTTTATATTTAAATTCATAAAAAGAAATAGTGGTCATTAAAAGACAGCTACACCTGTTAATGTTGTAAAACTGTATCTTTTAATATAGTTACTGCTGTTTTTAGACTTTTTTCCTACCCTACACAGCTTTCATATTTTAATAAATATACCTGCCTTTATAGTATTTTAAAATATACTTAATAAAGTTCTGTCTTGTTTTTTTCTTGATCCCTTGATTGTGAAAACTAGTCCATTTAATTTTTTTGAATTTTGGAACTACTTTGTCAATCATATAATATATAATAAATAGTGAATATGTGTACATATATATAATATAGCTATGTTGATAAGTGTGCTGTGAGTTATATTTTGATCTGCTTTGTTACTCTGGAAATTTTATTTCTTTAGTGTCAACATACTACTAATTTTTCTTGCCCTTAAATATCTTGGCAGCTAAGAGGATTGTTTCTGTTAGTGTAAAGATGAAAATAAAATCCTGATATACTATGTATGTGATATACTATGTATGTGATAGGAAATATTTCATTCGAAAGTTTTGAAATCTTTTTTTACACTTTGTGTCTGTGAGATTTTGTATAGCTTTGATCAAATAGGTATTTTTTCTTACTAATTTCAAGAATTTTTTTAGTCGCTTGATGTATTTTAAAATGAATTTCTAATTATGTAAAATTTTAGTTTTTCCTAATTTCACAGTTTATTTTGTTTTATTTTTTTAATTAAGTAGGCTCCATACACATCGTGGGGCTCAAACTCACAACCCTGAGATCAAGAGTCCCATGTTCCACCGACTGAGCCAGCTAGGCGCATTTCACAATTTAAAACAAATGCCAGTGTTAAATAATAAATCTGTGGTATCCATTTATTCAATATATATTTAGTGAAGATCTGTAGTGTGCCAGGCACACTTCTGCCATTAGGAGAGAGTGGAGAGGAACGCAGACATGAGCCTGTCTCAGTGGATCTAATCTTCACCACTATTTTCTTGATTTTAGATACAGATACTTATTCTTATGTACTAAGATTGGTCTGCCTTGATCATTATTTTTAAGGAAAGAGTTTGATAGCTGATGGTAATCAAAACCTAACCTGACTGAATATTCGATATCTATTTTATTTATTGCTTTGCTTTCAAATTGTGAATTCCAGTACTCAGTTCTTGTTTAGTTTGTGGAGGGATATATTTTTTATTTTATTTATTTATTTATTTTTATTTTTTAAAGATTTTATTTATTTGAGAGAGAGACAACAAGCATGAGTGGGGGGAAGAGCAGAGGGAGAGGGAGAAGCAGACTCCCTGCTGAGCAGGGAGCCTGACAAGGGGCTCAATCCTAGGACTCCAGGATTATCATGACCTGAGCTAAAGGCAGATGCTTAGCCTGACTGAGCCACCCAGGCACCCTGGGATATATTTTTTAATCAAGAAGTAATTTTAGGGGCGCGTGGGTGGCTCAGTCATTAAGCGTCTGCCTTCAGCTCAGGTCATGATCCCAGGGTCCTGGGATCGAGCCTCGCATCGGGCTCCCTGCTCCGCGGGAAGGAAAGCCTGCTTTCTCCCTCTCCCACTCCCCCTGCTTGTGTTCCCTCTCTCGCTGTGTCTCTCTCTGTCAAATAAACAAAATCTTTAAAAAAAGAAGTAATTTTAGTAAAATGTTCTCCAAAATATTTAGTTTTTTTATTTTTAAAAAATTGTGGTAATCATAAAAGTTAACCATTTTAACTATTTTTAAGTGTACAATTCAGTTGCATTAAGTACAGTTACAGTGTTGTACAACCATCACTGCTATCCATTTTCAGAATTTTTTCATCATTCCAAAGAGAAACTGTGTAAAATCCTTTACTTTTAAGTATTTGAGGAATATTCGTTATTTTCTTTTTTGGGTGAAGTCTCACTTGTCTTCCAACAACTCAATATTCAGTGTGATCTACTTACAGTTACTGAATTCTGAGCTTGTCATTGAATTAGAATGGTTTCTTTTGATTTGTACTTGTTCCATGTTTCTAGGTATGTATTAAAATTGCATCATGTTTCATTTTACTGTAATTTTTTATTTGTTTGCTTCTTTTGGAGCAGTGAAATAGATACATATGAACTTTGAAGGATATCAAACTAAGTTATGTGAACACATAGGAAATTGTTTAGAGAAGGGAAGAAAGATTAAGGATTAAAGACTGTGGTACACAAAACCGTCTGACAGTCTCAGACACAACTGGTTTCCTTCCCCTCCTACTAAATGCCTGGAGCAGGAAGCACATCTAGTGTAAAAGATCCTTGGGTCTGTGATCTAAAAGAATTCAGTGCCCCAAACACTGGGTAGGAATTGGACTCTACAGGAAAGATTGTTCAGGAGATCCTCTGCCTGTGTTGCTCTTTGTGCTCAAACAAAAATACAGCCCTTTAAAGAGTTTTAAGCATTATTTCGAGAAGAGTTTAAATACCCTATTCACATGACAGATGTTAAAATGTAGTTTCCTTGGCTGCTTCTCTTCCTCATTCATAACAGTCATACGTTGCTGTTACACAATAAAGAAATGGAGAAATTATCAGGGAACCTTTTTCAAAAAATTCTTTCAGTTTTTTAGAGAGCAAATAGGAATTTAAGAAAGTAAACATGAAAGTCATTTGAATTTTAACTTTACCTGTTAATCAAGATAACTTTTTATTACTTTTTCTAAAAGTATATTAATATACTTTTAATACAAACAAAAGTATAATTTTCATGTGTGTTTATTATTCTGTTTTTTAAAGAGTGACATTCCTAATGAAATATATTTATTACAGCTCAAAGATGGTGGCAAAGCATCCCAGGCAAATGTAAGAATAGGTGATGTGGTTCTCAGCATTGACGGAATAAGTGCACATGGAATGACTCATCTTGAAGCCCAGAACAAAATTAAGGGCTGTACAGGCTCTTTGAATATGACTCTGCAAAGGTAATTTGCACTTTATTTGCCTCTGAGAGAGAAAACAATACTGAGGAGTGTGTTTTTGTGTATCTGATTTGTGGTGGTAACTAGGAAGTTTCTACTACCATTGTTTCAGGTAGATAAATTAATAAATATAATGGCTTTTAAATTGAGTAATCAAACAGTATGAAAAATTGGTGAAGGCTTTGGATTATTTCCCCATAAAGAGGCATGTCATTCATGTACTGATAAAAATTGTGTGTACAGTTTTAGAAAAATCTAAGAATTCCTGAAATTTCTCAATAGAGTACAGGCTAAAAATTCTTATTTATAGGGTAAAACTTTTGGTTTTAATATTCTGAGCAGTATATTAGAAGGTATTCTTTTAAGATATGGTTTGGCTATTCTTAGTATGTCTTTTGCCCTTTTATCCCTGGGTAGAAAAAATATTTTTACATTTGAAATGCAGATTTTCTGAACTTACTGTTTTTGTTTTTTAAAGTTACTCTGGCCTCAGTTATAGCATAGCTAATCATCTCATTAATTATAATATATCAGGCATTTTGAGCATTTCAACATTTGACCTGCCTTGAAATCATGTGGATTGCTTGTTAAAAATACTGATAGGAATCAGAATATCTGAAAGGGCCAAGAAATATATTTTAGTAAGTTCCCTATGATTATTATGAATTCTAAAGTTGTAACTACTGCAGTATCTTGGGCCCAGGGGAAGGCAGATGAGAGGGAATGAGGAGAGAGTGACTGAATGATAGCTTTCAACCTTTAAGGTTTATAGGGAACGTAGCTATCACTTACCAGCTGGATATGGAAGATTTTAAATAAGTCTTGTTTTTGATGATTACAAAAGTGTTCTCTAGTTCTATAAAATTTGGAAAACATCGTTTTTCCCCCCCAAAACATTTCAGAGGCTTCTGTAAATTATTGTGTATATTGTTAATTTTTAAGAGGGGAATAACATATATGGTACTAAATATATTTGGCTATGGAACCTTTTTTTCTCGGAGCCTCTCCTGAGACTATTTAAAGGATATATACAGGGTAAGTTATGTACTTCTCTGGAAGTGTATCAGTTTGGTCTTAAAACTGAATAGGAGAAATTTTTATGAACTTAGACTTACAGATTTACTTTGATGTAACCGGTCCCTCCCCCCAACCTTTTTTTGTGTGTGGGAGGGAGAAATTCCTGTCAGTGGACTGTTCAGTCAATGGTTATTTGTGTTTAAATTTTGATAGCTGTTAGGTATATGTTTTAATGCATATAAAGGAGTCAAAGAGAAAAAAATAACCTTGCTAAAAAGTTCTATTTTTGTAGTGTCCTTTCTATTCTGTGTACTGTGATCTATAACACAAAATTATTGTTACTAATTAAATGATAAGTAGTCATTTTTATTTATAGTCGTTTTTACTAAGTATGAATTTTGAAAGGGTACCATGAAATCAAGAAGCTTAGATATTAGATTAGAAGCTTAGATGTATCTTATTTTCTTTTGAAAATACTTCTGAGTCCCATAAGAATAGATGAAAATCAGATGTTACCTTGTTTGTATACATTTCCAATTTAAGTAATCTGTTAATGACCCTTAATAAAGATTCTTTTACGCTACTTAAATATGAAATTTAACAAACCAAGTCATTCTAAACATTTGGAGATACTGCTTGATCTTGTCTTCATATTTCTGAATATAGATAATCAGGGCCCAAAACAGGAGAGAGAATTTTAGAGTCCCGTTGTTATTCATTGTAATTCTCAAGTTTTTGAACACTTGTGTTAAGTAATGTCAACCGGAAAAGAGATTTGCATTTAAAAGAATTTATGGTATAACACTGACAATACTACTGGGGCACCTGGGTGGCTTAGTCGGTTAAGCGTCTGACTCTTGATTTCAGCTCAGGTCAGCTCAGGTCATGATCTCAGGGTCATGAGATCAAGCCTTGCATAGTGCTCTGCGCTGTGTGTGGAGCCTGCCTAAGATTCTCTCCTTTCCACTCCCTCTACCCCCCACCCTACTCTCTCGCATGTGAGTGCTCTCTCTCTCTCAAAAAAACCCCAAAAAAACAAAAAAACAAGCCCTAATAACAATACTACTGAAGAAATACTTTTTGCCTTTCAAGGAAAAAAATGAAACTTTGAAGAGTTAGTTTCAATCTTTCCCTAAACTAAGTTGTTTCTTTTCCTAAGTTCTCTCTCATATGGAAGCAAATATTTTTTCTTCCACTTATTTCTGAATTTGACAACAGCATCCTTAATTGGCCTCCTGTTACCTTACCCTTTTTATTCCATCTATTAACCAACCAGACTGTTTTGTAGTCTCCTTCCAAACTGAATGACCCACAATAGTACTTGTGCCATGTCACTCTTTTCTTCTTAAACATGTACTTTTCTTCGTGAACATGTAGTATTTCCCTTTACAGACTTGTCATAGTTCAGTTTCCCTGGAACAGGAACCTGAGATAGAATTCATGTACAAGTAATATATTAAGAGAGGTCCTTGAAATGGTACAACGAAGTGAGCGAAGCAGGATTGGGAAGAAGAAGAAACTGAGAGGATGTGGTTTCAGGGGTATCTAGCCTCAGCTTGATCCAGGAGGTAACTTTGGTACAAAATTGTACCACAGAGGCTGTCTTGCCTTGAGGCAAGGGAACAGGGTTTTTGTCCCCCCTCTCTTGCATTTGTTAGTCAATGGCCACCAGTTTTCCTGGAAATGGATGTGTGTGGATGTGTGTGCATGTACATGCAGGGTGGAGGGAAGGAGGTAGCTTCCGTTGCTTACACAGAAAGTTGCTGGTGTGAACCTTTAGCATTTCATGAGTGGCTGTAGCAACCTGGTAGAAGGGTTCCAGGGGACCCAGGCTGGGTACCCAGCATGTGCTGAGATTCCATCCAGACTTGAGTCCGCTTAATCAGAGGATTAGGTTCCCTGTGATTTAGACTCAAATTGTCCTCCCCAGATCATCACTACTCATCAGTGAGTACTATCATTTTATTTAAGATAAGTTTCCTACTGTTCCTCACCTGCCTGTCTGTCCTCTCATGAAATTCACTTCATCTGAGATGCCTACTCACCTCTTCACTGCCAACACAAGCCTCTACATCCACAAAGCCTATGTTGAACCTCATTGTCTACCTGTTGTCTTTTCTTACTTTTGCAACTCATTCATTTTCTCCCCCTCTGAACTCCTATGACAAGTTTATACCATTTGATTCAGAATTTAATTATGTGCTAGGTATAACCAGGAATAACAAGGCAAATTCCATGAGTCATGCAAATAAACCTAGTAGTAATAGTCATACCTAATACTGTCCATGTATAGTATAGTATAATAATCACTCCATGTATATTAGTTCTGCTTCTCCAGCTAGACTCCTTGAGCATCTGAGCAAGCAGATGCTTGCTTAGATCATGTTTTTTGCATGATCTGTGTTTAACAACATCTTGTATAGTTTTATGTTCTTAATGTCTAATTAATATTTGATGGGTACCAGCATTAATTCCCAAACTTGGAATCACTTATTTATTTCACAAGTAGTTTTTGAGCTTTTAGTATGTGCCAAGCACTGTTATAGATACTGGGGACATGCAGTGAGCAAAACAGACAAAAATCTCTGCTTCACAGTGCTTGCCTTTTATTGAGTAGAGATAGACAATAAACAAGTAGTAAAAGCATGTATTACATCCCATGGTGATAAGTGGTATGGGGAAGAATAGAGCACCTAAGGGAGATAAGGAGTGCAGGGGTAGGGAATTGCAAGTTAAAATAGAGTGGTCAGAAAAGCTTCAGTGAGAAGGTTATTGGATATGTGGGTCATGTGTGTCCTAGGCAGAGGGAAGAGGTGGCTTAGTGACCTGATAGAGAGTCCAGTAGGCCTGGAGCAGAGTGAGAGAAGGTGGGTGAGTGAAGGTAAGAGATGAGGTCAGGGGGTAGCAGGAAGTGGCTTGAGATGGGACAGAACTTATAGAGCCTTGTGGGTCACTGTAATGTTTGTAATCAAATTTAAGTTTTCCTGGACCTAAAAAAACTGTGAGATAGCCTTGAAGAGTTGTAGCTGCCCGGCCAGATCTACAGCAAGGTCTGGGAGAGAAATGACTTCATTATTGGAAGGAGGGGCTGGAAGGAGGAGCAGACCAAACTTCCCACGTCTTGGTCGTGGTGGCACTGCCTTTTCCTTCTAACACTGTCAGAAACACTGGGTGGTTGCCACTTTTGCCGAGTTCTGCTCACCTCTACCCAAGAATGCCGAGGGGGAGAAGATAAGAGAAAAGCCATTTTTGTTTTTGAAATGAAAGTTACCAGCAATTCTGTTTTGTGAATTTTTTTTGCACTAAGTATTATTGAGATGTATCAACTCATTAAATAAATATATAGTATATACACTTAATTGATTTCTTTAGGCCTAACCTCAATATCTGAGAACAGGATTTAGATAAGAAAAAGTAAGATAAAGATGCTTGCTTATGATTAAGGTTGTTTTGTAACTTTTTTTCTATCTAGTCTAATTCGGGGGTATTTAATAAAGCAAACATATTATCTCTCTGTGATATCCTAAAAAGATAAGACTTGATTCACTGTGTTCTGGGTATCTAATGAATATGGAGGTGTGGAAAATTTTATTTTAATCTGTCTTTTATCCTTGGAGTAGGATTGGAAATTTATTTCTTTCTTTTTTCCTCCTGCAACTGCAACTGATTCTGAGTACAACTGGACAATGAAAAATTCTATCTGAAATTATTTTTCCTCTTGGTGAAATTAGGCAAATAGCAGTATCCTTATTTTTAAATATCAATTGCATTTTGCCTATACTTTTATCCAAGTCAAAGTGGATCATTTTTAAAGTTATATTTCAGTTAACAAAAGAAGAAAATTACTTTCTAAAGCTTTGATGTTGAGTAACTATTAACTAACTACGTTAGAATTGGATTCTATGAATAAGATTTTTAACTTTCATTTTATTTCAGTAGTATTCTGCATAACACAGATAAACTTGCTACTAACTTACTGTATGAATTGAGGCAAGTCACTAAACTTCTGGTAGTTAATTTTCTTGACTATAAAATGAGGTCATGGGTGATTTCTAAGTTCCCTTAAATTCTGGTTCTTGTTCTGATTTTTCAGCTGTAAATGGATAAGTTCCCTAGAGCTTGCTATTAGATCAAACTTAGGTTTGCTTATTTTGGCTGAGAGAATCAGGAAATTGGACTTTCTTCATTGGAATTATCTTAAACTGTGCCAGGTTAGCAAAGTGACTTGTACTATTCTGCTGACTTTAAGGTGAAAGGTAGGTCAGATGGATATTCAAATGGCATTTAATCATAAAAAATATTTTATACATTTTCCTTATTTTATATTTTTAAATTAATCCTCTCAGAATCACAGAAAAAAATTATATACGTATAGCTTTTCTAATCTTCTTTGTTTTTTTACATTACTGGTAGTGACAGGTCTGTGATTTGTTTTTTTGTTCCTTAGGCTTCATTTAGTATATAACGTATTATGATTGGAAGTGAAAGATCTAGAAGGATTGAGTTTTGAAAAATATTGATGTACTCTCTTTCTACCTCCCCCTTCTTCCTCATCCTTCAAACAACAACAACAGAGAAATTGTCAGATGTCCAGTAACTAATACTAATGAATGACAGATTGGAATAATTTAATAGGTTCATTGAATTACAAGAAAAAAGTAGCTGTTTTACCAGACCAAAGCTATTAGCCATCTTTTGTTTCATTTTAACAGATTGCTTAACATTTTATTACTGTTAGCTTTATGGATTCCACTCTGCTCTTTCACTAAGAGCATAGAGGCAGGATTTTAGAAAGTATTTTTTTTTTTAAATCAAAATTTTCTGTTCTCTGGGATATTTGAATTTTTGTGAGTTAGAAGACATTTAGTTGGATTATCTTTTAATTGGAGTTGCACATTGCTATTCATATGCTTTTCTAATTTCTGTTCTGCAATTTAGCTTTTACTGTTTTTTGTTTGCTTGTTTATGTTGGTTTTAGTTTTGTTTTTTAATTCTTAAGTGCGAGGATGACTCTTTTTCAGAAGGACTGAGTCTGATCACATCATCCCTGTCCGCACCATTAAAATTAGCAGTGCTGCTTAGGAAAGGGGAAGACAAGCATGCATGGACATCTCTTTTTTGCAATCCTTTTCACAAATATAATTTGGACTCAAATCATCCTCCACAGATCATCACTACTACGTCCATTTTTCAGATGAGTACAGTATGGCTTCAAGAGTTTATGTGATTTGCCTAACAAATCCAGGTCAGTTCAAAGCCTGTGCCCTCCCACATTCTTTGTTGTAGCAGTGGACTTAATGACTCTAGTATCCTAATAAAAATTTTTGGTAAGACAGGATGGTAACACAGGAGGGGTAACTTTTTGACTCTTTTGCTTGTAAGCAATCTCATCTCTCTGTCCAAAATGTCCCTTTCATTTGCACTCTCACCTGTCAGTATTCTGTAAGTAATATTATACCTAAATTATTTTCTATGTGTTTCATAGACCCTATATATTAGAATGAAAAGGAAGAAAAAAAAAGAAGGCTAAATAGATTGGTGGACCTCTGGATGAGAGCATTTATTTGAATACTGGCTTGTGTCTATGGTTGTGGGTCCTAAATGAGAATGTGATATTTCAGTTTTCCCTTCTAAATTTGTAACCCTGTTGACTGTATTTGCTAATTTATTTCTGTATTAAAGTTTGAAGACTTAGTTCTTGAGCAGGCTTCTACCTGTGTACTCCATGAGTAACTAAAGATTCAGCAATTAAAAAAATATATTTTTAGGAATTTTTAGGGCTCTTTATGATACCCATTGGAAAAGAAACCATAACTGTCAGTCAGCAAATCAGTCAGCAGGCATAGAAGGGAAGTATTTATCTTACATCCCTTTTTCTTCAGTTCAGTAGGGGTAAAGATTGTTGAAACTGAACTTGAAGGCTTAAGTTAGTTCTTTTTTTTTGACAGTCTATAGCAATTTGACAACAGATTTGGTAAATATAAGTTAATCAGAGTGTATTTTGCATTTTGAAATTCTTCCCTTTGAACTTTGTATCTTGAAAGTTGTGGTTATTTCTTAACAATAAAAGTGTTTTTTATTCCTGTGAAGGAAAAATTATTTTAATCTGTAATCCTTTGGGAAACCAATCCTAGGAAATAATACATTTAAAGACCTGTTTAATTATAAAGCTTTATTGAAAAATTTTAATATGTAGAATTGTTTGTAGGTGCAGAATTTTTTTTTTAAACGCCATGAAACAGATAGGGGAATGGTAATAACACTGGCTTTGACATTAGGCAAACTTGGGGCAAACCTTGGTTCTACCACTTTCTGGGTGTGTAACCTTAGGCAAGTTATGTGACTGAATTTCAGTCAGCCATTTGTTATTGGGCATAGTAATAACTGCTGTCTAGGACTCTTATAAAGGTTAAGCAAATTAGCATATGTAAAGAGCCAAGGGCACAGTAGAGGTAAGTTTCTCTCTTCTTCCTTCTTTCCTCATGGTAAGTATTAATATAGTATCTGTTTTACAGATACTTCTTGGAGATCATATTTATTTTGTTTCTTAGCAACCAAATGGGTGTGACTGGAAGGAAACAGCGAGAGAATGAGAGGGCAGTCTGGTAGGTAGGTATGTGAGAAAGTCAGAAAGATCATCTTAAAAGTTAGAAGAAAGCATTTTTTAGTCAAGTGAGTGATTTTTGATTATACAGTTGTAATTAAAGCTTTTGAAAACAGTGGAGTAGATACAAACATGCTTACCGCCAGCTGACGACTGCTTTGGTTCAAAATTATTGCCTTAACCAGTAATTTACGGCAGTGAAGAGAAACCAGTACACACCTAGCCTTGTTTATTCTGCTAATGTCTCTTGTTCTCCTTAGAGGAACAGTGTAGATACAATTCTTTTTCACTGTGGCTTAAGTCAGAAAGACAAACAAAAAAAATGACTTTTTTAAATCTCGCGCAGCCAAATTCATATGTACTGCCTGTAATTTCCTGAGTAACATATTAAAATCAAGTTAAATTACTAACTTTTGGGCTGTGTTTTTATGATACTTTCAGAAATCATTTTTTATAACCTTTTAGAACGTTACTCAAGTTCAGTTGAAAAATCAGTGTTCCACATTTTTAAAAATTGGACTTTTCCTCAGGTTTGCATTATGACTAGCAGCCATAAGGGGTAGACAGATAATAAAGAGAGTGATTTATGATTTCTACTGTTAAGGAATTTGTATCTATTCGTTGGGCTAAGAAGAGACAGGAAGTGCCACAGGGCTACAGGGATCCCACTGAAAGCTGAAACTTGGGCTAGGCTTTTAGGTGAGCATGTTGACCAGTTGCAAATAGAGATAAGAATAAAAGGAAAGGTGGATGAGAATAGTGCTTTGCAGGGCCTAGACACTGAGGTATTATTAAAAGTTTTGACCCGAAAAGTGACATTTTCAGAATAATATTTAGTGAGACTGCTTGGAAGAAGGTGGAGAGACACACAGAGGCAGGGAGACTGGTTAGGCAAGTATTGCAGTAACTTGGCTACATGAGGGCTTGAAATGTAAAACAGGTTAAATGAGAGAAATTAGAACTTGAAGAGTAATTCTAAAAGTCACAGTAGTGGGGTAATATGAGGAAAGAGGGAAGAGCGACCCATGGTCCAGATTGTTAGCCTTCTGGACCCATGCTTTGTTCTCTTTTCCTTCCCCCTGCTAGTGTACTTACTGGAGCCTAGCTTCTGCTCTTGTCATGTCACTCACTGAAAGTGCTGCACACTTGGGTGTCTCACAGACTCTTCCATCTTTTTAACACAGTCAGAACTGAGCTTACACCTTCTCTCACCCATTTGCATTGCTTGCTGCACTGATCTTGGTGAATGGCCCACCATCCACCCTATTACCCAGATCAGAAAGACTCATTCCTTGTCTGAACCTCCCACATTCTTCTCTAACCACCTGTTGAGTCACATTTGTGTATATCCCCAGACAGGCTTCGAAGAGAGTAGAATAAATTGGCATGGCCCCAGGGTGTGGTGGTGGCAGAGCACCTAGTCATAAGGCCTAGATCTTAAAAGGAAATGTTTAAGTTCCATTTGTTTAGCATGTACTAATGGAACACTTGCTATGCTGATCACTGAGGATAAGAAAGAAGTCCTCATACCTGCCCTCAAGGAGCTCACTGTGCGGGGATCTCGTTTCTAACCTTAAATAAGGACCTTTTTTTTATTTTTAATGTCAAATATTTTATGGGCAGCCTTTCCCCTGTTACATTAAGATGATAATTGTATTTTTAATAATTGCAGATTTCACAAATTTTGTATTCAGATAATTGTATTTTTAGTAATTGCAGATTTTTTTTTTTTAAGATTTTATTTATTTATTTGACAGAGAGAGACATAGCAAGAGCAGGAACACAAGCAGGGGGAGTGGGAGAGGGAGAAGCAGGCTTCCTGCAGAGCAGGGAGCCCGATGCGGGGCTCGATCCCAGGACCCTGGGACCATGACCCGAGCCGAAGGCAGACGCTTAACAACTGAGCCACCCAGGCACCCGCAGATTTTATATTGTATTGCAGTTTTAAATGAAGAGGAAGATTTTTTACATTTATGTACGAGAATCTACGTTTATTTAAAAATCAAAATACATGCACGATTTAAGCAGGCTTTAAGCTTTTAGTGCTTAGTACACAGATGAATTCATGGCTCACCTATGAGAACTTAAATCTGTGTGCCAGTTACCCCCACTGGCCAAAAAAAATTTTAAGTTATCTGAAAGGAGATAGAGAGTCCTAAGCAGAGACATCCAGGGAAGGTGAGTCTGAGGAGACAGCATGAGGATGGAGAGGGAAACAGAGACAGAAAGACATACACAGTAGGACAGTTGATGGAGCACAGTAACCCGAGAAGATTCTCCTGGTCACATCGGCTGTATTACCAGATAAGAAGGATGATGATTCTACCACATTGGATTCTACCAAATTAAGCTTCGTTATCATTTTAAGAAAGAAAGAAGCTTAATTTCAGAGTTTTAAAATGAGAAACACTTTGTATGAAAAGCAATAGCTGAGTAAGATATAATGTGCACACTGATTAAGTGGCAAGAAGACCAAACTCTTGAAGGACAGAAATAATTTTTTTTTGAAGATTTTATTTATTTGAGAGAGAGAGACAGTGAGAGAGGGAACAAAAGCAGGGGGAGTGGGAGAGGGAGAAGCAGGCTTCCCGCCGAGCAGGGAGCCTGATGCAGGGACTCGATCCCGGGACCCTGGGATCATGACCTGAGCCGAAGGCAGACGCTTAACGACTGAGTCACCCAGACGCCCCAAGAAATAATATTCTGTTTATTACATACTCCAGTGCCTACTACTGTGGCTTAGATTTAGAAAATTCTCAAAAAATATTTATTGCCTTTCATTGTAGAGAATGCTGCCTTTAAAGTTATAGTAATTTTTGCTACTTTTGCCTGATAAATTTAGAAATAATTCTTAAGTTATTAGTGAGATAGAGTGACAACCTCGTCATTCTTGTGTATTTAATGGCAGCAGTCTCCTTGGGGTTCCAAATAAACATTTTTGTCCATAGATCTTTTGAAAGGATTGAAATTCAGGTCATTCCCAACTGTTTCCAGTGGCTGTTGTTGCTATTAAGGTCTCAAAGATTGAAATAGCTTAGGCTGTATATGAGTTGAAAAGTAAACTGGAGTGATTGGCTGTGCAAAACACAGATGTGGCCGATTATTTACACTGTCAAACTTCGCAGCTTACTTTTTCTTTAATGTATTTTAAAGCCTGCATTTTCACAGTAAACTAGATTTATACACAGGTTCTTTTTTTTTTTGAGAGAGAGTAGGAGAATCTTAAGCAGGCTCCATGCCCAGAGCAGAGCCCGCCACAGGGCTCCATCACACAACCCTGAGATCTTGTCCTGAGCTGAAATCAAGAGTTGAACACTTGGGGGCGCCTGGGTGGCTCAGTCCTTAAGCGTCTGCCTTCGGCCCGGGTCATGATCCCAGGCTCCTGGGATGGAGCCCTGCATGGAGCCCCCACATGGAGCCCGCATTGGGCTCCCTGCTCAGCAGGAAACCTGCTTCTCTCTCTCCCACTCCCCCGCTTGTGTTCCTGCTCTTGTTAACTCTCTCTCTCTTTGTCAAATAGATAAATAAAATCTTAAAAAAAAAAAAAAAGTTGGACACTTAACCGACTGAGCCACCCAGGTACCCCTACTCACAGGTTTCTAAATGTTACTAGTCCTAGTAATTTTTTTTAACCAGCCATGATCCCTTATTAACAGTCTTTCTCTGCATAAGAAGAATAGTCCTTCATTCATCCATTTTTGTGTGTGTATGAATTTTAATTTCTCTAGTAATACAGCAAGAGTTTATTTCTGTATTGTAGTAAAAATCCATAGATGATAATCCTGAATTCAGTGACCTCTCTTACAATTGAGTCTGCCTTTATTTGACTGTTTTGGCTGAAGTTTAATAGCACTGTTTTCCTGTGTAATTCATCCTGTTACAATGAATATGAGGGACTTTCCGGACTCTTTTGTTTTACTGGAATTATGTTATATAGACTCTGCTTTGAAATAGTGGATTATTTATTATTCTAGAATGTTTTTGTTATCCTAAGATTGTCTGGTTACCAAATTATTCTTAAAACTAAGAAAAGTATTTTTGTATTTGAAAGATAAGCTGGTTAACTGCCTATTTCAAAGTAGAATTTTAATCTCTTTGACACACTGAAATATACAATATCTCTTCCCCAGATTTCATAGATTCTATAATATTCATGTAGATTCATGTAGATTTCATTTTCTTAGGAGGAGCCTGTTTGCTCTTAGTGAGTCAAAGAATTATCTCCAAGGGATCAAAGCAAATTGCTCCTTTATTGAAACTTGGTTGTGCTGTTTTTCATTTGTTTGCATGTAATTTTTATTGCTATATATTTACAGTTGAAATTATTTTAGTATTATGCAAAAAAAAGTTTCTTTTTTATCTAGTCCTTTAAAGAAGCTTGATAGGTTATAACAATATTCATGTTTCCAAGAACTTTAGATAATAGTTTTCGTTCTGAGATATCTGATATAAAAAGTGTTAAGGTCGCTAGGGAAGTAGCTTCGGTCTTGTTTCTTAGCACACAGGAGGGATTTGGTAAGTAAAGCATATTAAAGAAAAAGAAGCTAGTATTTTATTTTATTTATTTATTTTTAAAGATTTTTATTTATTTGTGAGAGGGAGAGCAGGAGCAGGGGGAGGAGGAGGAGAAGGGGCAGAGGAAGAGGGAAAAGCAGATGCCCTGCTGAGCAAGGAGCCCGATGTGGGGCTCGATCCTAGGACCCTGAGATCATGACCTGAGCCAAAGGCAGATGCTTAACCGACTGAGCCACCCTGGCGCCCCTAAAGAAGCTAGCATTTTAAATTCTTACTTTTAACAAGTTACTGAGCTAGGAACTTAATATACTTTAGTCATTTAATCTTCATAGCAATTATTGTGACAGATATTATAACCCCACCTTACATAGAGGGTAAGTACCATACTTCAAATTCACACAACTTGTATGTAAATAAGCCAGAATTCAAGCTCAGGTCTGTTTCCCTCCTAATATAATGATTGTTCTACAACATCACACAGTCCCTTTAAAAAAAGGAATTAAGAAAATATTCTTATTGTATAGTCATCATAACACCTACTGCCTAAATGTGCATTTTACTCTTCCAAATACACCCAATAAGAATTTTTGCCATTAAATTTGTTCCGTAGGAGACAGAGAAAGAGGCATTTATGGAGACTTTTGTTTGATATTCCAGTAATTTTAAATTCCATGGAAAATATTAGCAAGAAGTCAGTGCTCTTTGAAAAATTTGCATTTTTAGAAGCTCACAAAATATTCTGGCAGTAATATTACCTCATTCATTCCTTTAGCAGCTCCAACATATATGCATTCTCTGGATTTATTAAAGCAACTTTAATAATATCTTCATCTGTGAAATAGTTTTTCAGTTGAATTAAAATGCATGGCTATGTTCAAGTATAGAGAACAGACTTCCTAGATTTGTAGCGTTTTAGAGTGACTCAGTTCAAGTCGTCGACCACCTGAGTGAACTCTTAGTCCACCTTCACCATTTGTCTCTATGAATGCTTCAGAGTTTCTTTTTGATCTGTTTTTAAAAATGCCTGCAGTGACAACTCTGTGACAGTGGGGACACTGGGATTGGAGTTGTGTAGCAAAGGAAAAACAGAGGGACAGACAGGTATTAGCCCATGAGCTCAGCTTGATCAGCTCATGTGCCTGTTCGTTCTACTCTGTTCTTCGTATATTTGGTGCTTTGTTTACAGTGTTCTTTTAGGTGTCTTATCAGTATCTTATGCTGAGTATGGGCAATATGCTGGATTTAGTAGTAAATTGGTTTTCCCAAACACCATCACTGTTATAGTAGCCAACATGTTTCCTGTTTTCTCTAACCTTTTCTCCTACTTTCTTTAAGTTGTTCATTTTCCTGCATTTCTTTCTTTCTTCAAAGCCTTAAAATTCCTCCACTTGTCTCTAAGGTGTCAAAATGTCCTTCGCTAATTATGTGTCTGGAGGATGAATGAACCATATGTAATTGAATTACAGAAATAGGAAAAAACTTTGTTAGTTTCAGTGGACATAGAGACCTTAAAAATATTGAGGTCCAGTCCCCTTCATCCCCAACACACACACACAAATACATGAATGATGATGGCAGGAAGGAACAGAGTAGCATTGTTCAGTCACCTAAGTTTGAAGTTCTGAAAAGGAAGAACTTTTTAGACTAAGGGTAAGTTTGCTGGGATCCTAGAGAAGAGAGATCTTAGTTGAGAGTAATTCCATGATTAACATACAGAACGAGTTATAGGTTAGTGCCAAAAGTACTCTGTTTTCCCAGGAATCGGGTGAGATGAGCTGTGGTGGAGGTTGGGATCAAGCACGTATTAAGAAGCTTGAAAGGATTATAAAAACCGTAGCAATATGTGAATGAGTGGTAAGATGAACTGAGATTTCTGTGGTTTAAACTTATGCCCATGTGTCCATATACAATATATAATTCATACCCCCTACTTCCTTCAAAGTGTAGAAAACTGTGTATGTGCTTTAGGCTGCTGACTGAAATTGTTGGCTTAAGAGGACTTATATGAACAAAGGGGAAATGTAGGGAAGAGTGGGGTCACTGGGGCCAGTATACGAAAGAGAAAACACCCTCTTCTCCTCCCTCTCTTCTGCAAGCATGGTATGCCAGTGACAATGCTAGAATCAGGGAACAGGTAGAGAAGTTAATGTATCTCAGCTCAAGAAACCCCTAATGGGATGAAACAGACATTTTTATACACAGGTTGATGATTGTCAGAATGTGGATATATACAAGTAGCATCTGGAGCACAGAGGAAGAGTCTGAAGGAGGCAAAGAAGATGTCCTACCAGATAATGCATGAGCTGAAGCTTGAGTATAGAATAGGAACTTGCCAGTGGTAGTCAATAGTAGGAGGAAAGAAGGCATTCAAGGCAGAGAGGACAGCTTGAGGAAAGCCATGCTCTTTTCTGAGAACATGTCAGTAGTTCACTATGGCTGAAATGTCATTTTTGAGAGAATAGGAAGAGTAAGAGAGTTTTAGAAGGTTAAAGGGTTCAGATTATTGTAAGAGATCCCAGCTGCCGTATGTAAAATTTTGAATTTTGGTTCTTAGTTAATGGGAAACTATTGAAGAACTGTTTTGAAATACAATAGTAAGAGATTTAATAATAGTAATAGTATTTATTGAGCAGGTACTCTATGTTAGGCAATCTTTTAAATGCTTCACATAGAACTCACTTAATCCTTTGGAGAACTTTGTGAGGTATGGATGCTATTATTATTCTCCTATTACAAATAAGGAAATGGAGGGAAAAAATGCCTAGGGTCACCTGCCAGGATTATAAACCCAAATATTCTGGCTGTGTGTAAATGTGTAGGGTGGGGAAGGAAGACCAGGGGGAGATGATTTCACAAGTGGTGGGAATGAATGGAGGCTGGGGTGAGGAGAGAGTCGGGGGGGGCGGGCGGAGTGAGAACCCTGATGGTGAGGGCTGGAAGTTCCAGACTGGATGAGGGACTTTCTGAGGATCAGCTGTCCTGATCCATGTCTCACTGCCTCCTTTCTTTGTTTATCTCCCATTTTAAACTTTGCTCCTTTTGCTTAGTTTTACTCTCTTCTCTTCAATCAGTAAGAATGATTTATTCATTCTTTTAATGACTATTTGTTAGGTTTTTAGTTGGGGTGAGTCTTCAATAATTCCTGTACAGTTACAGAAAAAAAATAGTCCCTGCTGTAAAATGGTGTTTGATGTGGTGTGACAGGTAAAATACAGGTACAGAACCTGTAATTCAAGTCAGTGTGAGCAGAATGATAAAGACTTTTGGGAGAGCTATGTTCATTTGACTGTATAATTCATCTTCCATTTGTAGTTCTAAAGTCATTTGCGATACATTTATCTGAGCTGGTGAGGTCTACAGCTCCCTGGTTTTCTTAAATATCAGAACTGGGCCCCTCATAGAGCCAATGCATATTCTATATTAGGGGTATAGAAAACTTAGTGTCCCCTAACACATACACACATGTACCCGTCCCAGATTTTCCAACATTTTGGTTTTAAGAGGAAAAAAAAATCTCATTAGTGAATGTAAAACCTCATTCACATCCGCTACCGGACTGTAAATTCCAAGGGCAAAGGCCATGCCTGTCTTGTTTACAGTAGTATGTTCTGATATTTCCCATAGACTTGCTCATGGTTTGTGCTAAAACATTTGTTGAATTGATTACTGCATCTGAGGGTGAAGATTTCCTAAAAATATTTTTATTAAGAATTAGGAAATGAGAGCAAACAATAGTGCAGAAATGAGTGAGACGGAATTTAAATGAGAGTCTTCTCTTTGCTTGAACACAAATCAGAAGCCTTGCATTTTGGGCCTTCAAGGGGGCTTGTATTTAGAAAGGGTTTACATTTACTTCTCCTTTGCCTATCGGTATTTGATAGGCAGTAGTCCTGCCGAGGAGGAAGTAGGTTTTGGAGATACATCTAACCTTCTGGGTAAGAGAAGGTCTGGGGGCCTGCGTGGGCAGTATACTTCATGGACTGCTTAAGTCCCTAATTCTTTGGGTTAGAAGAATTCACTGTGCTTCGTAGCTACACCCTGACTGAAGCAGTATTTGGTTAATGAATCTTTTTCCTTTTTTTTTTTTTTGTTAAACCATTCGCCCTATTTTTATAATTCTGACTGTTTCCAATGATCCTAGGTACCTTTTATTTAACCTATTTAATAGGTTAGGAGTGAATGATACTTTTCCCAAGGCTACTAGTAAATTTAGCTTTAGCCTAAAATAGTGCAGTGAGAAAATCATTAAAGAGAAAATCATTTGTCTTTCCTAGATACAAAGCTTAATGGTTACAGTTGCTAATTTTTAAAATATATTTAGTATTTAGTAGGGTACCAAATATATTTTAGTAATTCATTTCACAGTGAGGCAAGTTTCTACCCTGGAAAAATGCAGAAGTGGATGTTTGCATATAGAATGGCTGCCCCTCATATATATTAATTCATTAATAGTAATTGTTAATGTTTATACTTAGAGATCAGGGTGCTTTGAATACACTATCTCATCAAATCTTTTCAGCACTCTTTTTTGGTACTGTATTAGTTTCCTGTGGTTAATGTGAAAAATTAGCACAAACTGGGTGGCTTAAAACAATAGATATTTATTCTCTCCCAATTCTGGAGGCTAGAAGTCTGAAATCAAGGTGGTGGAAGGGCTATACTCTCTTCGGAAGTTCTGGGGGAAAATTCTTTCTTGCCTCTTTCATCTTCAAGTGGCTGTTGGCATTCCTGATGGCTGCCTCACTCCAGTCTCTGCCTTCATGATCACTTTACCTCCTCCTTTGTGTATCTGTGTCTTTTCCCCTTTTGTCTCTTATAAGGAGATTTGTCACTGGATTTAGGGTCTGTTCAGGTAATCTAAGATGATCTCCTCTGAAGATCTTTAACTTAATTATATCTGCGAGACCCCTTTTCCAAATAGGTAACATTCACAGGGTCTGGGTATTAGGACATGGACATATTTTTGGGGGGACTACCATTCAACCAACTGCAAATACATACTTTTAGTATCACCATTTCTCAGGAAGATACGGAGTGAGTCGTCAATGTGTTTTGACTATGAGCTGTCCTCTCCACCATTACACTGTGACGCCATGCTGCTCTATTCTGCTCTATTTGTAGATGATCTGTTCTGAAGCATTGCCTATATGATATCTAGTTATTTAATTAGTAATGAATTCACACCTGGTAAGTTCTACTTGTTGCTTAGTGTCTGGTTTTGGAAGTGTATGCATAAGACTCACTGAAGAATTTTCTTGATGCAAAAACTGGAGTTACCTTGCTGTGGTTAACTCCCGCAGGAGAAAAGGCAGCTCACTACTTTGACAGTAGCATAGACTTGTTTGTCTGGTTTAGTGAGACCAATCAGAAACATCAGAGTTCTAATCCTGACTTCATCATTTACTAGCTCTAGGGCTATGAGCAAGTTACTTTAGTTTTTAGAATTTCAGTTTATTTATCCTTAAATTAGGAATCCCTGTTTTGTAGAGTAGTTGACTTAGTTGAAAAAGTTAAACCTGAGCAATAAATAGTTTGCCCAAATTAAGCATGTAAATATTTTAGAAAATATAATTCCAATGTCTATGAACTTCTTCAGGCTTATTTAGGCCTCTTTAGTAATAAAAGTTACATTTCTTAAAGAGTTGCTTATATCACAAATGATGGGGCTTGCTCCTTTAAATTAAAAAAAAATTAATACATCAATATCTTTTATTATCCAAGTACATATATGGTATCTTTTTAAAAACTCAAATAATATTTGCTTTGCCTGTTTGTGGTATCTTTCTCAGCACAGTTTGGTTTTGTTGTTTGTGTATTTTCTTTAAAGGACCATTCTTCTTACCCAGTGCCTGACGCACATACCAAAAAGGGAAAAATTTTAAGAAAGAATGCTGCTCAGATCACATCATCCGATTATTGCACTTTCAGAATTTTGTGAGTGATGGCTCCTTCCTAAGGGGACATTCTTGTTAAGGTTGGAGGTCATTGTTTCTTTTTAAGAGCACTGTGTTCCAGTTATGAATAATATTTTCTAGACAGGAAACATGACCATCTTTCATTTCATTGTCCTTTTTAGTAGATGTTTGTTGAGAATACTGGATGCTGGATAAGACAAATTGCCCGAGTCGTTCTTACTTATTATTTATTTTTCCACAGTTGCGTAAGCCTATTTGATAAGGTCATGGTGGTCAGATAGATGTATTTTTCACTTATTTTCTGATGAAAGGACTGATTTTGTTTTCAATATTGTCTTATCCTCTTAAATTATTGACAAGTGAAAAATTTTCATAAATGTGTGTTTTAGAAAACAGTATTTTTTGAAATACGTCTTATTTCTTGGAATTTTATAAAAACTGTTAGACGGTAGTCTTAATGTAATCTCTTAAATGGAACTGTTGATTATGTAATGCCAAAGCCTGGGAAGTTGTGAGCCCAACTGAGTTGTAAATATTTGTTTTCCATTTCTGTGTAGATAATACGGATGATGGATGCAAAATTTGTTTTGACCATTAGCATTTATTATGCTTGCTTCAGGAGAAATGTACTGTTTTAGAACTGAATCTAGTGATGGATTTTTAAAAATACATTGACCCAAATGATACTGTATTACTAAAACTGCTCCTCCTATTAATTTCTCCTGAAGTAGAAAATGGTTTGTTCCTACTATACCCATCTAAACACCCACCCTCATACACATTCATGTGCACACACCCACATTTCTATTCAAAGCAGAATCATTTCAAATTGAAAGTGACCATATAGAAAAAGAAGATACATGGGGTGCCTGGGTGGCTCAGTTGTTGAGCATCTGCCTTCAGCTCAGGTCATGATCTCAGAGTCCTGGGATCGAGCCCCACATCAGGCTCCCTGCTCAGCGGGAAGCCTGCTTCTCCCTCTGCCCCTGCTTGTGTTCCCTCTCTCGCTGTGTCTCTCTCTGTCAAATAAATAAAATAAAATCTTAAAAAAAAAAGAAGATACACTTCACTGGGAGAAATATATGTAAGTAGTATTTTTCCTCCTTGCATTTACTTTTTTAATTCATACTATACAAAAGCATTTGGAAATCTTTGGAATTTACTCTGAGGAGGTTCCAGACATGTTCAGTTTGCTGATGCTCTTACTTTTTAGGGAACTACATTAAGATATTTAATTATAAATCTGATATTAATTATAAATAAAATTTTCTGTTATCAAGATGTTTTGAAACATGTAGGTGTTGCTGATTTTTATAACATCCCATCTAAACTTTGAAGTAGCTTTTAAAATATAAAGCTACATTTAATCTTTAAGAGGCATTGAAAACAGGGATGTCAAAAATTTAAACTTTAATGTTTTAGTATATATTATGCTTAACAGCTTTTACTTAATATATTCAGTGCTAGCATTCCTTTTGGCAACTGGCCATTCCTTTTTCAAATCTAAATATTTAATGAATTTAAGGTATTAGAAATTGCATCTGGTTTATGTTGTGATCATATCTCAATTAGCATCATAATGTCTAGGTTTACAGTTAACTGTTAGTGATTTTAGACTTAAGGAGGAAAAAAGCATTTATCTGAAGTTAGTGGTAAAACTTCAGTTATCCCCAAAACCTCTGGGCATGGCTAATTCTGAATTACTGGATTTTCTAGGTAAATTGACATTAATACTTCAATTCTTTAAAATAAATACCATAACATTTTCATAAAAGTCTTACAAAACATTTCTTTGTGTGTTAGTTTCCCATCGCTATGTAACAAATTACCACAAACTTAGTGCCGGAAAAAAACCCCACAAATTTATTATCTTAAATTTTCGATGTCAGAAGTCCAAAATGGGTCTCACTGAGCTAAAATTAAGGTGTTGGCAGGCTGTGTTTACTTTCTGGAAGCTCTAGGAGAGAATCTGTTCTTTTGCCTTTTCCAGCTTCTAGAGGCTACGTGCTTTCTTTGGCTCCCATTCTTTCCATCTTCAAAGGCGGCAAAGGCTATGGAGTCTCTCACATCACATCATTTTGACAGTGACTCTTTGGCCTCCCTCTTCCACATTTAAGGACCCTTGTTGTTACATTGGGCCTACTTGATAATCTAGGATAGTCTTCCTATTTTAAAGTCATCTGATAAGCAGTTTTAATTCCATGTTAAGGGAACTTTAATTCTCCACTGCCATGTTATTTAACATTATTTACAGGTTCTCGAGATTAGGACAGGGACATTTTTGGGAGGCCATTATTCTGCCTGCCATTTTGCCTTCTTAAAGTGTTGAATTATGTGTACCGAATTGACTATAACTGTGAAGATTGCATGAGCTAGGAAGCCTGAAGGATTTATTTTATCATCATCTGTTGCCCAGGAATGACTTTAGAGTCTCTTTCAGGCTTTACTTCAGCTTGGTTGGTGGGTCCTCTTTGCGGCTCACTAGTACTTTCTCTAGGTGACTACGCTTCTACAGACATAAAAAATTTCTGTACCAGAGTCATTGAGGACCACTGTTGGGAGGATATAAATCTGTGTTTGACACCCCTTCTGACTCCTGAGAAGTACAGTGCTATTTAATAATCTTTTAGTTCACTCTCTTTATTACCAAAAAAAGGTCTGTTCTCATCCTTATCATTCTGTTTCTCACCATTACCACACATGATATGTCTAACTTCTGGCCACTTAGAGTGCCATTTTTTTGAGATGTCTGATTTTTGTCAGATTCTAGTTGTACCCTGGTCTTTTTGCTATCTGCTATACCATTTATTCCTTTGCATTGTGTGTGTATTTCTTTTCTTTTCTTTCTTCTTCTTTCTTTCTTTCTTTTTTCTTTCTTTCTTCCTTTCCTTTCCTTTCCTTTCCTTTCCTTTCCTTTCCCTTTCCCTTTCCTTTCCTTTCCTTTCCTTTCCTTTCCTTTCCTTTTTCCTTTCCTTTCCTTTCCTTTCCTTTTTCCTTCCTCTTTCTCCTTCTTTCTTTCTATCTGCCTGCCTCCCCTCCCTCCCCCCTCCTTCCCTCCCTTCTTCCCTTCCTCCCTCCTTCCTTCTTTCCTTCCTTCTCTTCATTCCTTCCTTCCTCCCTCCCTCCCTCCCTCCCACTCTCCCTCCCTTCGTTCCTTCCTTCCGAAGTTGAGTAACTTGAAGCCTGAACATCAATGGCTGATTCACTGTTTGAACCCAGGTTATATATTTCAGGAGAGCCGTATTTACCATTTGCCTGAATTGCTATCCAACATTCATCCCAAACCCTGAACTTTTTCTTTCAAAATCCATTTGTCACGAAATTTTATATATATATATATATATATATATATATTTTTTTTTTTTTTTTTTTTTTTTTTTAAGATTTCTATTTATTTGAGAGAGAGAGTGAGCGAGAGAGAGAGCACAAGCCAGTGGGGAGAGGCAGATGGAGAGGGAGAAGCAGGCTCCCCGCTGAGCTGGGAGCCCTACTCGGGGCTCAGTCCCAGGACCCCAGGACCACAACCCTAGCCGAAGGCAGATGCCCAACCGACTGAGCTACCCAGGCGCCTCTGTCACGAAATTTTAATAAAGAGGTCTTTGCAACTACAAGGGAGAACCTTACATTGAACATAAATTTATTTACTACTGGGAAGATAGGAGTAAGATGGAATGATACTTTCACTCTGCCTTACCCCTTGGAAGGCAAAAACAGGGAACCTGAGGGATAATGCCTATGTTTTAGTAGATTCAGTAGGAAGGATTCCTATACACCCAGTTTTCGATTTAGGGCTGTTTTTATGACATTCTTTTAAGGGAAGATAAGAGAGGAAAGAAAGGGGTGAACCGAAAGACATCAGATATAAAGTGCCTGTTTACTCTCTGTGAGTCACTCACATTATTCTGCTTTAAAAACATGTTAGGAATTCATCTAATCTTCCTCAGGGCACACCCATTTCCCTCTAAGCCTAGTATAGTTCACAGATAAATTGGTCTTTCTCAGCTCACCACTTTTGCTATGCAATCACCTTGCCAGGGGTGATTTGATGTTCTGTGGCTGCCTAGAGTCTTCTTATTCTGTCTCACTTTCTTCCTTATATAAATGAGTACCTGACTAACAAATATTTTACCTAATCCTAAACTTTTCCTTTCCTTGATAATATTTCATGACTTGAAAAAGACATCTAAGGCATTAAGTACATAATGATGGTCACTTTATTTTTTAGTTCATGTTTTGCTTTAATTCTCTATTCTTCTTAGTTTCCTACATTCTTGGTTTCCACAAATGATTATTTGTAGAAAAGACCCATTTTATGCATATTTGCTCTCTGACCTAAAGTTTAGGACATTGAATGCAGTTTATAATTGACCTTCATTTGCATGGTGGTACTTTGGGACAGTATAATGCTTGTAAGCTTTATATTCTTCTGTATAGTGAGGAGATTTTATAGAGTATATGATTAGTTACTAAATGATTTCTGTATTCTTTTATCTCTATTTTATTATATGCATTCTCATTTTCCAGTTAGAATGCCTGTTTGTAAGCATTTCCAGAAAAGGCCATGGATGGACATGAGCTCTGACAATAGAAACTTACATTTTAATGTATTTATATTTCTTTAGTTTTGAATTTTTCTTTTTGTGGAGAAGAATGCATAAAAAATATTCTCTAGAAATCAGGATTCATAATTGGAGACTGTTCTAGAAACAGGGATTCACACTCTTCTCCTCTCTTGTCATCGTTTTCATAATGATCTAGAAATCTTTTATGCCTCATTGATTAAACCATAAGGATGATTGGAGTTACTTAAAGAGATTTATCATATCTAAATAGTCTAAAATATTTAAATGAAGGAAAAGGGTTTTGAAAATGTACATACTATAATTTGGAGCTGGGAACTGCAGTTAAAACCTGAGAAAATTCTTGGCCATAGCAAATGATTAGTATCTAAATCTCCTGGATAGATGAATTCTTCTCTTTAGCTTCAGTGTCATACAGAACTGACATTCTATCCTGGTAACATTTACTTTATTTCTGTATTAGAATGTGCATGATTTAATATTTCTGAGAATTCAGAATCTCTCTTTTTTTGGGGGTAACATTTATTATAAAATATCAAAGATGCAGTTGTAAGTGGCAGCATGGTATAGTGAAAAAATTTTTGATTTGGGTGTTAGTCTAAGATTTAGGTCTCTGTTCTACTTACTAGCCATGGGGAGGACGTTAGGAAAAATTTTTTTCTTTTTTTAAAAATAAAATTTTGTTAATTATCTTTTTTGAATGAGTCGTATATTCATATTGTTTGAAATCTAAAGCTTTTGCAGTGAGAATTCTTTCTACTCCCTCCTGTCTCTCAGTCACCTAATTCTCTTCTATATACTGAAACATTATGCAGCTGTGTTTTTATAGAGGTATTTTATGCATGTAAGAGCAAAATATATGTACATTTTCATCTCTTTTTCCTACACATGGTAGATACTATGCATACTGTCTTATGTCTTTCTTTTTAAACGTAACATTTTAAACTTCAGCTTATCTTGGGGATCTTTCTATATCAGTAATAAAAACTTGCTCATTTTAAAAATAAGTACATAATGTTCCATTATATGACTGTATCAAAATATATTGAACCCATTTCCTATGGATGGTCATTTAGTGTACTCTTAACAATGCTGTAATGG
The DNA here is from genome assembly GCF_037043125.1 of Eumetopias jubatus. Classification (NCBI taxonomy): domain Eukaryota; kingdom Metazoa; phylum Chordata; class Mammalia; order Carnivora; family Otariidae; genus Eumetopias; species Eumetopias jubatus. Next base: position 125,479,448 of record NW_028274808.1, on the reverse strand, counting down.
TTTACTCTAAATCTACTTCATTTTATACATGTGTGAGTAGGTCTGTGGGATAAATATCTAGAAATGGAATTGATAGGTCAGAAGATCTATCCATTCTTCATCTTTAGAAGGGAGGCGACCTTAAAGATGTCAGAGGGCTGTTTGGAGAAAGTGTTGTATGTACTCAATTAACGTTGCTTCTCTTTTGTTCCTTCAGTAGCACATATGGATACTGGAGGGCATGGGTCAGTGGAATGCAACTTGAGTCCAACTTTTGAGATATCATAAATGTCAACATTGTTGTTGCTTTCAATTTGCCTGTACCCATAAAGATAGAAAGAGCCCTTTGGACATTGTTACGTGTCTACCCTTCTCCAGAGGTAGTTTGTATTTTAGAAACAGAAGCAAACATTTCCAAAATACCTTTTCTTTTCTTCAAAAAGTCTAATTCTCGGGACGCCTAGGTGGCTCAGTTGGTTAAGCGTCTGCCTTCGGCTCAGGTCATGATCCCAGAGTCCTGGGATTGAGTTCCGCGTCGGGCTCCCTGCTCAGCAGAAAGTCTGCTTCTCTCTCTGCCTGCCGCTCCCCCCTGCTTGTGCTCTCTCTTTCTCTGTCTGACAAATAAATAGATAAAATCTTAAAAAAAAAAGTCTAGTTCTTCACAATTACTTTGTCTTTGACATGTCATCATGTTATGCCAAGATTGAAAACACTATCTTTTATTATTATTATTTTTTAATCACTAGCACAGTGGGAAGCGGGCACTTTCTTGTCACTCTTCTGTCTCACTTAACAGTGTGAGTTTTCATGGACTGTGAGAGATAGTCCTTGAGCCTAAGAATTTAAGTTGACCATTATTTATTCCAGTGTTTGCAAGTTTTCCTTGGGCTTCAGAAGACTCATCTTCTTATGTCTTTGACATATGACCATGTCAGAAAAATCGTGAGAGTTTTTATTTTAAAAATATTTTTTAGTTTGAACTGAATTTTGAGCATTCAGGCACACTGACATTCATAACAGTCTTGAGAGTTTTTACCTGTATGGTAGATTAGTTCTTGCATAAACTTTTCTAGTAACATTCATCATCAGAGGTAAACCTTGCCACTGGGTGCATGGGAAGATGGTGAATATGAGGACAAGAGCCATGTACTAGAACAGCTGTCACATAATTAATAATAGCTAAATCGGGGCTCCTGGGTGGTTCAGTCGGTTAAGCATGCAACTCCTGATTTCATCTCAGGTCATGATCTCAGGGTCCTAAGTTTGAGCCCCACGTTGGGCTCTGTGCTTAGTGGGGCATCTGCTTGAGATTCTTTCCCTCTGCCCCTCCCCTGCTTGCTCTGTCTCTCAAATAAATAAATAAATCTTTAAAAAAATAGCTAAATCATTGTTCTGATTTATATGTATCAACTCATATAATACTCATAGCGTCTTCCCCGTGAAGTAAATGGTAATGTTATTCACCATTTATACAGCAGAGTAAAACACAGAAAGATAATGCCTGAGGTCACTCCTTTAGTAAACTGCATCTGTGTGCTTTGAACCTGGCCTGGCTCTAGAGTCCATACTCTCTATGGTACAATACCTTTAGTCTGACACATGCGTCTTTAGTGTGATATTTTGATGCTCCTAGGGACTACTGAAATCTAAATGACTGTCAGCTTAGTTCTCTTCTATTGCCTATTCTGCCTGCCCCTTCCTTCACACTATACAAACATCTACACACACCCTGCATAAATGCCCGATGGCCACATTGCTGTTGTAGTACTAAATTTAGATTGTACTTGACTCACTTTTCTATTTTCTGGTTCTTTTCTCTGAAGTTGATGCCTGTTTTTTGCCATCTTGCCCTGTCTCTCTGGTCAATAAGCCAACAGAGCTTATTATCCTCTAGTATTGTTCTACTTCATTTTGGAATCTTTTTCCTCCTTGTCATCTGTTACTTATCAGCATTGCATAGGGGCTGTAAAGCTATTAGAGCACCCTTCTCTTTTGGCACAGTGAATTGAGAGTCACTTTTCTCAACTATGTTATTTGCTCTGGTTTCAGAGGTGGCTTCTTTATTATTGAAGAGGTTTTTGCCAGCTCCTTTTACTCATGCATTCTTAAACATTTATTAAGCATCCCTGGGCCAAGTTCTATACAACTCCTAGGAAAACTGAGATAGGTAAATTGTAGCATGATCAGAAGGCTTGGAGTCTACGGAGGTCTTATACATATTATGATTATAGAACTCTTCAGTAAATCTGCAGAAACATACATCTTCAGTGAAATGATAATGATACAAACACCTCATATTTGTATAAGGGCTTGCAGAATATAAAGCTCCTATTCATATGCTTCCTTGCTGAAGTCAGTGGTAAAATATCCACCATACACACAGTACGCACATACAAATTATATGAAAATTATACAATGTAATATTACCTAATTGTATAAAAATTCAATAGAATTGTTACCTGAATACAGTTTCTTAGTTTATTTCAGAAGGTTTGATTTAAGACATCTTTGTCATCTTAAATATCATTCTTATCCTAAGCTATGATTGCATATGAATTATTTTTCTATATAAGATACATTATATTTTCATTTTTTGGATTCAAAGTTAAGACATTTCAGAAAGACGTATGCATTATTTATTTAGTAGAAACATTTCAATTATTTTCTAATATGTGAAAACTCTGAATCACAGAAGATGAGAAATTTAAAAGACTTGTTAACAAGTCTTTAACATGTGCTATTGTCCTTGCAAAATTATTTTAAGCTCTGTCTGCTGTCACACACTGAAAGATGCAAGGAAACAATGTGGCTTTGGCTAGAGCTTATCACTTCTCAGAATAACTTCGGTGTATTATCTTTAGTGGCATTTTTGGCTAGTTGGCCCACTTCAAAATATCCATCACAGAGATATGACAGATTGACTTAAACTTTGATGACTTGCAGTTCCATAATTGTCTAATTTTGGAACTCTAAAAGTTTGGATTTCTAAAAACTCTAATTTTAAATTCTACCAGTATCCAATAGCAGTTCTCTATTCTTGAGGGGTAAATGAGAATAGTTCTGATATTTGTAATTTAATGATGTTTATTTCTTTTATTAAAGATTATTCATCATAATATTTTGGCTTATTTACACAGACATTGTTAGAAAGAAATCTATGAAAATAGTGTCCAACCTTTCTTGGAAATACACTCTACCCAAGCTATGACGTTGAGATCCTTATTGGAATAAAATTAAATAGATATATAAAGAACTAAGAGACTGAGAAATGCCAAAAATAAAAAAAAAATAATAAAAGCTTGAACTTAATGTGCCAATTTAAAAATTCAAATGAAAGAGTGAACACTCCAGAAGAGTTTAGAAAATTTTGAAAAATAAAGCAAGTGGATCACCCTATCATGTATCACAATGTAAAGCTAAGGGCAGTGTGGAATGGATGGTTTGAGACTCCAAAATCATTTTAGTGTTTCTCCTAGAAAAGATCATTCTCATCTCAGAGTCTTCTAGCTCATCTGTCTCCAGCTCAGTTTAATCTAGTATATTTTTGTTTTTCAGTGAAGCTATTTATTCACATTTATTTTAGTAAACTTACTGTGTACCTGTTTTTTACTAACTATTCTGCCAGATGCTAGGGATCGAAAAATTAGTAATCTGAATGAAGACTGCTGAATTTACTGTTTGCAAGGAGCCTCGTAAATGACTTGTTCTAAAGGTGGATCCTAATGAATTTATGAGTGTATAGCCACTCAAAGGGCGACATCCCTTAGATTCTCCAAAATCAAGGGCCTGAAACTACTGAATTTAAGAAGCTTGAAGCCGATTACAGGGTTCCATCCCCAGAGATTTTGACTTTAGAGTCCAGTCTTTCTCTACAGCCCGTGTGTTTAACCACTGGCCCTTTGTGCATGTTTATTTCATCACCCCAGATAAATGTTAAGAAATCTTTTTCAGCTATGCGGTATCCCTACGATACTCAGAGCAGAGTCTTACCACACAAGAGATGCTAAGATACACACAAACATGAGGAGTTAAATCCAGGCAACATTAGCGGTTACCGAACTGGCCACTATGTCCAGAATACAGCCCATAAAGGAGCAAGTGATAACAACGGATGTCAGCATGGAAAGAAAAGTTCCTGTGTTGCTTAGTAGAAATTGTTCTCTTCACGGAAATTAGAGGAGTAGAAGAAGTTTCCTTTCTTTTTGCTTTAGGAAATATGTCATTCGTTCTCTATAAAAGGACAGGTTGACTTTTTTCTATAATATGAACTAATTATTTCTTACATGTTAAATAGGCAAAGATGTTGCATAATAAAATTTGCTTAATTGGAATGAGATTTTGACTCTGCCTAATGATTGAAAGCCAGTCTAATCACTGTTCTAAGGAGCTACCTAGTGCCCAATTAGAGTGTGCTTCTCTAGCTGAGATGACCTGTGGATATGAACATGTGTTTTATTGCAATTATAAAACAGACACTTTGATGATTACTTTTTATATATCATCACAGTTAACTATTTTCAGAATCTGAGGAGCCCAATCTCCTTTATAAGTCATATATGTCATTTAGTGACAACTGTTTCTTGACAGTGTCATATAAACTCTAGTATCATTTTAAAACATCCACAAGTTGTCAGGTTGAGTGACTGAGAGATTTACTTAAAGAAATGTGGGCAACATTCTTGTGGTTGGACAAAAAAGGGAGAAAATGAAAATATTGTGTGAAAGATGTTTTAAAAGCTTGTATTATGAAATGGATTATATCTGAGATTTAGAGTCTGTTTTTAAAATCAAAATAAGAACGGACTAAATTCTAACTGTAAATATTGCCTAAGTAGGAGTCACTTAAAGAGACAGTATTAAAATTAACTTATGAGTATGCATCCTGTGACCTCATTTGTAGACTAAATGAAAACATATCTAAAAGTCTCTTACATATAGCAAAGTTCACTCTAGGTAAAATCTCATTTTAATGTATAATATTATATAAATATAAGTCAGAATATGAAATTTTCCATAAGGAAAAACAAAAGAAAGACTAGAATCATAGAGAAAGAAAAGATCTTTTTCCCTTAAATTTTGCTTCATAAAATAGTGATACTTGATATTGGCTGAAAAAAGATTGATCTGGTATCATACCATGGAAATGGGGAAAAAGGCACTTCAGGGGAATATCCGGCCACATCTATGATGTGGTCTTAGAGCTTGGGAAGGGCAGGGCAAGATTGGGTGACTTTAGGTCACCTACTTTGATTAGTATACTTAAAGTAGGTAGAGAGGGGCTAGAAATGTAGTGAGTATATGTATGTTGGTAGGTATGTACACTTTTGTGGGCTACCTTTTTTTTTGTTTTTTTGTGAAGACTTTATTTTTTAAGTAATCACTACACCCAACGTGTGGGGCTGGAACTCACAACCCCGAGATCAAGAGTTGCATGTGGAGCATGGGCACTGAGCCAGCCAGGCACCCTTGTTTCATTTTTCAGTAAATCATTTTCTTACGTGATATTTGAAATTATTAGCCATGCATTCTTTTAATATGTATGTATCACTAATATTACTACCTTATTTTGAATCATCAGATGTACCTCTTATGTACTTATTTTGTTCACTTTATTTTTATCAAAATATTTTATGCAAATAGTAAAGGAAATTAAAGGCTTATATACAGAAAACTGAGCAGTTCCTTTTTTGCCCCTCCCCTTACCTGGTGTCTTTCATCAGAGGCAAAGATTATTTCTAATGGTATTTATCTTTATATTTCTAAATAATAATCTTATCTGCTGACTCCTGAATCTTCAGTCTTAGTTTATTTACTGACTTCCTATTATGGTAGGTGAGAATTTTACTTTATAGCTCTACTGCTCTTGCCAGCTTGTCAGTATCATCATTTGGGAAAGATTATTTAACAATACATTTTTAAAATCCATTTTCAGTCTTTTCATTCTTATAGCAATGTAAATATTCTGTGCTGAGCCAAAGTTTGGGAGAATTGTGGGTATTGGGATTCAGTAAGAGAGTGTTCCATAGAGAGCACTTTCTGGTAAAGTGGGCCCTGAAGAAGTGTGTGAAGCCTGCTTCTCCTTCTCCTACTCCTCACTAACCCTCTCTCGAGCCACTAACCCCCTCTGTGCATGGATTCACTTAGCAGACTGAGGTCAGGGACCCTGGAGCGCTTCTCTCCTCACCACATCACATAGCTCTCGATGTGTTGAGTTTTTATCCACATGTTTGAAATCCACTTCTTTTATATAGAAAGAAATTTAGCATTTCGGAGTATATATAGATTATACCATTGGACAATGAATGGCCTAAGTAAGCTTGTGGTAAATGTGAAAATGTTTTCTGAAAATACATTTTGTAAAAAAAAAAAAAACTCTTCTTTTACATTCTTCAGATATTTATTTATATTGTGCCATAGTACAGAGAATCTGCACAGATAATGTCTTTGTAATCACTTTGCCATAAAAGTCTTTGCTAGGAATGAGACACTCATCTTCCCTTTGTTATTTGCCTTATTATCTATCATCTTTATACAATTTTCATCACTTTATTATTTAAAACCAGTTGTTTTTCTTTGTGTCCCTTTTCCTGAGTACATGCTGTAAACCCTTTTAGAAGCCAGCTTCCATCAAGAGATTGCAAACTCGTTGAATTTAAGTGGCTTTCAAATTAATGCTTTTGTTTTCCTTTTTATCTATTACCTTTTATTTCAAGCACTTTTCTCCGTAAGAAAGTATTTAGTGGCTACTGTCCATTTGTAAAACAATTACACATATAATGAAGACCATTTGGAAGATATAGAAAATAAACTCATGCCATCTAGGGAAAACAAACATTCTTATGTATGTTCTTCTGGTCTGACTGTATATATACACACAGTTTATGCATTCTTCCAACATATACTTCAGGAATACAGAGTTGAACTAGGTGGACATGGTACCTGCCGTCATGAAACTGCTACACTAGCTAATCAAGGAGATAGTCAACATAATAACATAATTATTTAATTATAATTTTGACAAATGCATATGGCATAAGAGCACAAACAGCTTTAAGGAAGGGAGTAGCATTATCAAATTTGTGAGCAAGTTTCATCAGTGTAAAAAAAACATTGATGAGGCGCCTGGGTGGCTCAGTCATTAAGTGTCTGCCTTCGGCTCAGGTCATGGTCCCAGGGTCCTGGGATGGAGTCCCACTTTGGGCTCCCTGCTCCGTGGGAAGCCTGCTTCTCCTTCTCCCACTCCCCCTGCTTGTGTTCCCTCTCTCGCTGTGTCTCTCTCTGTCAAATAAATAAAATCTTTAAAAAACAAAACAAAACAAAAAACATTGATATAATGTATAATAAAATGCCTCTGTAATATGCTACGTATGTATGAAAGCCTAGTCTCCAATGTTTGTAAGTTTGTCAAATGTTATTTCTCCTAAATGATACAGAATTGTGGCCTAGCAGAATTGACTACTAATGTGAAGAATCCTTCTGCTTTTAACTTTAGTATGTCAACTTTTTCATTTGAATCTTTTACTTCAGCTACTACTAAAGTGCCAAATTAGTGACATAAACTGCTTATAATGAACTTGCTTATTACAGTACCATATAATAACAGTGTTAAGTAGATTCATTTTATAAATACATGGAAATGCTGTACAAAGTCTAGGCTGTTTTATTTATCAACATAAGTCGTAGGTATAATTTACCTACCTGGATAATTTACATATGTTACATCATTTAATCCTCAGAATAACCCAGTGAGAGGTGGTAACCTCTTTTACAGATGAAGAAATTAATTCAGAGACGTTAATTAACTCGTACTGAGTTACTTTTGTGAAGATAGTATTGAGATGTAAGGCTTGGTTCCAAAAAATCATGCTTTTAATTTTCTTGATATTATGCTCTCTCTTTGTACAGGAGGTCTGAGTGGAAAATATACTCATTTCTCAAATGAGAAAACGGAGGCATAGAAAAGGCTAAGATTTCAAGTATAGTAGAAAGGATACTGAAGTAGTAGTTAGTGGCGGTTCCATGGTGTAATGGTTAGCACTCTGGACTCTGAAGTAGTAGTTAATCTTTTCTTTCTGAACTTCATTTTTCCTGTCTGTATATAAAGAACATTCATCTGTATCAGATTCTACCCTGAAGTGTCCTCTGGTGGTGGTATAACATGGCCAGTGGAGTGCATTCAGAGTTTTCTGCCAATACTTGTACTTCAACTGGAGAAGCTGTGCTTTCATTTGCTTTATATATTGGGCCTTGAAATACACTCAGGTATAACCAAGGGTTATAATACTGACCTACTTTGGGAATAAGAATTTGGGCTTTCAGGCTGGATTCGTTGCTTTACTTTTATTCTAGGTGAGATAAAAAATCACTGCTTTATTATATTTTTCTGTAAAATGAAGTGTCAGGGTCCCATTTTTCTGGTAATAATAATGTAATGAGAATTAAGTTATGTAAGTGACTATTGATCTTGAAGAGTGTTTTTAATAAAACCATGTGTTCGGGTTGTGCATGTGGTTATGATGAAATTTTTTTGTCTAAAGCATTTCAGCTGTAGCAGTATTTGAGTCTTTGTGTAGATATTCATGCTCAGTAGTTTTGGTAAACTAAGGAAAATAAATTTATATTATACAATGAAGGATTTTGATTAGACTAGTAGGAAATTGTGATAATTTGACATAGACCAAGTTATTATTTGTCTATCAGGAAACCTGAAAAATAAAAGATTTTATTAATGATTTTAATGTTGATATTACATAAAGTCAGTTTAGATGACCTATTAATATCTATGGAATTCTTTGATTTCTCAAGACTTTACTAAGGATTTTGTCAAATTTCTGACACTGGCCTAGTTTTCTTAGTACCCAGTTTTATCAAACATAGACTATAGCAGATATTTAGGTTGTAGCAAACATTTTTGGTGACTCTGGAATGGAAAATTGTAATTATCTGAACTGGACCTTCTATCTAGTGCTATTTTTACAAGGCTGCTCTACCTCTACAAATGTTCCTTCTAAATAACTGGTTTATTATAGCCATACTCATCAGTATTCCAGCACATTTAACTGCTGGTCTCTTCAGAAGGCACATAATTCAACAAGAAGAGCAGTGAGTCATGCCACATCTTGTTTTCATAGGAACACCAAAGCATAAGCATATGTCAGTGTTTGCTTTGGGGTAGGTTTCCCTAGAAAACAGGAGATCAGTGAGATGCTAAATTGCAGTTTTATGTGACAGATGGCTGAAAACAAGGCCATGTGTGAAAGCAGCCAAACTCTTAGATGTTGTGCATGTCAAAACGGGAACAAAAATTATAATGCAGGTTTAATTTCCTTAAATGTGGATCTCAACATTAATTGAGGTATGCAGCTCACCCACAGCCTTGGGTGTGGCCCATGAACATAGCTGCTAACTCTGATCTATAATTTTTATATTTTATTGCCCTGTATGACTGGGTTTTTGGATTGTAACCACCGATGCAAATGAGAGAGAAGGAAACACTTTGGCTATACCATAACTTAACATGTTTTTGGCTTTGACTATTTCTGTCATAACTTTTTGTTTGTTTGTTTGTTTACAGAACTTGGCAACACTTTTGGGTAAAGTTTTAATATGCTGGATTTTTTTCTTGCGGATTGGGAACAAAGCTTGTTCTCTGGACAGTCGGTGATAGTTCCTTATCTGTATAGACTCCCTTGCCAGTGACTGTGATGGTTTTTAGAGGCATCCAAGGCCCACACTATCCCCCAAATGTTACCTCTGAGGGCAAGTACACATAATTGCATGCTGTGGTGAGCCTAGGTGTTGTCCTTGTACCTTGGATTCAGTTAAGTCCCAGAGGGGAATTTAGAAAAGAGTCATTGACTTTACCTTAGTAATTCAATACTTTCTCCTTCATCTAGCTTTTTAGAAACAAATGTAGCCATCATCTTGCCTGGGATTGTTGCTAGTTGAAAGAACTGTTTAGAAGACAAGTAGACTTTAGTCTCACTCTGGAGATTTAGGGATGATTCTGTATATTGTGAATGATTTGGAATGGGGTTATTTTCCCCATTTCCCATTATCCCCAGTACTCCCTGATTCTTATGGTAGCCAAGAACTGACATTTTCTGAAATTAGACTGGTGAGTTGGCTTTCACAAAACTATACTGTGTTTAATGTTAGATTCTCTCTCATAAAAGCCTGGAGCCTGGAAGAAGATTATAGTTGTAATTTATGTTCAGTTTTCATGTCATGGGGGGAGGGTAATAAATATAGCTGACACTATAATAGTGTCTATTTATTTGGCAACTACTATTCTGAGGCACCTTACAGACACTTTTTTTCATTTATTTTTCACAATAACCCCCTATAAGATGGATAAATATTGTTACTATTCTTAATCTTACAAATGAGGAAATGTAGAGCTTACACTTAAACAGCTAGTAAATTAGGAGCTAGGATTAGAATCTGGGCAATCTCCTCTTAACTCTGTGACGTACTGGACATTCTAGGGGCTACAGTACTTATCAAAGTGACTTGGCTAACTTAGTTGAATTTTAAAGATTTACCAATGGTTTGCTTGTGTTTGAGGTCAAGGTTAGTATTGGATTTAGTCTGTTTTTAGTCTCTTCCACCTTGTCATAGGTAATAATACATTCCTAGGAGGGATAAAAGAATTACCTAATATAGATACTCAGAATGAAAAAGGTCACTGTATTATACAGACTGTGTTAGAGAGGTATTCATGTTCCCCTGAGTTTGAAGGGACCTTGTGTGTCAGTTAGTCTAGCCTTCTCCTAGGAAAGAATCCTGAAACAATGTTACAGTTCCTGTGTGAACATCACCACCAGACAGCCCATTCCAGTTAGACAACTCTAATTAAGTGAAAGTCCTTTTAATTAAAATCTCACTGTTGGTATTCTGCAAGAGCATTTTAGAAAAGCAGCCAAAAGAGTTAAATATCAGAATAGTTATGGAAGAAAAGAATCATTGTTATCTTAAAAGGAATCAGGAACTTTGATGACAAAGCTTCTTAAGTACTTTTATATTTATTGTAAATAGTTTCGTTTTGTTTTGTATTTTTTTTAAGATCACAGTATAGAGCACGTTGTGTATTTTTAAAGTGGACTATTTCTGATCCTTTGTGAGGTCTCAGGTCCTTCTGTGAATCTAATAAAAAGAAGTAAATATGATAGGAATCACTAAGAGATCTCTTAGGGGGTGCTTAGCACCAACGTAAGGGAGATATCAGATTAGAGGATGTGTATTTCTTTCATTAAAGAGCCTTCAGATTATTTGTCTTAAGAGTTAGGTACTAGTGTTCGGCTTCTCTAAATTTTCGCACATTATCAAGTAGGGAAAATCTCCACCATCTAGTTCAATTTATAATAAGTACTTGCTAGAGGATGTCATTATTGGAACAATACATACAGTAACCTATGGTCAGCATTTCTGGTCTTCTCAGTGATTATAATTCTGTCAAAAGCAAATTTAATGAGATTGAACTTTACAGACATGCCCTGGCCAAAGCCCCATCTTAATTATTATTATTAGGGGGTTTGTTTATTTTATTCCTTTGAGGATATTACTGAATGTATTGTTTTTCAGAAGTTAAAACTAGTTTAATATTGTTTTATGAATGAGCTGTTTCAATTCAGTGAGCCACTATTTGTGTGACCACTGTTAGCTAGCCATTGTGTTTATTATATGACCTGTCAAGCTTCCAGAACTTTCTGTGTTCTCTGTCTTTGAGTAAGATTAGTATTTCTCAAACTGAGGCTTATTATGCATTTAGTTTTTTGAGTGAGGACCAGCATCTCCTTTCCCTCCCTTCTTTGTTTTGTAAATGAAATGGACTAGAACAGAATATATTTTAATGAACTGCACATGAAAATATGTATTTTATTGGTTCATATTTGTTCTAGGTAGGTCATGATATAAAATATATTTCTGACTCTGTATTGTGATAAAACGTTTTACACTGATGGTCTACACCACTTCTACTCACTTGGCAGTCCCTGGACACTGGTGCCAGTTTTAACTGTTTGTTCCTGGTCTCCAAAGAGATAAGTGCTGAAATTGAGAATAAGCATTTAGACATTTTCGAAGCAGTTTGACATTTGATCAGTGGATTTGTCCCATGGAAGGGTGTAGACCAGTTTGGGTGTTACTGAACTTACATGATGAGTCAACGTATGTTGTGAGTTGTGTGCTATTATGAAGCAGTATTCAAGGGTCATGTTCTAATGTATTAGATTCAAACAGTGGTGGAAGGAATTAATTCTCTCAGGACAGTAAGCTTACCTTTTGGTAAAATAGCTAGAATGTGTTGCTAATTTGCTACAGTTTGAGATTTTCTTCCTTTCATAAAAGAGATCTTAGGGTAGAGAATATAATTTATAAGGTTTTATATCATCCCTTTGTTTAAAAAGTTAATACTTTGTTGGGGCGCCTGGGTGGCTCGGTTGGGCAACTGCCTTCGGCTCAGGTCATGACTTTGTTAACATTGGGAAGCTTTGGAATTCTAATGTAGCCTAAATTTCACAAAATCCATTAAATTATTAGTCAGAAATATAAGCAATACTGTTTTACTTTACAAACAAAATTCAGTGTCTATAAAACAAAGTTTCTTAATAAAGGAAAAATTGAATGCATTTCAGTCCTTTCTGTGTGATGGTATATTGTGATAATTATGTGCTAATTACAAATAATAAAATAACTTAAAAAAATAAACAAATTTATTTATTAATTTAATTTAATTTTAAAATAGGCTCCACGCCTAGTGCGGAGCTCAGTGTGGGGCTTGAACTCATGACTCTGAGATCGAGACCTGAGCTGAGATCAAGAGTCGGATGTTTAACCGACTGAGCCACCCAGACGCCCCAAAATGAATGAATATTTTAATGTTTGCTGGCTTTAAATTTTCCCTTTTTAGGTTTATTTATTATTATCATATTAAATACTTTGAACTAATTTAATGAGATTCAGTGATGAGGATATTGGACAAGATTCTACAGTGAACTGATAAATGTGAAATTAGGGTCTCATCTTAAAGTAATTAAACAAGGGTAGACCTGATGTATCTATGACTAAAATAACCACATTTGATCATTAATTTTCAAGTTCCTGGACTCTGAGTAACTATCTCCAGATTTTTAAAAGACCTAAACATACCCCAGATTATTTTTTGAGGGTTAAATAAATGGAAAAACCTAAGTTGAGACTGTAAAGAATGAAAAGTTTTCATTCCTGTCCTCTCCACAAGACAGCAGACTGACTTTGTTTTCCTAATAAGGCTGTGCTAAATACTGGAATGCTTGTCCTCTTGAATTTTATTGAAATACCTAAAAATACCCACTTTACAAGAAAAGTTTGCAATTTAATGTGTTTAACCTAGACAAAAATAGAAAAAGAGATGTATCTGGAAAAAGTTAGTGGCAAAATTCTGCCTCCTATATCAGTATAGGACAGAGAGCATATAAATGTGAACTTCAAAGAGCATTACCTTACACTTTGGATGTATGAAGAACAAATTAGGTATTTTGCTATCTTCCATTTGTATTTTGTTTGTCTCAGTAAATTTAAGATTTTGGGTAAGTTTTAGTTCCTCTTTCTTCCCCTTCTTTTATGGTTAGTAAGTAGGCTTATACTGTTCAAACATATATACAAATTTATTAATATATATGCTAATAGCTAGTTTATTGCTCAACACTGTATTTAGATTTAATCTTCTTTAACTTCAGATGTGGATTTAACTTTCTTACAAAATGAAGTGCTGTGTTTAAGAATATTTGTCCCTCTCACTTACAGGAGTAGAAGACCAGGTCCTTATATTGGCATAAAGTCGTTTTTGTGCTCTGGCTCCTTTTTCTCTCTCTGGCTGTGCCTCTCACTGCCCTAGCACTAGTCTAGCCTCACTGGCACATTCCTGCCTTAGAGTCTTCCTTTACCTTGCTATTTGGTTGGCCTGGAGTTCTCTACTTCAGGTCTCTGCTCAGATTTCATCTTAGTAGAGAGGACTTCTCTGACTCCTTTATATAGAATAACATATCCCTGTCCCTGTTTTGCTTTACTAGACTCTATTTCACTCATTACCATGTGATATACTTGTTTGTTTTTAGTCTGCCTCTCCCAAATAGAATGTAAGCTCCCTCAAAGTAGATAGTGTGTTTCATTGGCCCACTTCCTACAACTTGGTGTGTTGTTGTAGGGGCTCCTACAACAAGGGGCTCCAATGAATATTTCTGGAATTAATAAATTAATGAAATAAATTAAGGAAATTGTAACATAGGTATTGCCCTTGAAGTGACATTGGGTATAGGACATATTGGTCAGGAATGAGAAGGTGCTTGGTTAAAATAACTTACAGTAATATAGAAGCCCATACTAATAACAAAGCTGGTAGTTAACAGGAACTAGATTCTGACCATAACATAAAGGGGTGTGTGTGTGTGTGTGTGTGTGCTTGTTTATTAAAAAAATAAGGGCTGATTAAAAAAATCAAACACTATCAAAAATGTATTATTCAGTGACTCGGTATGTATGTGGGTGTATTTATGTATGTAGGTATATATTCAGTGACCTGGTATATATGAATATGTAGCCAAAACCTAATTCAGAAGGAACTGTCATGGTCATTTCCGTAATCTTACATGCTCAGCATACACCACTGTATCACAGGGCATACGTCAGACCTGTAGTCTGATTCATACTGGATTATTGGTAGCATATCACCATTGATAGTTGTAATGGGGAGACTATGATGCCTGTTACTTTATTTTCTCAAGATTGTGAAGAAGAGGAGATAGAAACATGTAGTTCTTGACATACGCACAGGGAGATCTTGTGATGCGGTATCTTGGGATCTACACAGCCACTAACTTCAGAAAATGGTTGCAGTTTTGAGTAGAACACTCAGTTTAGCACCATAGATGATGTTCATTAAGGAGCCTCTAGCTCCCTCCTGCTGGAAAATGAAATTATTAGAGAATTCTTATTGCTATGGGGAAAAATATTCTTCTCTGGAAAAATATGGAAGAATAGATTGGAGGCTCTATAATATTCTTAGAAGGCAGAGAGTTAGAGCTACTTATAAAGCATGTGGAGAACTTGCGTTCAAATCTTGGTTCTGCCTTTTTCAAATTGTGGTCAAATTATTTAACTCATTTGAGCTTCTGTTTCCTATATTTAAAATGATAACAATATTAATCTCTCAGGAATAGTTGAGCTAATCTGTATAATGGGCCAAGTGAAATTATTGGCATTTGTTGGTACTCAACAAGTGATCTTTTTTCATCCATTTCTAATTTGTTGTTGTTTTCTCTTGGAACTTATCCTGGTAGATAATTCGGTTTTATTATAACAGTATATAATAAGAAACAAAATAACTTCTAGAACTCAAGGGTCAAATCTTCTGTATAAGGAGTAGGAAAGTAGTATCTATCACTGCTGACTTTGTGTCAGTTGCAAAGTTGTATTACATTTGTGACCTCATTTTATCCTCAAAGCAATTCCTCAAGGGAAGGATTATCATCCTTGTTGTATCAACAAAGAAACTGTAGAGTAGCTAATTTATTTTTTGGTAACCTAGACATGCAACCTTCATTTAGCTATTTCTCCTATTTCTCAAAGAATTCCTCTGTCAATGAAGATCTTGATAAGAGAAAGCCAGAATATGAAAGGTAGGCTCTGTCTGTCTTTTTAGGGCTCTAAGCTTTTCCTAAAAGAAAGGAAAAAAAATAAGTAAACAAACATTAAGTTTATGAATTGTGCCTGCTTTTGTACTACTTTTATCCTACTGTCCAGCATCTGACGCCTATCAGGGTTTTCCTGAAGCAATGAGTTTTATATGCATTGCTAGAAGTCTGTGAAAATCTAGTTATGCATATAGTTTGTTATTGATGCCTACTTTCCTAATATGAATGTTAACCACATTTGTTATTTAAGGGTATTTTAATTGTATCACTGAAAGAGCCAGAAAAATTTTGTAGATGTATAAATGGAACTCCTGAATTTTCACAGGTAGATTATTTACTTTGCATATCCTATTATTTTTATATTAGCAGTGAAGGACTATGTTGATAAAAATAAATATTCTTTCTACCTGATTGGAGCTGGAAGAGAACCTATATATATATATATATATATGATTATTTATTTATTTATTTGAGAGAGAGTGCAAGAGAGAGCAGGAGAAGGGGGAGGGGCTGAGAGAGAAGCAGACTCCCCGCTGGAGCAGGGAGCCCCACATGGAGATGGGGTCCAGGACTCTGGGATCATGACCTGAGCCGGAAACAGACACTTAACCGACTGAGCCACCCCGGTGCCCCAAGAAGCTATGTTAAATAGAAGTGATTAGCATTGTGCCCAAAGAAAGATAGAAACCTAGTAGGTTTTCAGAGAATGCAACTCTGTTATCAATTGCTTGTTTATATCAATCCTGAAAGTATTACCATCCATGCCTGATGTGAAATAAAGTATAGAGTTTTGGGGACAAGAGTGGGAAAGAAGGTAATTATACTTTTCAGCTTCTTTTACAGAATGCATGGTGCATCCTTTTTAGTTGCTCTTTTAGAATTTTTTTTGAATTGTATTACTAATAGTTTCATTTACAATATGTAGAAGAAGATGAGAGAGGTTTTTAGTAGCCTTTATCATGTATTAGCAAACGAACTGAGGGTGCTGAGTAGTGGAGTTAAAAATAGTGCTTAAAATGTCATCTTTAATCCAGTAACATTAACTCTGTCTCTTCACCAAGCTTGATATCCGTGCCATGTGGTGTGAATTTTATTTGAATGGGTGATTTGGAAGTTAAATGGGTCATTCAATTGCAAGTAATAGGCAACTTTGAAGTGGAGGGGTTAGAAGGAATTGACAGGTTGTACCCAGCAACCACAGAAAGAATGACAAGAAGCTAAACTCTCATTTCTTACACCTGTCAGTGTCTGAACAAATTGTAATTAGGATTTTTTTATTATGCAGAATAATTGTGAGGCTTAGAGTCCAAAAGAACCATGCTCATATAGAATTATTTCCTAGAAGGTTTGTTATAATCAAAACCATAAAATGATCTAAACCAGAGGTTGGCCACATTTAGTCCCCCACCTGTATATATGAATAAAGTTTTATTGGAACACAGGCATACTCACTCATTTACATTTGTATCATCCTTCTTGCTCTGACAGAGCCTCTAAGTAGTTAAATTGAGATCCCATGACCCACAAAACCTAAAGTATTGACTGTCTAGCCCTTTACAGTAAAGTTTGCCATTTCTTAACAATGGGCATATAAAATAGATTACTTATTTAAAACTTACACTGAAATAGTATTTTCATTGTAAAAGAATTTTACCGATAATAAGAATGCATTATCCTGAACTTTGAAGTTCCTTTTATTTAAACTTGAACATATCTAAAATATAAGAGTTTCTTTAACATTCTTTTTGATAGAAGTTCTTTTATAAATACTAGTTAGAAAAATGCATTTTTTTCCTTCAGTGGTTCTGAGGTTATTTTGAGTGTGGCCATGAGGCAGAATGGACAGACCTAACTTTACCCTGTTAAAAATATTCTTGTGGAAATAAACGTTGAGTAAAAAAATTTCTTCCATCTAGAGTCAAGGAGAAAAATGTGAAATTTTGTATTTATCACACTGTATGAAACTATCTTATTTATTTACTTATTATCTGCCTCCTTCATTAGAATGTAGATTCCAGGCAGGGACTTTATTTGCCTTGTTTACTACTATATTCCCTATAGCTGGAACAGTGCCTGCAGTTCAATAAATATTGATGGCTGGAGAGATTGAAAGGGTGATCTCAAGTGAAAGATGTCAAGTAACATATAAAACTGTCACCAAAACTATTCAAATTGATCAGTATTCAGTTTGCATTTCTGAAGATCTTAATAACATTGAATTTGTGAACTTCCAGCATAAAATATAAAGCCACATACCATTAGAAGAAGAAATATTTGTTAATCTGTTGGCTGGGTGAGATGGATATATAAGAGGGAGGAAAATGTGGACATTGGCATTAAACTTGGCATTAGCAGTCTAAATTATTTAATATTTCTGGGCTTTATTTCTGAAATTAAGCAAGGTATTGTGTATAAGGCCTTTAATTCAGTGTCGAGTTCCTAGTAAGTCCCCAGTAAATGGTAATGTAATGTAATGCTGACGCTGATACTGTCATTATTTGTATGTTGGGAAATACTTGATCATTTTAAATTTGCCTAATGTTCCCTTCTCTATTCTCCCCTCCCAAACCCCCGCTCTGCCCCCAAATAGTGTCGCATGAAGGTCAGGCAAGCTCAGTAGAAGTCCTTTCCTTTTTTCCTCCCACTTTTTCTCCCTCCCTCCCTCTGTCCTTCTCTGGCTTGATTTAGAATTGGTTGATGACAGTTTCTCCTCAAAACCCCATCAACTGCTATGACCATCTGAGAAGGATCTTAGAACAATAGCCCCACATCCTTACGTATGGAAGTAATTATCAAGTGGCAACTGTTTGTTCTGGATTTATCAGAGCCTCTCCCAGGTTCAAGCCAAGCCCAAGCAGAGGGGGTCTTGGGTCTCAGATGGGCTGGCACAATTCCCTTGCTTCTGTCTTCTTCCTGGCTTTCTCTTACTGTTCAAAATCTGTCCAGCTTTGGGTTCCTTCTCCCTTTCGAAAGGAAAAAATATATACTTTATGAGTCCCCGTTAGGTAAGATGGAGAAGGTGCAGAGTGAGAGAGAAATCGAAAGTGAGACTGTGTGTATGAGTACATGTATATGTGGTGAGCACACTCTTTTATAAGCTAAAAGGTGTTATTATACAACTTTTTTGTACTTTACAGAAAATTTAATCCTTACATATATTCTCAAATTGTGTAGAAAAAAGCATGAATACATTGCCATAAGTGATTTAAATGTTTAAGTTTTGAGTTTGCAGTAGAGTAGACTGGAAGTACAATAAAATATGGGGAAATTGTTTAAGGAGACATCCCTCTGCACACTTGAGTGCTCACTTTTTTCCCCTCTGGAGTTGCTTTGTTATTGCAAATTGACAACTTTGCAATTAAAGTGATTAATGATGTACCCTAGTGTTTATGGGTCTTGAGGTCAGTGAGCCCAAAGATGGCCATGCTGTGGGAAACTTAGATAGAGCTCATCTCACAGAAGAGGAACTTAAAAATCCTCCTGTTTTCTGTATGATTGTTTATGAGTTAAGTGTATTAGATATGGTTGAAGGAGTCACCAAGACATAATGAGTAATGTGAATAATTTTTATCAGTCTTAGTTCTGTTGCTTAATTCCTCATTCTTAAATACCAGTGTGAACGTTCATTGGCTATTTTTTTTAACTAAAAGCACATTATTTTATAAAGCAGTATTAGAAAAATGCATTAATTCATTATATAACTTAAATATAACACCATTCATTGGGTGTTCATAAGATGCAGTTTTGTTTGACTCCTTTGAATCTAATCCCTGATAGAACTATTGCTTATTTATGGCATTATTTTTCTTATGCATTATTCTAACCAGGGCATCACAATTCTAGTTTATAATAAAATCCATTATAACATAGAAATCTTTCAACTGTGTAGCCAGAAGTTCTGAAACTGGATGCAATGCACCAGGGATTTTTATTTTGGATGCTGCTCTCACAAAAATCAATCAACTTTCAAAATAGATTGTTCTAGCCACACTGATGGCTTTGTTCTTTGAATTCCATGAGCTGAGGAGAGTATTGGGCCAAGGCACTAGTCTCTCACCATCATGGCTTACTCCTGTACAGTGGCTTCACACTAAGAGAAGAGAGAACAATAAGCAAATTGTTGAGACCATGGCACTAAGCCATTGCCAGGATCTCTGCTGGTTTGAAACACACACTACACAAAAGTGACTTGTGATGATCACTGTGGTTGAAATGGAGATATATTACCCTGTTGCGTATTTCCCAGGATTTGAAGAGAATAATGTAGGACAATTGAAAAGTTAGGGAGTCAGAGCCTGGGTCCCCAACAAAAAAATACGGAGTTGGGACAGCTAAAATAAAACAGCACTGACATCCTCTTTTGCAGCTTAGACAGGACCACATGGATATTCTGCTTTGCAGCCTTTGCAGAAATGACTTTTGTAAAACCGAATAATTTTTACTAATTATACCTCAGTTTTTAAAACTGCTTATCTATTTAAAAGTCTTTTTAAAAATGATTCACTTTTAAGTAATCTCTGATATTTCTAAAGGAGCAGATACTCAGTATAATTTTTTTTTAAAGAAAGAAAAATCTTAATTTTGAGAAATAGTTTTTCTTATTCATACATTAGGATTTTCTCCTCAGGGAATATAGGAAATACATATTTCAGTTTGGTGAAGGAAATGGGATTTTCTTCCCTTAAACATTGATTACATTATTCTCATAATCTTTGGGTATCTTATTAAACACAGTTAAAGAAAGCACTAGTTTGATAAAGAAGATATTTGGTCTGGCAAAACGTTTCGAGGATTGTATGGATTATAATATTTCTTTTCCTTTATTTTAGCCACTTGTAGAAGACTTAAGTAAACATTTCAGACTTACAAGGATTTACTTTCTTTACTGTTTCTTTAAAATAGCATTTCCCAGAGGGTTTTTTCCCTAACTCCAGTCTTGAGAAAGGTTTCCTAAATAAGTAAGTATTCTAAATAGATTAGTATGCCATACTTCAAAGGGGTATGGACAACAATCTGCAGTATTTTTTTCTTTAGGCATTTAAAGGCTCTGAGAAGTTCTGTGGCTAACATGCTTATATAACTTAAGTTTTCCAGATCTCTTTGGTAACAGAACCTCTTTTTTTGTGTGTTTTGAAAAGTAGCTTTCCGTGAAACATACTTTGAGAAAGCTATAAAAAGTAGTACATGTATGTTTCATAAAACAGAAAACACAAAAGAGAAAAAAACAAGTATCATTCATAGAGAACCTTTACTAAAATGTTAGTCTGTTTCCATCTGCTTTTTCCATGCACTGACCATACTGGTTATGCTATTTTACATCTTCCTTTTTTCATTTAATACCACAAAGTAAGCATGTTATCATGCAATTTGGGATTCTTTCAAAGAATGGTTTTAATCATCGCATGTTTCATCTTGTGGTTTTATTGCAATTAACCATATCCTCATTATTGTGTATTTAAGCTGTTGTTTCCAGTTTTTCACTATTATAAGTTACACTGTAGGGAATGAATATTTTTATACATAAAGCCCTTTCCATATTTCAGGTGGGTTCCTTTTTTTTTTTTTTTTTTCAGGTGGGTTCCTTATGATAGATTCCCAGAAGTTGATTATTATGTCAAAGGGCACGAGCTTTCTTCAAGGCTTTTTATAAATAAATGCCAAATTATTTTTCAAGAGAGCTGTATTAATGTATAGTTTTTCCAACAATGTGTATTCTCACAAACATTATTAACATTTAAAAAATCTGTACACACTTGAGAGCAAAAGGTGGTCTATATCTTTGTTATTTTGTAATAATTAGTAAAGTTTGACTTTTTTAAAGCTGGTACTAATGCTGTTCATTAATTTTGCAGATTTCATTTGTCATGTATTTTAATTTCTCAAAGCACAGTAATTTTAGTGTCATAAGAGTATGTAATTATACTTAAATATACACTTAAGTAAAAAATACATTACATATAAGATAACTACACTTAAATACTGATCTTTTAAAATGTAACTAATGCATGTTATAGGTACATATACTGTGTGTTAAAAATGTTTTTCCAAATATTTTTAAAGTGGACAGTTTGACCTCTCTTTACTCCAAAAAGCAAAACCACACTCTAAAATGAGGGCCATTTTAGGGGCGCATGGGTGGCATAGTTGGTTGAAGGTCTGCCTTTGGCTTGGGTCATGATCCTAGGGTCCCTAGGGTCCTCGGTTTGAGCCTTGTTTAGGGCTCCTTGCTCAGCGGGGAGCCTGCTTCTCCTTCTTCCACTCCCCCTGCTTGTACTGTCTCTCTGTCAAATAAACAAATAAATGAAATCTTAAAAAAGAAATGTCAATTAAATTTTAAAAAATTTAAAAAAATAAAATGAGGGCCATTTTAAATAGAAGGGTTAAAAAAATTATATGGCTTAAAGTATGAGCTCCTATAAATATTCAGAGGTCAGATGAATACCTGCATGTCATGTGACGAAGTTAACTTTAAGGAAATCTAAATCTATATAACCATTCATTTGGTGGTTATTTAAATATTTAAACCCAAGAAACTAATTTTTATTGCACCTAGTGCCAACTACTTTATTTGACATTTCATTGTAAGTCTGTCTTTTCCCAACAAAATGATGTTTGTGTTTTTAATGTGTAATGGACTCAATTCTGGGATTTTGGGGGTGTGTTATCCATTTTTTTTTTTTTCTGACTGCTTGTCTTAGTTCAGGTAGTTGCACTGTGAGACTTTATCAGAAGGTAAGCAGGGCAAATAGATTCAAGTTTCAGATTTTAAGTTCTTTTGTGAATTCAAGATTTCAAGCAGTACAGTATTCTTGTTGAACTTCCAATACATAAAGTATTTTAGAACTATTATTATTCTGTGCTTAACAAAATTAAGAGGTTGGATTACAAAATTAAGTAAACTAACCATTCGGAGGTTCTTGTTATTGTTGCTAACATTGGTTAAGAACTAACACCTGGGAAAAACTAAGGGGTTGTTTTCATAGACATAGGATATATGCATTTTATTCTGTTTGGAAACTTGGTGACTGTCAAACATCAAGTTCTTTTTTATAGACTGTTTTTATGTTGCTAGAAGAGTTCCATGCACCTTTAAGTGTCCAGATGAAAAAGGAAACCATCCTGTTATGGCAAACTTCCAATAATGTCTTGGGTGGTCTTAATAAGTAGATCCTTTGTGATTACATCTCATTGTGAAATTTCAATGAAAGGAAGATTCCACTGTTCTGTACTTGAACTTGTTTCCTTTGCTTATTATAATAACCCTATAAGCTAAAAGAGAAATTTTCTACTTGAGAGTACACATGGAAAGTTATGCAACTTCACAGAATATAATTCTATATTGTAGAACCGACTGTTAGCATCCATTGTGGCCTCTCATTAGGTTAGCCAATTATTCAGTCAGTGCTTGCCCTAACCAAATTAGTTGTTACTGGAAAATTCAGTTGCTGCAAAATGTTGATCAGAGTTCATTATTAGGTTATACTTACAGAGATCAAATATCCTATGCTAGCTTCTTCTGTTGGCGATCTGTTAATCTCTATAAGTAAAACAATCTCATGGTTTATAGCTTAAATTGTTATCACTTATTTACATACTGTTGTTACATTTCTTGAATTTTGTACTTGATGTCTTATCTACAGCTGTATTATAAGAAGAGTCACATTGCTTCTGGCATTACTAAACATAATGTACCTTAATACTGGGTAAATAGCCTTTAGCTTTCCCAATCATTTAGTTACTAGACTGCAGCTAGTGTATTGTAATATATAAGAACTGTCAGCCAGCTGTAGCCTATGTAATTTACTTA
Source organism: Eumetopias jubatus (assembly GCF_037043125.1). Lineage (NCBI taxonomy): Eukaryota > Metazoa > Chordata > Mammalia > Carnivora > Otariidae > Eumetopias > Eumetopias jubatus. The sequence continues at coordinate 125,455,991 of NW_028274808.1, read as the reverse complement.
CTCTCAACTTTGAAATACCTCATCTGAAAAATGGGGTTAAGGATAGTTGCAACTTTGGTTATTTGTCATGATTATATGTGATAGTTGCTCCAAATCAATTATTGTTACTATTAGTCCATGCCAACCAAATTGTTACTGTTCGTCCATGCTAACCTAATAAAAAAGCATATATCGGAAATAATTTGAATTTGGAAATATGTTCTATGCATGGAGTTTTGCCCTTCTTTCCTTGTTCTCTCCTTTCCACACTCATTACTGATGTCTTATTACATGCCAGGCACAGTGCTTGTATAGAGACACAAATGGGATATGGTCATTTCTTTCACTGAAATTATAGCCTAATGGAAGAACTTAGTTTAGTTTAGTTTTAGCACAACAAATATATTACCTTGCACAAGCACTTAAGAATATAAATACAAAATAAATACTCATTTCGTGACTCAGTTCAACCAGAATTTATTCATTATCTTCAGAGAGACCCAATATCCTGTGGTCGTATTCCTGGATGTTAGGAGAAAAGGCAGATACTTATTAGAGATAGAGGTTCAGATTAGATATTTCAGGAACCACTCAAGAATGAGAAGGTCTGTTTATTATACTTTTCAGTTTTGGGTGGGGAATAACCTTAATTGAAAGCTTAAACACAGGTGCATTAGGAAACACAATTGGTGTTTGTCTTTCCTCATTTGAGTGTGTAGATAACTAATGAATACCCGGTGTGTAAGGGTATAGGTACTTGCAGCATTTGAGTTACATAAGTTAATTAATTAGTAGAGACAAATAGTCAAGACTGATATGAAACTATAAATTCTGATTATTTAATATATTAAGGTGTATACTAATAAAAATTCCATTAATAAGATGTTTGCAAAAATTTATGTGTTTTTTTTTTTCCTTTTTCTTTTTTTTTTTCCCTTCAGGGCATCTTCTACACCCAAGCCTGAGCCAGTTCCCGTGCAGAAGGTGTGTTTCTCATCTGGTATCACTAGGTACCACTTGATAGTCCCTCCTGAATCACTGTCATTTCCATTCCTTGTCTTAGGCCATACTGACAATTTATAGTTTCAGTACGATTTTCCTTACAGTTCTTTTCCTTTAAAGATTGTGGGGGGTGAGGGATGGAAATCAACACATACATAATTAACATCTGTAATTATACCGATATTATTAAAACATGATTTCTAGTGCCATGTATTATCTAACTTATTTCCATATTTCTTACATTCACATTCACTTTTAATTTGCCTATTCTTTATTCACATGTTTTAAGGAGAATAAATAAGTGGTTACTGAAAATGAGTATCACAAGTCTTTGATAACATTTTATTAGTAACATTAATAGGTTTTTAATTACATTTTCAGAGTATTCTGGATTAGGTTATTGGCAAGTACCTTCTTTCTGTCATATATAACCTCAAATTGTCCCAAACCATTTTTCATAATACAGCTGGTTTATACTTTGGGGGATTTTCTCCTTAATTTTATTTGTGCCTTTCCATTGAATTACTTATACTGATTTGCTGAGACATTAAGTTACTTCCCTCCCCCCCAATTAGCTTTTATTATTTCTACAAGGTTAATTTAGATTACTTATTTTTTTTCTTAAAATTAAACATAATAGGGCTACCTTTGTAGGTTTTTAAAAGAATTTGATTGTTTTCTTTTGGGATGGTAGGGTGAATAGGAATTTATTCTTGAATGTCATAGAAGCTTGACCTTTTGTTTTGTTTTGTTTTTAAACTTCACACTTTCTTTGGGATAGGGTTTGCAAACACAAGCTATGTTAATTTTAGGAGGAATTGATTTTTCTTAGTAGTTAATTTTTCTTTGATAAATGGCAATAAAGAAACATCTAAGATCATTTTTTTCCTCATGTAACTATTAACTATTTATTTTGGAAGAGGGAAAGAATTTTTATTCCATCTCCAAATAATATCTCAAAACATTCCAGAGAGAGAAACAGGTGGATTGTTGAGATTTTTCTTTTAAGCAATATCTTCATTCAAAATAATTCATTAGAATGTGCACATTTCTGAGTTAGATGAGAAAATGATCTTTTCCTTCTGTTTAATTTTTTTTTTAAATAGGAGACTTAGAAATATGCGTTTTTTTTCTGCATGAATCAAATAATTGTACTCTGGAGAGTAATTAAACATGTTTGAAAGATGAAATTATAATCAGGACTGTATATTTTAAAATAAATGTTTTGGTTAGCGATATTTTGTTTATTGTGGGGATTTAAAATTTTTTCCTTTTGGAAAATTAAGTGTCTGTTGACATTTATGATGGCATTTAGGCATTTTGATAGTTTTCCTACTCTAGTTCCTAAATATTTTGAAACTTCTTTAATTTTTATAAAAAAATACACTCATCGTGTGCATCTGTGTTATGCATGTTGGGATCATTTGGCATGCATGTTATGCTCGTTTTTATCTAGAAACAAGTAAAGTTTGGGCTGCTAACGGATTGTGTTTCTCTTTTTGAAAACTAGCTATGTGTTCTTTTTAGTGAATCTATTTTGCATGTATTTGGTGTGTTTTTGTGTATTTTTTTTATTTTACATAGGGAGAACCTAAAGAAGTAGTTAAACCTGTGCCCATTACATCTCCTGCTGTGTCCAAAGTCACTTCCACAACCAACATGGCCTACAATAAGGCACCACGACCCTTTGGTTCTGTGTCTTCACCAAAAGTCACATCCATCCCATCACCATCGTCCGCCTTCACCCCAGCCCATGCGAACACTTCATCACATGCTTCCCCTCCACCCGTGGCCGCTGTCACTCCTCCCTCATTTGCTGCATCTGGACCGCATGCTAATGCCAGTCTTAGTGCTGACCAGCATTCGTCTGCACTGAGCGCTGGTAAACCTGCAGTTAATGTCCCACGGCAGCCCACAGTCACCAGCCTGTGTTCCGAGACTGCTCAGGAGCTAGCAGAGGGGCAGAGAAGAGGATCCCAGGGGGACATTAAACAGCAAAATGGGTAGGTCGCCAAGGGTGCTTTCTGCTCTTATCAAAACTCTTCTTTCAGGCAATTTCCAGGAGACAATTTACACCCCCACCCCCAATCAGCAGTTCTTTGAAGGAAAGGAGATGAAGTTTTATTTGCTTCATTAACATGTAGCTTTATAGTATATACATATAGCACTTTCTGCAAGGCAATTATAGGTTAATCAAAACCCAAGTAATGCATTTTGACATGTTATGAACCACGTAACATACTACTCTGTAACTCTTTTCAAGTCCTGGCATAACATGGAGCAGCTGGTACTTACAATGCAAGGCCAACCTTGAGTCTTTCTTTCTCATTTTTTCCATCCTTTTATTAGTCACCAAAAGTTTAAACGGAGTGGTTACAGTTGTGTCAGCTTATGTATCTCACCCTAAGGAGAGGAATTGAGGAGCTTGTAAGAAGCTTTTTTTCTAGGAAGTAGTCTAAAGACAGAAAACAAATTTAGTTTTGACTCATGTCTTCGTAAGATGCATTAGCTTAGGTCAGATAGCCAGCAACATTCTTTTCAGATAAGCTTAAGCTAGAATTTAGTCTGTAAAAGCAAACAGTAATGACAGAACAATAGCATCAGAGGATGCCTCACAAACATCAGAAGCAAATTAGAGAATGTTTTCATTGTAAAGGTTTTTCTAAAATGAATGGATTTACAGAAGTGGACACTAACTATATAATGTCAGTGGAAGTTTTTGAAAATCTGTTCCCTATGATTTTTTTTTCCTTTGAGGCATTTAAAAACATTGGTTGAAGTACATTTTTTCAGCAGCTTCCATTTATAGATGGTCGTCTTATTCTTTTTGGAATTCCGTGACTGTACTTGAAGCCAGAATCGTTTTTGTAAAATCATTTTGATCAGATTTATTGTGGCAAAAATGTACTTTAAAAGGAAAACAAAGGGAAATCATCTGCATGCATGATGGTTTTTACCAATGCCAGTTCCCAGGAAAATGTAATTAAAATAATTTCGTGCATAGGTCCTTTCTGAGATAATCCCTTCCGAATGTTAATTCACGTAATGAAGGAGCTGTGCTTTCTGTAGCACTGCTGCCATGGCAACCGTGGGGCTTTGAAAAGAAGGTGGCAGGGCTCCAGGCTGCTGCTGAGAGAAAGAGCAGGAGGTCTGGAAGACCAGCTACTGCTCAGAACATACCATTTTTGTGGTTGTGGGTGGCTTTTTAAAGTTTTGATGTATATATTGAGGAAAATTAGTGTCCTTCAAAGAATGCTATTTCTTCTTTTATTTGAGGAAGAGAAATAGTATGTAGTGTTGAGGTGGGCTTGGTTGTATTTTTTTGTATGTCTATTTTAAGACAATAGAATTTAGAGTGATCAAAGGAGATATTCTGAGAAGATGCTGCCTGTCAAATTGTTGGCCCCATAGAAAACTAAAAGCAGAAGTTTACTATGTTTATTATATTCCAGTTTCAGTGTAAAAAGGTCCACTGGAAGAAGTGTCTGAACAAAAATATTTCTCCTTACTAACATTTCTTGAAATTTTATAAAATAGTCTTCTTCTTTTTTTTTTTTTTAAGGAAAAAAAAAATCTACTGACTCATAAGATACTCTTAATGTACAGGTAAAAGTAAGTTGAGGTTATGGAAAAGTACTACATTTAAAACATGAAAATATGAATATGAAGCTTAAACCTTTGTTTTACAGGTACAACTTTGATGATTAAACTTAAAATGATTTAAAGCTTGTTATTTTCAAACTGAAACCGTAGGCAGTGGTGTAGGAATAAGGCCTCAATGGTGGCTTTTTAATCAGTGGACCTGTGATTACTGAGCGTGTGCCTGTGGCTTAGCAGTGTGCAAGAATTCAGGGGAAGGGGGGTTATTACATGTTTTGCATCATTAACAAGCAAAGTATTGCTTCACATTAGCAAAGTGGGTATATTTAAAAACAGGTTGATTTCAAATGTTGTCCACATGTTAGGACAATGAAAACTTGATTAGTCTGAAAACAAAGTGTGGTGTCTAAGACAAATTTGCCGTTGACGTTTCTCTTACTACATTTAGATTAGAGAAATCAAAAATAAATCACCCTCTTTACTAGTCAGTAATCTGTCATTTTGAAGAATAGGTGTTTTGTGGTGTTGATGAAAGCATTTCCTTCATCAGGTATCAAAGTTTTTTCTGAAATCATTGTCAGACTATTTACTCATTATGTGATTAGTACATTTTTCATATTTCTATAATGTTACAAAAGATCTGCAACAGAACTCTTTCACAGTTGAGAGTTGTGACTTTTTATTGATTACTTTTTATTTTAAAAATAATATATGCCAGTAACCAAAAATTTAAGAGTTCAGAAGGGTATAAAGCTAAATTCTTAAGTTGTCTTTTTCCTCAAAGCAGAAAGATTATTAGTCTTTAAGTGATTTAAAGTAACTGACCACTTTGCCAATCTGGTAGGTGTCTCACCCAGATTTATATGGGATTAATTAACATAAGACACAAATAAGTGTTTCTTCATCATGCATTACTACTGAGAAATTGTTATTCATCGTTAAGTATGAAATCTATAATTATGTTGATAGTTTTAGAAGATTTCTTAATAATGCTATGTAAGTGTTCTTGTTCCTTCTTATAAATAATAATGAACAAGGCACTTTAAGAAATTTTTAATCTTTCTTCTACATATACAAATTATTGGTCTTGACTTGCTATTTTCCTTACTCCTCTCCCTCTTTACTCTACTTAGAACAAAATGAGACTTTATATTCCAAACTGGAAGGAAAGCTATTTTGCATCAAGTAGTTTAAGTTTAATTTACCTTTTCCCTTTCCGTATGCCCTTGCATTATAATGTGCCACTGCTTTCAAGAGGTAAGTCCTTCATGTATCCTTTATTAATTTCAATTTTGTTGGACTGCAATTTCTTCTAACAGTTCCAATATGTTATTTTGAAGACCCTGGCCTTGGAAGATGCAAAATATGATATGATAGTAATATTTTAAAATACTTTTCTCTTTACAGAAAACACAAGTGACAAAGTTAGTATCCACATTACTGGAGAGGAAATATGGTGATTTATATATGAGTAAACAGCATGAATGTGTCTGATTTTTGCAAAATTAAGATTTTGCGAAACAGCTGTCATTTAAAAATCAACATTTAGTGTTTTCAATAAGTTTGGTTTGCATTGCTATGTTGTAGTGAATTGCTTTATGGTAATAAATAATAGTATTTAACTTTTGCCATAAAATATATGTGGGGTTTGCTGTGTAGTGGTTTATAAGACATAATGCTTGGGGGAATGTAATTTGTGTTAGTTAAGACTATTAGAAGACAAAGAGAAAGATAAAAGAGAAAGCATAAACATATGTACCACTAGCAGAAAACATATTATATAAAACTGAATTGTTTTCCAAATTCATATCACAAACCAGTGTTTCCCAGGTTAAAGTCTCTTTAAGAACATTTTTGATTTTTTCAACAATGTTGCTGGAAGTTTTAGACCTCTACGTGTACAGTTGTGTGTCACTGGATGATAGAAAATTTATATATACCTTTGAAATTAATTAAGAGAGATAGTTACTGACTTATTAAATGTCATAGGTAGTTGGCATAGACATTGGGAATCACTGTGGAATACCTTTAAAACCTCGCTATTGTATCTGTTGGTCTTGATGGTACACTGGCTGGTGTTTAATAGCCTTAAAAATAGATAAAAATCACATTAGATAACTTAATTTTGTGTTATGATTAGTGTGAGCATATGCTGAAATTTATCATCAAAATGTAGATTAGAATTGGAAATATATAATATTTAACTATTTTAGGCATACCAGAGAATTAACGATCAAATTATTAGAACAACTTTATTCCAGTGTAGCTGTAGTCCCACTAATTGAATAGTTCCATGTTCCATACACATAGGAATATAGCATACCAGTGTACTAGTGAAAGAGCTCAGCCCTAATTTATTACTTAAAGTCTTATACACAAAGAATTTGACTAGTTACTAGATTCCATAACAAACAATTTTACTTGTAAAGGGGAAAAATTGGGACTTGGAAAAATAAAATATAAGTATGTAGGTTAAATATGTATATTTTTAAATTCAGGATTCAGATTCATTTATTAGGTATTACTGTCCATTGTGCTAGGTGCTTCTGGGTGCATTATGTGATTCAATTCTCATTTGAACTTTGAACACTGAGAGGTTACTTAATTTTACAGGTCATGCATCTTGTAAGTGATTAAGACTAAAGCTTAGGTTTTTTGAAGCTAGTTTGAACATGCTTTCCTCTGCATCACCTGACTGTGACCCTGGCTTATTTCTGTTACATTGAACTAGTATTTGTTTTTAATAGTGTTTTTTTTAAGATTTTATTTATTTATTTGAGAGAGAGAGAATGAGAGATAGAGAGCACAAGAGGGAAGAGGGTCAGAGGGAGAAGCAGACTCCCTGCTGAGCAGGGAGCCCGATGCGGGACTCGATCCCGGCACTCCAGGATCATGACCTGAGCTGAAGGCAGTCGCTTAACCAACTGAGCCACCCATGAGCCCTAGTATTTGTTTTTAAATGGGTTGAGTCAGTGTGAATGAATAATGTGCATAAAGTACAGTTGGGTTTGATAGTACTTCTTTTATATATATATCAGTTAGGAGATCTATCCTAACAACAAATCTGTGTTTGTATGGTTTTCAGAGTGACTTTAAATATATTAAACATATGCCCTTACAAGAAGTCTGAAAAAAAAAAGAAATCGTAATCCATTTCAGTGTTCAGGCGAGAGAGGCTTCTGTAGATTGCACTTTGTCCAGGGCACAGGGCAAGTGGGCAGCACAGCCAGGGTTGTGAAGCCAGGTCTTCTCATGGGCACATTGGCACAAATGCCATTGCAGTGTATGATGGGCCGTTCCTCTTGGGTGCCTTTTCTGAAATGCTTGGAGATATTTGTTCGATATATACAAATCGGCATCTTTAGGTTGAAACCAATCAAGTCCCCAGTTGTTGCCACTCTCTACACCATAGAATGTTTCCCTCCCAACTTCACGGTGATATAAAACTTCTCTCCTAAACTTAAAAACGTTTAAATATGTATCTAGAATTCTGTTCAGGGGAGGTTATTTTGAAAGCTATTTCCTGGCTATTTAAAATAGCAATGCAGAGGAAAGTGTGCTTTGCAGTGTGGCTGGAGCAGAGTACATATCAGTAAATATTAAGATCAACTTAGTCCTGCATCCCACCCCCGTAGGGTGAAACTCAGCCCTCTGTAGAGTTTATGAAACTGACTTTGGTATATATGTAGGAAAAACAGCTACACTGAGCAGTCTTAGTATTAAAACCGGTAGGCAGTTTTTGTCACTACATTCATAATGAATTGCTAGTTACTGTGACTAAACTTCATTTCAGGATTGATTCAATAGTGTGTTGACAAACTCTGTAGAGTTTATACTTCAGTCTTCTCTATCCATAATGGTATATCAGTATATTTGTTTTTAATGATTGTACAGTTAATAGGCTGTGTGAATGAATTATGTTTTGAGATTTTCCTTTTTCAGATGTTATTAATGTAGTTCCTTTACATATCATATCAGACATGTCATTTTGGGTAATAATTAGGTCACTAATAATACAAAAGCATGAGTTCCTTCAAATCAGTTCTAAACTTACTGAGATTTGCTTGTGAATGAGAGTGGTAATGACAGAGGAGAGTATGAAAATTAAGTGATAGCCCATTATTTATGATCCAGTATGTTTCCTATATTTTCCATTATAATCACATTTTTAAAAAATAAGAGAAAAATCAAATAGCATGTTATTTCTTTATAATATTTGTTTCAGAATAATGTTTTTGGCTTTTTAGGTTTTTATCTTAGTCCCAGTTAACATACAGTTTCAGGTGTATGATATAGTGATTTTTTGGGGGGGTTAACTTTTTATTTTAATGATTCAGGATAATTTTTGTGAGAAGATTACATTTGCTATTAATATATACTTCACATATTATGTGAGTGAAAGACTTTCTCCCATTCTCTGATTTTAAGTGATTCTAAAATGTTCTGTTTCTACATATTACATCCAGTAATTATTTTATTCTCTGCCTTTTGTTAGGAACATAATAGGAATTTGGATTCATGCTAAAATGAATTAAATCAACCTAGAGATATTTTTAAATAGTGGATCTTTCTCTGTTAACAGTATAGCAGAATTTTGACTAACATTTGTTCATTTTTGTTTGTCTGTGTTTACATGTTTATTTTGAAGCATGATGTTTTGTGTAATATCTTCATGTAAATTCATTGTTTTGAATTTCATTATTTCATTTTTTATTTTCTTCTTTTTCCTTTCCCTTTTCTTTCTTTTTTCTCCCCCCCCTTTTTTTTTGCCTCATATTCGTCCATTTTCCATTATCCTGGGAACATCAATGTCTTCTCTACTCTATTACATATTTTTTGTGTGTATTATTCCTCCTTCAGTAACCCTGGCACCGTGTAAGTACCTAATCAGTGGTTCCTTTTGTAATTTTCATTATTGTCTCTCTTTAACTTTACATCTTACTTTCAATACCACCAGCAAACTTTGTTAGTGTTTTCTCCATGCAAGAATTTTCAAATTTGTTAAGGAGCCTAAGAAACATGTTTTTCATACTAAAGAACTTCATATAAATCAGTGGGTGTGTTTTCCACTTCGGCAGTGGAAAAAATTAGTAAGCTGAACCTTCAGGGAGATAGATAAGTATTGTAGACCGTGTATACTGGAGTTAGAGACATAGTTTGGGCCTCTCTTGTTTAGTATTTTTTTAAAAGTTTGAATAAAGTCGCTAATTGTGAATATCTATATTTTGAAATAAATTATTTGCTTTTGATAGTTAAATTTATGTTCTAGCTTAAATATATATATTTTTTTAAGATTTTATTTATTTATTCATGAGAGACAGAGAGAGAGAGGCAGAGGGAGAAGCAGGCTCCCGAGAAACAGGGAGCCCGATGTGGGGCTCGATCCCAGGACTCTGGGATCATGACCTGAGCCGAAGGCAGACGCTTAACCATCTGAGCCACCCAGGCGCCCCTAGCTTAAATATATTTTTAAAAATAAAATCAGTGAGGTGACGCTCTTCTTTTATCATAGTCATCAGAGCTTAGAGTGTCAGAGCCAGAAAAGCTAAGTAAATGTTTAGAAACTTCATATCCCTTAACACAAGGCCTTAAGCTGTGGTGAATATCAGAGAGTCTAAGGTGTACCATGCTTTTTGCAAGTATGTCATGGCTAAAACGTATTCTTAAGTGGTGTCATTTTATTATTCTTATTGTACTTATTCTTAGCTTGACAAGCAGTGTATTTTAATACAAGTCTGTATTTTTACAGACCAAACCTTTTGTAGGAAATAAAATAATCTTATAGTTGAAATTGGCACCATTTAAGAGTAACTTACATTCACTAATTATAGAGAAATTTAAGCTTTAAGTTTAGTAGCTAAATATGAAGTTTTTCGAGTAATTGCATAAGATAAAGAGTTGTCAGTTTACGAAATTATATCTTCTAAATGTAGTGTGTTTATGAAGTACTCTACCTGTTCTAATTTTTTAAAATTCTCTTTTAAAAAGGATTAGGTTTTTAGTAAAAGTAATTAGTAAAGTAATTAATAGTAAAATAATAGATATTTCACTTCTGGAATCCTAAAATTTTACCATAAACTATAAATATTTTGTGTGTAAATATTATTTATTCTGTTATTTATTTTTCAAGATTTATTTATTTGAGGAAAAGAGCGTACAGACACGCACATGGGGACAGGGGCAAAGGGAGAGAATCTCAAGCAGATTCCCACCGAGCTCGGAGCCCCAACATGCTCAGTCTCATGACCCATGAGATTGTGACCTGAACCTGAGCGGAAACCAAGAGTTGGACACCTAGCCACTGAGCCACCGCAGCGCCCCTGTTCTGTTACTTACATATGCGGATGACCCATAGTCTTAAAATATGCATTTCAAATGTTTTTAGGCATCATAAAAGAACACATTATGTGATCATTACTGTGCACTAGGTACTTTGGAAAACACTTTACATACATTATTGATCTTATTTATTCCTCAAAGCAGCTCTTTAAGGTAGATGCAATCCCTTTTTCTCAGATGGGTAAAATCGAGATTTTAAATGACTTGCATAAAACACACACTACGTGAAGGATGTCATGCTTGAAACTGTTGCCTGTCTTTTTAAAGCCAGTGTTAATGTTAATCCTATCATGTTGTTCACTGGGCAAAAACTCTTCTAGTATACCAACACAGTTTTGGTAGTGTAACTATTAAAATGACAACAGTCCAGTGGCGTTCTGATAGTACCTGTGATTTTCTAGCAATGAGTTACACCCAGGAGGTGTTGCCACCCACATCTGATACTCTTTGAACACTTTGCTTAGATCTTAACGGCAGTAGTCTGCTAGTCCAGACTTAGGCTCCTTTTTCTCTCCTGGAATTACACTCAAGGCTTCCAAAAGTTTGCATTTGTCATGTCTTGGGGGGGGTGCGGGGGGGGGGAGAGAACGGAGTATTCGTTATGTTCAGAAGATCTTAGGCTAAAGTATTAACATACATTATAAATTCCTTAATGTTTATGCTTTGTTAATAGAAAAATGAATGTTCGTAGCAAACTCAAAGTTCTTGAATTCTGTAATTTACTAATCCCTTTCACATATATTATTTCATTTAACGCTTAGAACAATGCCATTTTGTATGTGATATATTCATCTATAAATGAAAAACCAGGCTCAGTGAGGTTGACTTGTCCAAAATCACACATCTGTAAAGTCATAGAGCCAAGATTTACATCTTAGTGTTTTGATAACTATTTCACTGGTTTCCCATATACCATAGCTCTTATTCCCTACACTGAACCTGCACACAGCTTTATTTAGGATGAGGGATATCTATACACATGAATGAGAAAACCATAGAAAGTAAGAGTTCTGACCCTTTTCAGAATTGTGTTTAGAAGTACTGACTTACTGTACTAAACCATTCTTAGTTCCTGGGCGTAGTGAAGATATGGTCATTTAATTTTGTGAAAGGCAATACATTTTGGAAATATGTTAATATTTAACAGTGGTTGTGAATATAGTCCATACCTGTGTTTTGTTAGGCATAAGATAGGTAGAAGAACAATACAAGTAATTTCAAAAAAGTTTTTTAAACTCCTGTGGATGTTGCAATTCTCATTATTTTCCTTTTCTTATTCTTTTCCTTTTCTTTATGCTGGAATCTCTCTTCTGCTGCCTTCTTCTGTCAATTAAAAGGAAAACCCCACCTAAACGGTAAACTTTCTCTTGAATAGATATTTATATTATTTTATGTTAGCATAGAAATACCTTTTTTTTTTTTTACTAGTTTAAGAAAAAGCAAGTCTATTATAGAAGGGCGCCTTTTTAAGAAAATTGAGGCTGAGTTCACTTGGAAAAGCAAAAGATATAAAAAAGAACATTGATACTAAATGTGTGAATTATAATTTGGCAGAGGGTATTTTATCCTTAGTATGATTTAAAGATTTGTAATTCTTTCCTTCCCTTTTAATCCTAGCCCACCAAGAAAACACATTGTGGAGCGCAATACGGAGTTTTATCACATACCAACTCATAGTGATGCCAGCAAGAAGAGACTGATGGAGGACACCGAAGACTGGCGTCCAAGGACTGGAACGACTCAGTCTCGTTCTTTCCGAATCCTCGCCCAGATCACTGGGACTGAACATCGTAAGCAAATACCTAGGGATTCTAATATACAAATGTTCTTTGCCATAGAGAATAGCATTTAGACAGATGGGCGATTATTGGAAAAGAGTAATTTTCCTGAGGCAGTTTGCTCTTAAATTAGGCCATGCATAATGTGGGTAATGTAAATAAGAACTAGCCCGGGAGAATTGCATTGAGAAGTGGAGCAATAGGAGCGGTAGTAGTAATAGTACTGACCATACTATGTAGCCAGTGACAGCATGATGTGGAGTGTTCTTCAGTGGCTCTGTGCAGCTTGACCATTTGATACTGATTGGTACAATTAATTGCTCAAGTGATTTTTCAAGTTAAAAAAAAGTCAACTAATATTGGATATTGCTTATTATATTTCAGTGAAAGAGTCGGACACTGAAAATACAAAGAAGGCAAAGTAAGTTGTCCATTTTTTTGGTAAATTGAATGCTTTCCTTTTATGAATGGTCTCGATTTGTTTTTTCACATTTTCAAGTGTAGTGGTATGGCTTTTTGTCTTTGTAACTAGAAGCTGAGCATTTAACTTTGGTATCTTTTGTGGGACTTAACTGTGGGACTTAAAAAACTTAACAGATTTTTAAATTAGTAGCTATTATCTTCATTTCATGTAAGGTTAATTTCCTTTCATATTGAAGTAAGTGGGCAGAAGAGTATACTTGGGGATGCTTTGCTAACACTACAGATCTCTGTGAATGAATTTGTGTTGTCTTATAGAAATTTTATTTTGGGCATAAAAATGGATTTCCAGGAGGGCTCTATAGATTAATTTCTATATTTATAAAAATGCTCTACCCTTAAAATCTTCACTATTAAATAAAATAGCTATGTGAAATTAAGCTTTTATAAAGCATGTTTTCTGCATGATGAACTAAGCGTACAAACTTTTTCCTTCTCTTTCTTATGACTCTTCTATCACTTTTCTTTTCTTTTCTTTTCTTTTTTTTTATTTCCACAGGGAAAAGATACCCCTTCACGTCTTTAGTCCCAAATACACAAAATTACGTGACTGGCACCATGAAGTTTCAGCACGTGCTCTTAACGTACAGTGATTTATGAGTCTTGCCCCCCCAAGCAGCCAGCACATACCTTTTCATTCACTTTTTCTTTTTTCCAACCTCATAGGAAAATCTGTATTAAATTTGCCTGGCAAAAAAATAGAACCTTTTCTATACTTTTCTAACCATCTCCTGCTATTGTAAAAAAGAGGAAGAGGAACTTGTTTTGTGCTAGTTGGTAGCTCACAAATATTAAACCAAGAGAGCAAATTAAGGGACTCCGATCTCTTCAGTGGTTTTATATCTGTTTCCATTGTCATTAGAGTGGTGACGTTGGAAAAGGAACTCTATTTGTAAGTTGAATTTGGTTGGTTGTGTGAAGCAGAGGCAGATGAGCAAATAATATCCTCATCTAATTTGGAAAATACATCCTTAATGTTATTACATTTCCCAAGATTACTTCTAAATTCATTATTACATAATGTTCAAAGTGGTTGTAAATTACCCTAAATAATCAAATATTGAGGAGGCAAGATAAAACAGAGAAGACTTTATTAGAATAGAGTTTATTATAGATTTGGGTATTTTTTAAAGCAGGTACTATTTCAGGATGGCTATGAAGAGAAGGAGGCCCAGATTTGGCTCCTAAAAAAGGAAAGAAGAGAATTCTGCCCCTATTTGCAATGGGAAAATTGAGTGTTCTTTTAGTTTGGTTAGCTTCAAAAATCCTATTTTCTACCAAAGGAAATATTTGCAAACTGGTGGATGTTTTTAGGGTATAAACAACTTCAAGGCATTAACTAGTAAGAAATAGAAAAGATAACTTTGCTTTGTTTTTAAATGAACATAAAATAAATTATAAATGATTCTTTATGTCACATCAGAAATATTTTACTTAGTGATATAAATTATTGTGTGTTGCTGCTGTTCCTAGGAAACTATATTTTGGGCAATACATGCAAGCTAATATCTGACCAGATATGCTTTCTGTTTTGTAATATAATGTATTATATGTTAGTTCTAAATTCAATAATAAATGCATTTTGAAGTTTGGAAAAGTACTGTAATAAAGTTGCCTTTAACTTAGTTTTGTAATTGTTTTCTGTTTCCCTGAAACTAGTAACAGTGCCATCCAAGACTTGCTACACTATACTTGGATAAAATAAATAATTCTCTTGACAATTCATTTGGAAAACATTTTTAATTTTGCGAGACTGCTAAAATGAGTGTGGAGTATGACAAAGGCCTGTATTTGTTTTTGTTTATTTTTTTCTGCATTGTCATGCATTTTAACATAATACCTTATGTGAGTAGCATAGAAGATTAGTGAGGCTATGGCACAACACAGCATTAGTCTTTGTGGAAAATGATTACTGAGGGATTTTGCCTGCATTCAAGGTATTTAAAAAAATTTTATTTTTTTATAAGTGAGCTCTACACTCAATGTGGGGTTCAAACTCACAACCCTGAGATCAAGCATCACATGCTCTACTGACTGAGCCAGCCGGGTGCTCCCATTCAAGGCATTTTTATTTTTCCACCTTTTTTTCACTTTGATGTCACCATAGACTAGGACAACTGCCTGGCAATTTGGAGAAACTAACATTAATTTCAGTTAATGATGATTACTATCTAAAATTTTGCACACAAAATGTATTTAAAAAACTAGGATTTATCTATGCTCATTTCCACCATACTTCCTAATTTAGTAAGGTGTCTTTCTTTTACTGTATTAGATACTGCTTGTGGTTTTATGATCCCGACATCAATCCATTATTACTGTGTCTCTCGCCTCTATAGGAAAATATACTTTCTTAGACCAGGCTTTCCTGGTCTCATTCATCTCAAAAGAAGATATTTGAAAGTAGATGGGGGCGCCTGGGTGGCTCAGTCGTTGGCCGTCTGCCTTTGGCTCAGGTCATGATCCCAAAGTCCTGGGATCAAGCCCCGCATCGGGCTCCCTGCTCGGCCGGAAGCCTGCTTCTCCCTCTCCCACTCCCCTCCTTGTGTTCCCTCTCTCACTGTGTCTCTCTCTGTCAAATAAATAAATAAAATATATTAAAAAAAAAAAAAGAAAGTAGATGGAATCAAATTCTCATGAAAATAGATGGTAGGGTAGAGTAAACAAGGTATTTCCCACCAAGCACCAAATTTTTAGAGTAACTACGTAGTTGAGAGAACGAGCTATTAGAATGAGAGTTTTAGGTAAATAAAAGAATTTCTCTCTAATAAGACAAGTGAACATGTCTAGAACTTTATGACTTGAAATAAGTATAGTTGAAAATAAGAATTTAATACCTCCCTGATTAAAAATAAAGTATTTAATATCTCATTGAAAGCATACACTTAGATAAGTAGAATGATGTATATTTGAGTATGAGTATAAATGTTCAGCTTGGATCACAAAAGACATTCCATTTGACCCCATCAGAGGTTGAATTCCTGTGTTCAATTAATCTTCTGGGACATCTTATATTCCTAGCTTAAAAGCTAGCCAAATATTGTAAAAGCTCCTTACAAAAATATTATTGTAAGTCTAGTGACCTAATTTATAGCTTGTTTTTGTTTGTCTCTCTTGTACAGACTTTCTTTATTATAGGCTTGTTTTTTAATGTAGAATTTGAAAGTTAAGAATTTTTAACATTTTTACAAGGTTTTACCAATTAGAAGATGGAATGTCTCTCACAAAGTGAGTATTTTTGATGCCTTGAAAAATATTTATGGAAACAGAAACACATTCATTTTATACATCCTTATGCCCTTTAGGATGCCCCTTAGGAAGACTCAGATAAAAATATTGTAGAGAGCTTATTTAATAAAAATTATGATATTAAGATAGAAACTGTCCCATGTTTTATTCAGATTTATTCAGAAATTTGGGTAAATTAATTTCCCCAGATGAAAAATGTCATAATTTTTTGCATCTCTGATGTGTATTTAAAGTCCTATAAATCACAAATACTCATTTATTGCCTGAATTATTCTTTCACACAAAATAATTACTTAAATGCCAGGCACAGATAGGTACTAGGGGCTAAATAATGAGTAGCAGAAAATATATAAACAAGGTGATCTGAGATAATTGTGTTATTAAGATAATAAATTAGTATAAAGGAAATTTGGCTTGGACATGGAGTGGTTACATAGGTTGTATGGATCTCTGCGGAGATAACCTTAATGCCATCATCTGAGAGAGGAAAAAGAGTCAGCCATGTGATGACTTTGGGTCACTGTTCAAGGCAGAAGAAACGAGTGTGAAAACCCTGAGGTGAAAAGGAGAGTGGCAAGTACACAGAACAGAAAGGACAGCGTAGCCAAAATACGATATGTGATGGGAAGCATGGTATAAAAATAAAATACTGATACCTATAACTTATATTCCCCATATTATCCACAGCATTTTGAATGGGAAGTTGTCTTATATCTAACTTTAAATAAAAAATTAAAAATGAAGAACCAAAAAGGTTTACCAAAGTTTTATCAAAGCTAAATAAGTACATTCATCTACTTAGTGTTGTTCTGGGCATAGTTGTCAGCTTACTGCTTTTCCCATTAGACCCAATGAAGACTTAATAAAACGAGGCATTATTACAGTATATGTTGGTAATGCATTTGTAGGGATCAGAATGCCCTGTAAAACACACATAAAGACATTCAAAAACACTTCCAATGTGTAGAAATTAGACATAATGCCTTATTCATAATTTAGGGATGACTTTGGCAATTCAGTTCTGTCTATAAAAACATCATCAAGAATTGTTTGAACTCATCCCTTTTTGTTTGTCCCATTCAAGAAAATTACTTGAACCAAGTAAATATTTCCTTGCTCTTCTTTCCAAAATAGACATCATTACTACAGAATAGTAAGCAAGGAATGTAAATTCTGAGTTTGAGACTCAGATTTGTAACTCAAAAGTTTCTGCCCCTGAGTTTCCCACTTCTTTAAAATAAGGAAGTTACAATCAGTGGTGGACACTGTGAAGCACTTCCAGATATCACCTCAGTGGAGGACTTAATAACCACTCTTGGTGTGTGTGTGTGTGTGTGCGTGTGTGTGTGTGTGTGTGTGTCAGATAACCTTCAGCGGTCACCCCATTCACATGTCACCTCAGCAGCAGATGCCCTTCCTCCAAAGCCACAGCTTTGTGGGGTTGTGCACATGCAGTGAGCTGACTGGAGGGTTATGGGGCTGAAGTGAAAAGCCTGACCATTTCAGCCAGGTAGGGACAACCTGGGAGGGTCATTCTAGTTCTTGTAGATCCCAGCTTGGACCTCGGTTGTGTGGGTTCTTCTCATTTCTTCATCATCCCTTCACGCTCTCCATTTTTGTCACTTCTGATCCCTTCTCCTTGAATTTCCAACCCAGATCACAAACAGCATTTAGGGAAACCATTAAAATGAAAGATCAGGTTAGGGCAGCCGGCAAGGTATATGGAAGTGAAAAAGAGCATACATTACTTTTCTTTGCCTTGAGTAAAGGATGTTTTTTAGGTGATTGCATCAGAAACATTCTGGGAGTAATGAGTTGGTAAAGCAATTTAGAAATCATATGTAGTCAAAGCTATATGAATGAAACAATGAGAAGCTTCACAGTGGAAAATTAGGATGAACTCTTGAGTAAATGTAATAAGCTCTTGTAACTGACAAGCAGCACTTAATAAAATATTATTATGATTTTGTATATTGTAATTTTCCATATGCAGAATTTTAGAATAAACTATATTAGCCATTTACTCAGTCACTTAATACATTTTATTTGAACACATCTGTTTTCTTCACATCCATGAAAGTTTATTTTCTGTTTTCTCTTTGGGGAGATGCTGCTGAGTAGCCTTTGGAAATGTGTAGGGGGATAATACAGATCTTACAAGGCTAGGAGGATGCTAGTGGGGGGCTAAGGATGCTAAACGTCTCGTAATGCCCTGAATAATTTCACAGAATGAAGCGTGATCCTGCCCCAAATGCCCATGGTGTACCAGTGAGAATGACTAGGCTGAGAACAAATCCTCCCTCTTCCAAGATTTTCTTATTCCTTCCTACAATTCCAATCACACAGACTCACCCACAGTGTGCTACCTCCACCCTCCACAGTAGCAATAATCTTAACTTCTGAAGTAATATACTATATAATTTCTACCACTCCTTTCCTAATTTGTATTATAGATCTTTATCTATATGTCATAAATCTTCAACTCGAGTATAAGCTCTTTGAAGCCAAGAGTCTTAGTATAAAAATATAAATTGGAAGGAAAAGGCATTCTAACAGGCATAGTATTTCTTTCTGGATACAACTGTAAATGTGTAAGTAAAGATCTGTACACTCAATATATAAATGGGCATTTAATATAAATATATATATAAATACAATAAATACATAAGTATACAGATATAAAAAACACGAATATAATTTGAAAGTAGGTGTTAGGACTGTAAGATTCATCTTTGGTGAACTAATTCTTAAATTAGAAATATACTGTATTAGCTCAGGCTGCCACCTAGATACCACAGACTAGATAACTTAAATGACGGAAATTTATTTTCTAACAGTTCTAGAAGTTAGAAATCCAAGACCCAGGTGCTATCAGGGTAGATTTCTGGTAAGTCTTTTCTGTCTGGCTTGCAGATGACTACCTTCTCAATGTGTCCTCACATGGCCTTTCCTCTGTGGACACACAAAGAGAGAGAGTTCTGGTATCTCCTCTTTCTATAAGAATACCAATCTTGTCAGATTAGGGCCTCACTGTTAGGACCTCATTTAACTTGAATTACTTTCTGATAGGCCTTATATCAAAATACTGTCATGCTGGAGGATTAGGGCTTCAACATACGAAGTTTTGGGGGAAACCATTCAGTCCATAATATATACCAGTGGCCTTTCTGTACTAATATTAATTTGGCAGAGTAGTATTTTTAAAAAAAAGTTATTCTTAAGTAGACTCACTGACTTGGACCCAGATAGAAGGATTGTTGTTACCTCTGTTGTGGCACCTCTTTTTCTATTTTGGATAACAGGTGTTTGTCTCCATGCCCTGTATCCCTAACTAGAGTATAAGCTCTTTGGACGCAAGAGTTTTGGTATCCTCACTGTATTTGGCACTAGTTAGCACTAACTAATGGTTTCTAATTGCATGTAAATGTATATTCCTCCAATTTCTTATTTGTTGAATTTTAGGGAAATTGTTAACAGCATGGTAAACATCACTTTTAATTGAATATAAATTCAATACAAGTCAAGTTTTTATAAAAATCAAAACATTAATATTTGTACTGTAGGTAAAGTGGAGCCATACCTAAGTTGCTTCAAAGGAGAATTGTTGTGCTTTGGCAACCTACTTGGTAAAAGTGTTGATGCTTTCCCCCAGTGTTATCTGTTTGTTAAATGGTTGTGGAAGACACTTTTTAAATTAAGTGAAAAATTTGTTTCTTAATCCATCTTCCTGTGTTTTTGATCTGTTTCAACATGAATAGCTTAGTGAGTCCCGTGATAAGACAATACCTGACTAATTTTAGAAATGAGTATATGAAATGCTTAGTACTCTGATTGGAAAAACCAATAGAAAAAATTTTATCATTCCTAGGGAAATGGAGAAGTTTGAAGTTAAGAGTCTAGTCTGCAACATTGACTGAAAAGAAGCAACAGCTATATTATTAACAACATATTAATAATGGAAAGCTAATAATTATATGTGACTTACCAGAGTAGAGAATTATGGGAGGCTATAGGAAATTTAATTGAGGGGTGCCTGGGTGGCTCAGTCAGTTAAGCGTCTGCCTTCAGTTCAGGTCATGATCCCAGGGTGTTGGGCTACCTGCTCAGCGGGGAGCCTACTTCTCCCTCTGCCCCTCCCCCTGCTTGTTCTCTCTCTCAAATAAATTTAAGAAAAGAAATTTCATTGAAAGATAACTTAAAAAAAATATACCTAAAAATATATCATTGTGTCGGGCACCATACAATTTAAGTTAAAGTGTGATTTTCTTGATCTCACCATCTTTTATAATGTAAAATATTTATTTAATAAGCAGTTTTAAATTTTTCATACTTACAAAGGTCTATATGAATAAGTAAAAAAATAGCATTTTAGTTAGCAAAAAGATGTATAAAATTATGATCAAAACCTTTTTTCAGTCTTTTATCTCTCTTGTTCAAGTAATGATAGGTTCTGATTTTTCATATATTATGGTTACGAATAATGTATTATAGGTATTTTTAATTTTCAAAGACTTAAAATACTCCTCAAGGGAGGAGTAACTACCTCTCCCTTTGGTAGGAAAATAGTTTAAACTCTAGTCACCACTTACATTACACAAAGCTATAAAACAATAAGAAGGGGAAAAATCCTCTATGTATGGGCTGTCCCATAGCACTAAGTAATGTCCACATGCTTTCTAGCTGAAGGTTATCAAAACAAATCTTAAGTTACTTCTTGACTAGAAACCTGTCATCTTTGTACATTTATTGAAAACTTAGCAGAAATTTCACAAATATTTCCAAACATACTCTTTTTATAGCAGGTTTTTAAAATAATTTAGTTTGTTCACATGTTTCCGTAACCCACATAAAATAGTTTAGTGAAGAAACAGTTTGCTGACCTGAGCCATGTCTTCCTTCAATTGCTGTTTCACAAATATACTGGACTCCTGGTGTTTATCTTTTTTAAGACACATGTATTTGAGTAGATTACCTAAAAAACTATTCTTCATAGCCATGCAAAGAAATCAGGAATCATTCACTAGTCTCATATTCCCACATATTTTTATGAAGTGTAAGAACAAGTGGATTTGCTAAAAAATACACAACACGAAGGTTTCTACAACAGAGTTTAATTTTAAAAAATAAAAATAATAACAGCCAGATAGAATCTCTTAGCTGTCACCATCATTACTGCAGAGTATGTTCGTCAACCTAGAAAAAAGTCCATAGGTCCAAAAAATGGGTATGTAACCAAGCGCTGATTTATGTCTATTGCAAAATATGGAACATTTGTAATTTATCTCTTTTCATTTTCTACTGATGGATTACACTGCCCTTTGCAAACGCTGGTTTGGTGACCACTGTATAATGTAAAGATCGCCATCTATTGAACATAAGTAATTACTACACTTCAGTTCCTTGTGAGAATAGTACTTTAAAATCATTGAAGAAACAGTTCCTATATACACTCTGTATTTTCACACACAAATTGTTCATTACTTTTCCCAAATTAATCTGGGAAGACTACTGCTTATAAATA
This sequence comes from Eumetopias jubatus, assembly GCF_037043125.1. NCBI lineage: Eukaryota > Metazoa > Chordata > Mammalia > Carnivora > Otariidae > Eumetopias > Eumetopias jubatus. The sequence goes on along the minus strand of NW_028274808.1, from coordinate 125,434,043 downwards.
TCTTTAAAAATAAAAATCAGTATTTGTAATATGCAGAAATTGACTTTCATGGTCCATATGCTCATTGTTGAAAGATAGAAACAAGCAAACAAAAACCATCCAAATCCAGAGATAAATACTGAAAAAGTTTTGGTTTATTTACATTCTATAGAGAATTGAATGCATTAAGTTCCTTAGAAGTTTTATCAGACCACCAACACTTCTCTTACAATACTATTTGGATAAATTCTTTCTGCTTCACCCTTAGGGAGGTAAATTACATTGAAATTATTTGATTGAATTAAACCAGAAAGTAAAAGGAACTTATCTTCTTGACTAAAAGTCAATACTATTGAAGGCTCCTCCTGTAATTAACTTTTTAATTTCAAAAGATACCACAACTTAATGAAGAGCATTGATAATAGGCAGTCTTCATCCATGATGGAAGGCTTAATTTTCTATCCTTTGTCACTATTCAGTTTTACATATTTTAGTCACATTGAAAGTTTCAGAAGACCAAGTTTTTCTACCTTTATGTTATGTGAAGGTGTATTTATTATGATAGTATGATTTTATAAAAGAAAGTTGAAATGATCTATTACATAATATATAAAACATATGACAGGTATGGATATTTAGACATCTCAATTTTCCATTTCTTAGTCAAATTAAAGAACTCTTTTCAAATTAATCTTAAAAGCAGGTTCAACTGTCTATGTCTCTCCTTTTGTTTTTCTTTTATTTTTAGGACTATTAACAGTATATGTTGAATGCTTCTTCTGTGTCCAACTTTGCAAGAGGTGTTCATCTCCCAGTTACTCCTAATTAATTATTCCTGAAGAGTCTGTATTTATTTCTTTGAATAGAGTATGTATGAAATATGTGCAACTTTTGGGTTAGAGGTACATTATTTATTTTGTCTTTTCACATACTTTATTCTTTGTCCCAATATCCTAGTAACTCATAAGAAAAAAAGTAATTGAGAATAAATTTCTGAAAGATTTTAAAGAGAATAGTTTTAAGCAAACTTGGTGGACTCAGATTTATCCTTTGCTTACTGCAGTGGCATCAAATATCTGTTATTAAATGAGCAAATCTTTTAGGGTTATTGAAACAGTACCACATGCATGTTAAGAAAATGTACATTCACACACACAAATATTTAAATATGAAAAATAAAATGACCAGACAACATTAATTCAAGAGATTAAAAAAAGTGATGTTGTCAGGGGTTACTATAAATTAACAAATGCTCATTGTCAAAAGATACAAACAAGCAAACAAAAGTCACCCAAACCCAGAGATAAATACTGAAAAAGTTTTGGTTAGTTTATATTCTGGAGGGAATTAAAGTTCCAATTAGAAAGGGATTCTAGATGAGCTCTCAGTAGTCTGTTTTTCTCAATGATTTATAACCCAAGTATTTATAGAACTTACAGATGAGATTTGGTTAGTAATGCTATATGCATTTTAAAAAAAAATCCTGGAGAATGGGAAAGAAAATAGAAGACTTGGAATAGGTAGATGTAGTACTGATTTTCAAAGAAGAAAAAAACTTATAAACTGTAAACTAGTTTGAATTTGAGATCACCTGGAAAAAAATCTAGAAGGCATTTTTAAAGCCTTGCCAGCAAGCACTGAGAAAAGAAGGACAGAACTGCCAAGACGCAGAATTAAGTTCTCAAGAAACAAATTACACCCAATTTAACACATTTTTGGTAGATTGGGGGAAATGTTAATTTTAACAAGTCATCAAAGAAAGGCTCTTAAGATCCCACTGAATTTAATAATGAAATGAGGTTAATGATTATCAAATTTTTAGATTCATGATAAGTTGAAGGAGTTGAACAAAGGATATTGTTTTAAAGGATCAATTAGTGACTTGGATGAGGGGTTCTACAGCTTGCTTCCTAAATTTTGGGCTATCCTGAAGTGGGGAGGCATGGCATACATGTTCCATAACCAGATCATCCTTCGAACATATTTTAGGAGTCTAGGAAAATGGACCAAATGTAGTAGGGAAAAAAAATTTAATATGGTTATGTGTAGTTTGGGTCAAATAATTTTGCTCTTCTGGGACATATTTGGTGGTAGGGGTGGATGAAGTTAGCAAAAATAAATATAAAAAATTAGGGATTTTAGAAAAAAGTAAACCCAATATAAGTCATGTCATATGACTCTTAAAATTATAAGGCAAGCAACAATAGTTCGATTCTATACTTGTAAAATCTCACCTGACATATTATAATTAATCCTTGGCATTAATGTCTGACAATTATGTAGGTAATCCTGAGAAAATCAACTGAAAAATCATGGGATAGTTAAGTTGTCTGGGTCAGAAGCATTTATATGAGTAATTGATTTCAGCTGATAACAGGGCCTAGTTCCTTGGCCTAAATCCACAGCTATGTCATATTCTTCCCCAAACATTCTCCCTTAGTCTCAGACTTTAGTAATCCCTGCTCATGTTTATTATATATACATTTAATAAATAAATCCAGCAAGTGCTTATGAAGTACTTATCATGTGGTACTCACTGTTGTAGATACTTGGTTTATAACAGAGGCAAGGTTCTGTCATGGATTTATAGTCTAGTGGAGCAAACACGCAATAAAAAAGCAAATAATATAGTTTTATGTTATGATGTTATTCTATAAAGAAATAATATGGGACAATATGATGACTATAATGAGGGGAGGGGAGGAGTGAAGTCATTAGACACTAGTTAGGGAAAAAGAAGACATTTGAGCTGAAATATGAATGACCTAAAGGAGTTAACCATGCATATATACAGAACATAGGCTATCTAGGCAGAGGGAATAGCAAGTGCAAAGGCCCTGAGACAGGATTCAGCTTGGTGTGTTTAAGGAACTGAAAGAAGTCCACACTGACTGGAGCATAGTAAATAAAGGAGAGAGTGATAAGAGATTGAGTGAAGTAGTCAAGAACCAGATCATTTTTTGCCTTGTAATTTGTATTACGGGATTTAGATTCTTATCCTAATTAATTGGAAAGCCCAGTACAGGATTTTAATCATGGGAATAATATCTGATGTATGTTTTTAAAAGAGCCCTCTGAATACTATGTAAAAGTGATTGTGAGGGAGAAATAATGAACACAGGAGACTAGTTATGTGTATTCCCTTAGTTCAGGCAAGAGATGATAGGAAGTTAGGCCAAAGAGGTACTAATGGGGAGGGAAGGAATTGGGTGGGTTTGTATTTTAGAGGAAGTGCTGACAATGGAGGGGCAGGGGTTGATGGATAACAAAATAAAAGAACCAGTGAATTTGGTAAGAATTAATTGAGTTGGTAAGAGTCAGTGAAATTGGTTAAGGTCAGTTCAATAAAAAAGCTAATAGAATCAAAATATAGAGGAGTGAGTGAGTTACAAAAAAAGGAGGTGCTTAACATCCAGATTTTAGAGGTGTTAATCTTACTGATGAAAAAGTAAAAGTTATGAATTCTGGAGTGCATGGCTGAGATGTTCCAGGCATGAGACTTACTAGCCTTGGAGGAATTATCTTTGAAGTGAAGAAGTCAAAGAAAATAGCAGTCATGTTATTCAGTGATTCAACATGACAACACCGAAGTCATCAAGAATGATTGTTGGAATGGGGTAAAGAGAAAGAGAGTGAGTCAGGGCCTGAAGCAAATAATGCGTGAGGTAGAGGCAAGAAAATGAGTAGATAGTGAGTGATATAATCTGATGATATGAACCTTAAGGGACTGGGGATTTTGGAGGATCTAAGATGACTAATGTTAGAATCAATATTGAGGAAGGCATTATCTTCATCTCCAAGTTTATAAACATACAAGGTATGAGAGAGAAGGAACCTCTTTTTGAAGGGACTGAACAGAAGGCACAGAACAATAGAAGGTACAGTGGAATAACAGAGGATTTGGGAGGGCTGAGAGGGATGGGAAATTGATCATATTGGGAGATACATAAAAAAACAGTAAAGAAACAAGAATCCAGGAGATGATGGATGACCCGAGGGGTTTGCCTTTCTGATTGTGGCAGGTAAATGGATGGAGAGTATGATGGGATTTATCCTTGTGGTCTGTTAGAGGAAAGTGGGCAGGAGAATCTAAGTTCCACAAGGGCAGGAAATTAAAGTGGGCAGTAGAATATGTGAGGATGCCTGGCATGAAGTGGAATCCAAATGTCATTGTTGAATGAATGAGTGAATGCAGTGATTAATGAGAGAGCTCAGAACAAATGATCCAGAAGATTTAGCTAGAGAGTGTGTGACCCCTAGCTTTTGTTCTCTAATGCTAGTGGGATACTCACTTGATCATAAGGTGCTTTGGTGGCATTCTCAAGACACCTGGCTTCTCCAAGGACTCATGGTCTGTGGCTGTTTCATAGTAGGCATTCAGACAGATTCATGTATATTTTCAAACAGGTAACAGATTGAGCAGTGCTACTTAGTAAATAATATATCTTTTTATTCTGAATCTGAAATAATACCTTTATAATTTATAAGTTCTTTTTATAATGTTAGGATTACATAAATACTACAAAATGGCAGGTTTCTGCCCCATAGAGGAAGCTGTTTCTAGCTAATTGAAATCAATAATAGGAGCCATCAAGAAGAAATTGATGATGCAGAGTGAGAGGGGCTATGGTTAGTGGTTAGTACCTTACAGTTACTAAGGGATATAGGCTTTTATCAGGGGATTGTTCCAGGTGATTTTAGTTGGTGTTACCCCTTAAAATCTTTATATTATATTGGGTTTTTAGAAGAGATATAGTATAATATATGCTTAATCTTTACCTGTCTTATCTTGAGACCCTATAGAAAAATTTCTCTGGGGACACCTGGGTGGCTCAATTGTTACCCATCTGCCTTGGGCTCAGGTCTGATCTCCAGGTCCTGGGAATAAACCCCGAGTTGGACTCCCTGCTCAGTGGGAAGTCTGCTTCTCCCTTCCACCCTGCTCGTGCTCTCCCTCTCAGTCTCAAATAAATAAATAAATAAATAAATAAATAAATAAATAAATAGAAAAAATTCTCTAAAAATATCAAGGAATACTGTAGAGGTAACTAACCTAAGGACTTCACATAATGTTAAGACAGGGCATTATTCAATAATAGCCCATTAGGGAAAGCAACAGTAGAGAAATATGTAAGAGTTAAGGCAGAATTTGAAAGGTGTGAATAAAATGGAATATATATAGATGTATATATATATATCTATATCTATCTATCTATATATATATATATATATCGATAAAGAGCAAATTCTTCCCCCAACACAAATAATAAGTTCCATTTGCTTCAGAGATCTCCCTTATTCTTTCCCTCTTTGCCTTTCTTCTGTAAAGTGGGAACCTCCAAGAAAAATAATTTGAGTCAGTCCTTTATCTTTGCTCTCACAAAAAGTAAATCTCATTTTGGGTGGTATTTTCATGTTTGATCATTTACTTCTTAATCTTTTTACATCTAACATTCAGTCCTTTCTGCTTCCCCATGTATAAAAAGCAAGGATGCCCCTACTTGCTGATTTTCAAGTTCACTGTAAGGTGCCATCTGTAATGTAGAATTAGCAGGCTTAAATAATGTTTTTAGACTGCTACAAAAACAAAGGTTATTGAAATCAGTTAATAAATTTGGCTTGTGATTAAGAGTGCCAGAAATTTCCAGCTTAAGTTTAATTGATTTAATTTTCCAGAAGGGAAATCCAATATTATTGTGTGAATGTTTGCTTTGTGGAAGAGTGAAAATACAAAGGACAGTTGTCATTTTCCTCCTTTACTTGGTATAAAATGCATATTTTAGGGATTGAATTTCTCCCCTAATTGCCATGTGGGGATGTAATAAGTCACTTTGGTTATTTTGTGATATTTTTAAAGAGAGTGAGAAATTGAAATTTTTAGTTGGAAACTTGAAGTTTTTATGCTGCAAAAGAAAGTTTCTGCATTCTTTTTCATGTATTTTAAAGGTTAACCTTTGTGATGAATTTATTCTTACATGGTTTACGTATAATTCTAATATGGGTGAGCCAGATTAGCATTTTGAAATTGTATTACTGATGGAGAACTTTCACATCCTGCAATCAGGAATAGCCAGTAAAATAGTACTAAAAACAGGCAAGTGTGTAGGCTTAAGGCACAGAAGACAGGAGAAGAGGAGTGGTCGACTGGGTATTATACTTTACCAAGTAAAATGAGGAATGTACTCAAAAAGAAAAACTGTACGATTCCACCTATATGGTAGAGCTATTAAAGAAATAAAATTCACGGAACAGAAAGTAGAATGGTGGTCACCAGGGGGTGGATGGTGGGGAAAAAGAGGAGTTGCTGAATGGGTGTAGTTTAAGATTTGCAAGATAAAAGTTCTGGAGGTCTGTTTCACAGCAATGCATATACTTAATACTCCTACTGAACTGTACACTTAAAAATGATTAAGATGGTAAGTTTTATGTTGTGTTTTTTACCACAATGAAAAGAACATGAGGACTGCACATTTGTTGATTGAATTTAGCCACAAAGAGATCATTAGTGACCTTGGCACGAATATGGTTTTATCAAGGCTGGAGGATGAGGCCCACTTGAGCTGGTTGAAGAGTGACAGGCAGGTGAGGAAATGGAGACAGTATTTCTAGAGTAAAGCTATTACTCCCTTTGGCTGTTAATGTGGATAGGAAAATAGAAAGGGAAGGCAGTTTTGTTGGTGGTATTTTTTTTATTAAGAGAAGCTGTACTATAGTATTTTTGAATGGGGACTCAAAGCATGCAGTGGAGAAGAAGAATAGAAAATGCAAAGGAGATAGATCAATTGAGGCCCCTGAGAAAAAGGGAGGAAATGGAGTCCACAGCCTAAGGATCTTGCTTTTTGACAGCTGTCAGTGCTGGGGCATAGAAAGAGAGTTCCATTCCCTGTTCCTGCAGGATGGTAAATTAGTAAGATGAGCAATGTCACACCGGCTTTGCCTGGACAGATTGCTAGTATGGGTCTCCATTGGAAAGCATGGAAAGACACAATTGCCGAGAAAGATAATGCACAAATAGCTCTTTGTTCATTTTTCCTGAGAAAAGCAGGCCAGAAGGCTGCAAGCTCAACTCTCCAGACATATCTGGGAAGGATAAAGTCTTCATACCTCGCTTTCATAAGAAATGAAAACTCACTTAAGTAACAAAGAGAGTTTGGCTGCTGTAGAGGTGCTATTAATTAGAGCTTCTTCCAATCCTAAAAGGAATAAATATTAGGGAATGACAGAATTAGAATAGATATTGATGTCTGTTCTATTAAATGAGGTAGTTTAAGATTTTCTTAGGTCTAGTATTTTTAGAGGTTGGCTAAGCAAAGGGATAGGTAATCAGTGTGTGTAAGACATGGGAAACCTGCCAAGTGCATTTGTTTGGAAACTTGGAAATTTGGCTTTAGAAGGAATTTCATGAGTTATGTGAACTTTATTCTCACGTGACACTCATTTTTCCAATCAGCCTAGTGCATGGAGATATTGAAAGACTGAACTCCAGCTTACTCCTTTTTCTTATATATTAGTCCTCGATACATATTAGTATGAAAACATTGATAATTCTTTATATTTTCTTTTTTTAGAATATTGATAATTCTTTATGCTGTAAAGGACATTTTTAGAGGTATTTTTGGAGGTCTAGTAATTTCTTAGAGGTTGATCATGTGCCCCTTCTTGCTTAGGTAGTAATATAGTACCTCTTTAACCTGAACTGCTATACAGTCTCCAGTCTCTAGAAGGTACAAATATTATCTAAGAAATATATGTATATTGTGAGTGACTTCTGTATTTGAAAACAATAAGTTTCATTCATGCATTCATTCAACAAATATTTATTGTTTACTTTGTGGTAAGTACTTTGTTACACTTCATTTGTACCATTAGACATAATGGTCCTTGACCTCAGGGAGCTTCTAATTTGGTGAGGGAGTCCAGAATTAAACAAATAACCACACAAACTGTCTGATTACATTAATAACAAATAAGTTCTGTAAAGAAAAGGTACAGGGTACTTTGAAAGCATATGACATGGGCAGCCTAAGGTGATGTGGGGAATTGGAGAGGCCTCCCTGAGGAGGTGACGTTTTTAAACTGAGGGCTGAAGGACACTTAGGAATTAGCCCAGTGAAGTTGCGGTAGAGAGGTAGGCATAAAAAGTGAGAAGTAGCAGACTGTGCAGAGGTCTTGAGATGGGCAGAAGCTTGGCCTGTTTCAGGAAGAGATGGAAAACCAGTTGGACTGGAGCAAGGCAAAGAAAAAGAAGAGCTCTGTAAGATAAAACTAGAGAATGGGAAGCCCAGGACCACAGTTGTCTCTAAAGCAGTGCTGGAAGGCTCAGCAACAGACAGGATCAGACTTGTATTGTTAAAAGTGTACTCTAGGGGCACCTGGGTGGCTCAGTTGTTAAGCGTCTGCCTTCGGCTCGGGTCATGGTCCCAGGGTCCTGGGGTCGAGCCCCGCATCCGGCTCCTTGCTCCACGGGAAGCCTGCTTCTCCCTCTCCCACTCCCCCTGCTTGTGTTCCTGCTCTCACTGTCTCTCTCTCTGTCAAATAAATAAATCAAATCTTTAAAAAAAAAAAAGTGTACTCTGGTAGCTATGTGGAGAGGTTTTTCTCTAGACAGGGGTTAGCAAATTTTTTTTGTAAAGATCCAGATAGTAGGTATGTTAAGTTTTGTGAGCCATATGGCTTGTCACAATTACTGACCTCTGTATGTAGTGTGAAAATAGCCATAGACGTATGTAAATGAAGAAACCTGGCTGGGTTCCATAAAACTTTATTTAACATTTATTAAAACTTTGTGGCTGAAATTTGAATTTCATATAATTTTCATGTGTCATGAAATATTCTTTTCATTTTTAAAAAACCATTTAAAACCACTCCTAGTTCATAAGCCATACAAAACCAAGTGGTAGGCTACATTTGGCCTGATACTCATGGTTTGCTGACCCCTGTTACAGGACTTACAGTTCTTATTCTTTTAACATTTTATACTCTATCTCTTAAATGATATCTTAATTCTAACATGACATTTTTGTTAAGTTGTCTACCTTTTTTTTTTTTTCAACACTGTGGTAAAGGTATGACTGGTGCTAAATAAAAAATGGGAATATAATCTCTCATTTTCTATTTCTTTATCTTAGTGTTACATTTTCTATTCTGAAAATCAGTATAATATGACTGATTTTTTTCTGTTTTTTTCCACGGCCTTTTTTTTTTTTTTTTAAGCAACAGGCAATTTTGTACTTCTCCTATTTATGTTTTCCTCTCAAAGTATTATACTTGGTGCTTTCTTCTTTCAAACCTCACACTGAATTTTTCATCTTTTTTTTTTTTTAACCTGATGATAGTTCTAAAATTTAATTCTGGCATTCAGAAGGAAAAATGGTACAGACATCAGAAAAACAAAGTAAAAAGTAAAGCAACACAGCTGGATGCAAACATTTGTTGTGTCACTGGAAAAAATACTTCGTTTACATCGAGATAAACAACATCCATATTATTTCAGATCTACAAACAGCATTCTGACTTGAAAGGAGGTTTTTAGTTGCTTCCTTGCAGTGCACTATTCAGGCAGCTACCCCACAAGATGCTGGAAAGCATTATGTAGTGGAAATAGTTACAGACAGACCTGGTTCAAATTCCATCTGACTCTTACTAGGTATATGGTATTAGGCAACTGAATTAATTTCCTAGAGCCCAACTTCCCTGAAACATGCAAAATACACAGTCTTTTGTATTGGGACTCTGTGTGAGAATTCCCATATGCCTTTTTTCCCCTCACATGAAGGTAGCCATGTTAAAAAAAATTGGGGGAGGGAATAGATTTGGTGGTGGTGAGGGTGTTGGTTTGGATTTTAACCTTACTGCAGATATGAAGTTAAAACAAACAAACAAAAAACTAGAGTATTCTCCCAAAAGAACCAGTATACACTTAAAAAGTGGTATAGATGATAAATGTCTGTACTTTTCATTAATATTTCCTTTGCCTTGTTTATTTTGCTTCTGAAAACTTAGGTTTGACAGTTCTCTGGAAGACCTACCTCAGAGTGGACCTCACCCACCTGCAACTCCTCAGGTTTTACATATTGGTAGCCAAGTAGCCACACTTTCTAAAGTAACCACGTATTCTAGGTAGAGTTTTTTTCCCTCGTGGTATGTCGAAATTTTAATGCTGGTGGTGAAATTAAATACTAAAACTGACTAAAAAGGAACAAGTGATCATAGATTACAGAACTGACATCATTAATATATAGATAAGAAACTTTGGCACTCAGCTGTGGAAGACTGCTTTACACCGCTTTCATATTTGTGTATGTGTGTGTCTCTCTCTCTCTTTTTGTTCAGATTCAAAGTTCTCATACAGAGTCAGGAAATCTGTGCCTTCTGTTTATTCACTGTGATTTGGAAAGTCAACTTTCTTAAGTTTGTTGTAAGTCTACTTTACTGAGTTAGAGCATTCACCTCTAAAAACGGAGTGATATGTTCCACGTGCCCACACATATTCTAAGGGTATTCAGGTTACTTATAAGATTTTGCAGGTCTCTGCTGATACTAAGTCCTTTTATATTATTATTTGTGATACAGTACAAGGAAAGAAGTCCATTACAGTGTCCTTTTCTTTTTACAGGAGAAAGTCAATTTAGCTGATTTACTTTTTAGTTGATTTTTTTATAAACTTAGGTTTCTAGTTGTTATTTGCCATCACTTCCCCCAAATAGTAGCCATTGCTTGAAAGATGCAGAGTAATTGAGGAATTCAGAGTTGAATCACTTGGTAACTTTTTCTTCCACATTGCATGACACTCATATTACCCTGCTTTGCCACTGAGAGCATCTCTCTTTTCTCTTTCCAGACCCATTCTTTCTTTTCTAGCCATTCACAACAGTTGCTAAAACATAGCCATACAGTTCAATTCAATTATAGGCTTGCGGAAAAACTATACTTAATTCTGTATGATTTTTAAAAACGGCTTGCCGCTGTTTCTTTAATATGCTTTCTAATTGTTTGTAAAGTTATAGCCAGTGGAACTATGAATAATGGATTATCAAATTCTTCTGAGAAGGAGAAAAGACTTACACAAATGCACAGTTTCAGACATCAGAGCTCTCATTAACCTGGATTGAGTTTGGCACATAATTACTTTGTGTTGGAGGTGACCACTGTCACAAATTGTGAAAAAGGTGGTCATAGAATGGTGAGGGTGTTCATTAATAACTTGCATGCATAAATGAGAGGAGAGGTTATAGGTTTCATGCTGTACATTTTAGACTTTCTTTTAACTTAATAACAAAATTTCTCAATTTCAAGTTGATAACCAACTTGGAAATCATTACAGTCCCAATGATGGAATGTTCATTTCTGTCCAGGTGTTTGACCTTTTCTAAAAGACGAAAGGAAAATATTTATTATTTTAAGTCATAAGTGTTCTGAAAATGGAATTTCATACCAGCACTTTTGATTCTTTACAGAGCTAACTGGAAATAGAAGTATAGAACATCAGCAGATCGGGTGATGTTTTAGTCATATTCACTTTAACTACTGTTTATTTTACAAAGGTGCTGTCCTTCCCCAAATAGGTTTATTCTCAATATTTTAAAGTTATTTCTTGTTCCTTTTAATATGTATTGCTGCTTCTGAATAGGCAGTCGGTTGTACCTGCTTCTCCTGAAAGCACAAGTCTCATTAAAATGTCAGGCTCTGGGTGTATATCATCTCTAAGGTAAAGCTCTTTATGTGGAGTCTTTTTAGAAAAATCGACATAACCTTCCTTTCTGTGATTACAGAAATTCAAACTTCATATTTAGATTCATTTTCTACTTAGATGCTGACAAATCAGTCTTCACATGTGTGTTATGTATTGATTTAATTTTAAATAGGATACATTCAAAAGCATTTGTATCTCAGAAATCAGTTTTATGGAGGACTATATATCAAATTTTAACTTCTGAGAAAAATCACAGCAACGGTAAATAAATGACCTGAACTCTTACAACACTTCTGTATCATACCTTTTAATGTCTAAATATTAATATGAGATGGTTACTATCTTATCTTTATTATGCTATCTCTTCTCACTTTTCTTTTTTTGTTCCTCTCCTCTTTTTTTTCTTCCCCTACGTATCAATATAAGCAGCTCCACAAGAAATGTGGTGACAAGTTCTTTGGAAGGCTTTCGAAACTCTTCTACCTTCTCACCTCCTGCTAGATACAGTGCTGCAGTTCTTAGTAGTGCGGCTGCTACCGTGTCTGCTGTTCTTGCTGCAAACCCAGCCAGAGCTACATTTACAGGGTGCGTCTCGTGTGATTCCAGCAATTCCCTCTGTCTTACAGGTCCCCTCAAAGCAAACGCAGCCATCTGAAACAGTCACAGCTGTCTGTGAGATCTTGGTTGTGTCGTGGCCCTAGATTGTAGACATATCCCACAATGTATGTTACTGGCTTTCCTTTAAATCATCCTTCCATCTGTTTCCACGATTACCACTTATCTATGATGCTTTTCAGTTGCGTGGATTACTGCATGTTGTATGCTTATTGAGTTTTGGGTTTTTATAATTTTTAGTTTTTATATCTGGGACAGAATCAACTATCAATGGATAATTTTAAATTCTTATTGGTATTCTTTTCACTCACAAACTGATTGTATTTGAGGGTGATCTCAAGTCTAACTACACCCCTCCTCCCCCAAAAAATAACTTTTTATTTTTATGAGATTTTGTTTTTACATAATTTCTGGTAGTCTTTATAAAACTTTATGTGCTTTCTAAAAGATTGTCTCAACTAGTTTTGGTGAAAATTTAGTCAATTCTATATTAATGAGTAAAATAAGAGAGCACTCAGACATTCTTTTCACCTCTTTGATCTTTCTGCTCGGGGTGTATTTCCAAATGTCTCTGTTTCTTTCTTTTCTTTTTTTAAAATTTTTTATTGTTATGTTAATCACCATATATTACATCATTAGTTTTTGATGTAGGGTTCCATGATTCATTGTTTGTGCATAACACCCAGTTGTCTGTGTCTCTTTCTGGAAATGTTTCAAATCATAGACCATAAAGACTACTTTCTGCTGTTGGTTGTGTGATTTTTCGACTTAAAACTCTTTCTAAATGCTCACCAGGCTCTCCAGCCCTGATAAATATCACTCCCTCCTGGATGCACTTTGCATCAGCCCTGTTTCCAAGCCGTTAGCTTTTTCGTACCTGCAGTCCTCGAGGAAGTCATCTGGCTCGATCCATGTTAAGAAAATAAGGTACTGTGGAGCAGATACCACAGTGGGGGTTTGCTATAAAAGATACTGCTTTCTGTGACACCTAACCACTGTATTAACAAACCAGGTGAGAAAGTCCTAGAGTGGGTTTGTGTTCAGTTTTAAATTAACTATAAATTCAGTGCAATGCTAATGGACAAGCATGTTATTTTAAATGGTCATTAACTCCCCTTTTAACCCTTGGTGACATCTTTTATTAGCACACTTGATGTTTAGTATGAAATTATGAGTAATTTCATGAGTATTTAAATTACAGTATAACCATTTCATTGCATGGATGGTAGCTATACTAGGATAGTCAAATGTTTAGTAAGACATACCTTTATATCTTTTGAAAAAATGAAAAAGAATAAAATAATTCATTTTGATTGGCTACTACTGTCTTATATAGTTCTTAAATATGAGGGTTTTACTTGGGCAAACAACTTAATTTTTACCATATCTGGGAAATTCTGAAACACAAAATTAATTTTTCTCCTAAACTTAAAATTCTGCCAAAAATTATTAGGCATAATATAAGAAATAAA